>NC_045477.1:68055933-68393932 GCF_009650955.1 Corvus moneduloides | reverse complement strand
ATTGCAGCCTCAGTGGCTTCCTCATTGGAACCCAACTCAGCCCAATGCTCTTTCTTAGGCTGCGACCTAGGGCTAGGGTTAGGGTTACGCCTAGGGTTAGGCTTCAGAAAAGCACAAAGCCCACAGCTCCAGGGACACTGACAATGCGGAAGGAATGCCAAGGAGAGCGCGGTACTGCCCCAACATTGCAGCCTCAGTGGCTTCCTCATTGGAACCCAACTCAGCCCAATGCTCTTTCTTAGGCTGCGACCTAGGGCTAGGGTTAGGGTTACGCCTAGGGTTAGGCTTCAGAAAAGCACAAAGCCCACAGCTCCAGGGACACTGACAATGCGGAAGGAATGCCAAGGAGAGCGCGGTACTGCCCCAACATTGCAGCCTCAGTGGCTTCCTCATTGGAACCCAACTCAGCCCAATGCTCTTTCTTAGGCTGCGACCTAGGGCTAGGGTTAGGGTTACGCCTAGGGTTAGGCTTCAGAAAAGCACAAAGCCCACAGCTCCAGGGACACTGACAATGCGAAAGGAATGCCAAGGAGAGCGCGGTACTGCCCCAACATTGCAGCCTCAGTGGCTTCCTCATTGGAACCCAACTCAGCCCAATGCTCTTTCTTAGGCTGCGACCTAGGGCTAGGGTTAGGGTTACGCCTAGGGTTAGGCTTCAGAAAAGCACAAAGCCCACAGCTCCAGGGACACTGACAATGCGGAAGGAATGCCAAGGAGAGCGCGGTACTGCCCCAACATTGCAGCCTCAGTGGCTTCCTCATTGGAACCCAACTCAGCCCAATGCTCTTTCTTAGGCTGCGACCTAGGGCTAGGGTTAGGGTTACGCCTAGGGTTAGGCTTCAGAAAAGCACAAAGCCCACAGCTCCAGGGACACTGACAATGCGGAAGGAATGCCAAGGAGAGCGCGGTACTGCCCCAACATTGCAGCCTCAGTGGCTTCCTCATTGGAACCCAACTCAGCCCAATGCTCTTTCTTAGGCTGCGACCTAGGGCTAGGGTTAGGGTTACGCCTAGGGTTAGGCTTCAGAAAAGCACAAAGCCCACAGCTCCAGGGACACTGACAATGCGGAAGGAATGCCAAGGAGAGCGCGGTACTGCCCCAACATTGCAGCCTCAGTGGCTTCCTCATTGGAACCCAACTCAGCCCAATGCTCTTTCTTAGGCTGCGACCTAGGGCTAGGGTTAGGGTTACGCCTAGGGTTAGGCTTCAGAAAAGCACAAAGCCCACAGCTCCAGGGACACTGACAATGCGGAAGGAATGCCAAGGAGAGCGCGGTACTGCCCCAACATTGCAGCCTCAGTGGCTTCCTCATTGGAACCCAACTCAGCCCAATGCTCTTTCTTGGGCTGCGCCTAGGGCTAGGGTTAGGGTTACGCCTAGGGTTAGGCTTCAGAAAAGCACAAAGCCCACAGCTCCAGGGACACTGACAATGCGAAGGAATGCCAAGGAGAGCGCGGTACTGCCCCAACATTGCAGCCTCAGTGGCTTCCTCATTGGAACCCAACTCAGCCCAATGCTCTTTCTTGGGCTGCGACCTAGGGCTAGGGTTAGGGTTACGCCTAGGGTTAGGCTTCAGAAAAGCACAAAGCCCAGAGCTCCAGGGACACTGACAATGCGGAAGGAATGCCAAGGAGAGCGCGGTACTGCCCCAACATTGCAGCCTCAGTGGCTTCCTCATTGGAACCCAACTCAGCCCAATGCTCTTTCTTGGGCTGCGCCTAGGGCTAGGGTTAGGGTTACGCCTAGGGTTAGGCTTCAGAAAAGCACAAAGCCCACAGCTCCAGGGACACTGACAATGCGAAGGAATGCCAAGGAGAGCGCGGTACTGCCCCAACATTGCAGCCTCAGTGGCTTCCTCATTGGAACCCAACTCAGCCCAATGCTCTTTCTTGGGCTGCGCCTAGGGCTAGGGTTAGGGTTACGCCTAGGGTTAGGCTTCAGAAAAGCACAAAGCCCAGAGCTCCAGGGACACTGACAATGCGGAAGGAATGCCAAGGAGAGCGCGGTACTGCCCCAACATTGCAGCCTCAGTGGCTTCCTCATTGGAACCCAACTCAGCCCAATGCTCTTTCTTGGGCTGCGACCTAGGGCTAGGGTTAGGGTTACGCCTAGGGTTAGGCTTCAGAAAAGCACAAAGCCCAGAGCTCCAGGGACACTGACAATGCGGAAGGAATGCCAAGGAGAGCGCGGTACTGCCCCAACATTGCAGCCTCAGTGGCTTCCTCATTGGAACCCAACTCAGCCCAATGCTCTTTCTTAGGCTGCGCCTAGGGCTAGGGTTAGGGTTACGCCTAGGGTTAGGCTTCAGAAAAGCACAAAGCCCACAGCTCCAGGGACACTGACAATGCGGAAGGAATGCCAAGGAGAGCGCGGTACTGCCCCAACATTGCAGCCTCAGTGGCTTCCTCATTGGAACCCAACTCAGCCCAATGCTCTTTCTTAGGTTGCGACTCTGGTCAGGGTTAATGTTACGCCTCGGGTTAGGGTTCAGAAAATCACAAAGCCCAGAGCTCCAGGGGCACTGACAATGTGAAAGGCATGCCAAGGGGAGCGCGGTACTGCCCCAACACACGCGCCTCAGTGACTTCCTCTTTGGAAGCCAACTCAGCCCAGTGCTGTGTCTTAGGCTGCGCCTAGGGCTAGGCTTAGGGTTACGCCGAGGGTTAGTGTTCAGAAAACCACAAAGCCCAGACCTCCACGGAAACTGACAATGCAAAAGGCGTGCCAAGCGGAGCGCGGTACTGCCCCAACACACCAGCTTCAGTGGCTTCCTCATTGGAACCCGACTCAGCCCAATGCTCTTTCTTAGGTTGCAACTCTGGTCAGGGTTAGGGTTACGCCTCGGGGTAGGGTCCCGAAAACCACAAATCCCAGAGCTCCAGGGACACTGACAATGCAAAAGGCGTGCCAAGCGGAGCGCGGTACTGCTCCGAAATTGCATTTTCAACGGCCTCCTCATTGGAACCCAACTCAGCCCAATGCTGTGTCTTAGGCTGCGCCTAGGGCTAGGGTTAGGGTTACGCCTCGGGGTAGGGTTCCGAAAACCACAAAGCCCAGAGCTCCAGGGACACTGACAATGCAAAAGGCATGCCAAGGGGAGCGCGGTACTGCCCCAACATACCAGCCTCAGTGACTTCCTCATTGGAACCTTACTCAGCCGAATGCTCTTTCTTATCCTGCTCCTAGGGTTAGGGTTAGGGTTACGCCTAGGGTTACGGTTCTGAACACCACAAAGCCCAGAGCTCCAGGGACACTGACAATGCAAAAGGCATGCCAAGAGGTGCACGGTACTACCCCAAAATTGCATCCTCAATGGCCTCCTCATCGGAACCCAACTCAGCCCAATGCTGCGTCTTAGGCTGCGCCTAGGGCTAGGCTTAGGGTTACGCCTAGGGTTAGGCTTCAGAAAACCACAATGCCCAGAGTTCCACGGACACTGACAATGTGAAAGGAATGCCAAGGGGAGCACGGTACTGCCCCAAAATTGCATCCTCAATGGCCTCCTCATGGGAACCCAACTCAGCCCAGTGCTGTGTCTTACGCTGCGCCTAGGGCTAGGGTTAGGGTTACGCCTAGGGTTAGGGTTCAGAAAACCACAAAGCCCAGAGCTCCAGGGACACTGACAATGCAAAAGGAATGCCAAGGGCCGCGCGGAACTGCCCCAACCCACGCGCCTCAGTGACTTCCTCTTTGGAACCCAACTCAGCCCAGTGCTGTGTCTTAGGCTGCGCCTAGGGCTAGGGTTAGGGTTACGCCTAGGGGTAGGGTTCAGAAAACCACAAAGCCCAGAGCTCCAGGGACACTGACAATGCAAAAGGCATGCCAAGGGGAGCGCGGTACTGCCCCAAAATTGCATCCTCAATGGCCTCCTCATTGGAACCCAACTCAGCCCAATGCTCTTTCTTAGGTTGCAACTCTGGTCAGGGTTAGGGTTACGCCTCGGGGTAGGGTTCCGAAAACCACAAAGCCCAGAGCTCCGCGGAAACTGACAATGCAAAAGGCGTGCCAAGCGGAGCGCGGTACTGCTCCGAAATTGCATTTTCAACGGCCTCCTCATTGGAACCCAACCCCGCCGAATGCTGTGTCTTAGCCTGTGCCTACGGCTAGGCTTAGGGTTACGCCGAGGGTTAGGGTTCAGAAAAGCACAAAGCCCAGACCTCCACGGAAACTGACATTGCGAAAAGTATGCCAAGGGCCGCGAGGAACTGTCCCAACACACCAGCCTCAGTGGCCTCCTCATTGGAACCCAACTCAGCCCAATGCTCTTTCTTAGGCTGCGACTCTGGTCAGGGTTAGGGTTACGCCTCGGGTTAGGGTTCAGAAAACCACAAAGCCCAGAGCTCCAGGGACTCTGACAATGCGAAAGGCATGCCAAGAGGCGCACGGTACTGCCCCAAAATTGCATCCTCAATGGCCTCCTCATGGGAACCCAACTCAGCCCAGTGCTGTGTCTTACGCTGCGCCTAGGGCTAGGGTTAGGGTTACGCCTAGGGTTAGGGTTCAGAAAACCACAAAGCCCAGAGCTCCAGGGACACTGACAATGCAAAAGTAATGCCAAGGTCCGCGCGGTAGTGCCCAAACACACCACCCACAGTGACTTCCTCATGGGAACCCAACTCAGCCCAATGCTCTTTCTTAGGTTGCGACTCTGGTCAGGGTTAATGTTACGCCTAGGGTTATGGTTCAGAAAATCACAAAGCCCAGAGCTCCAGGGGCACTGACAATGTGAAAGGCATGCCAAGGGGAGCGCGGTACTGCCCCAACACACGCGCCTCAGTGACTTCCTCTTTGGAAGCCAACTCAGCCCAGTGCTGTGTCTTAGGCTGCGCCTAGGGCTAGGCTTAGGGTTACGCCGAGGGTTAGTGTTCAGAAAACCACAAAGCCCAGGCCTCCACGGAAACTGACAATGCAAAAGGCGTGCCAAGCGGAGCGCGGTACTGCCCCAACACACTGGCTTCAGTGGCTTCCTCATTGGAACCCGACTCAGCCCAATGCTCTTTCTTAGGTTGCAAGTCTGGTCAGGGTTAGGGTTACGCCTCGGGGTAGGGTCCCGAAAACCACAAATCCCAGAGCTCCAGGGACACTGACAATGCAAAAGGCATGGCAAAGGGAGCGCGGTACTGCCCCAACATACCAGCCTCAGTGACTTCCTCATTGGAACCCAACTCAGCCCAATGCTGTGTCTTAGGCTGCGCCTAGGGCTAGGCTTAGGGTTACGCCTAGGGTTTGGGTTCAGAAAACCACAATGTCCAGAGCTCCAGGGACACTGACAATGCAAAAGCATGCCAAGGGCCACGCGGTACTGCCCCAAAATTGCATCCTCAATGGCCTCATCATTGGAACCCAACTCAGCCCAATGCTTTTTCTTAGGTTGCAACTCTGGTCAGGTTTTGGGTTACGCCTAGGGTTAGGGTTCCGAAAACCACAAAGCCCACAGCTCCAGGGACACTGACAATGCGGAAGGAATGCCAAGGAGAGCGCGGTACTGCCCCAACATTGCAGCCTCAGTGGCTTCCTCATTGGAACCCAACTCAGCCCAATGCTCTTTCTTAGGCTGCGACCTAGGGCTAGGGTTAGGGTTACGCCTAGGGTTAGGCTTCAGAAAAGCACAAAGCCCACAGCTCCAGGGACACTGACAATGCGGAAGGAATGCCAAGGAGAGCGCGGTACTGCCCCAACATTGCAGCCTCAGTGGCTTCCTCATTGGAACCCAACTCAGCCCAATGCTCTTTCTTAGGCTGCGACCTAGGGCTAGGGTTAGGGTTACGCCTAGGGTTAGGCTTCAGAAAAGCACAAAGCCCACAGCTCCAGGGACACTGACAATGCGAAGGAATGCCAAGGAGAGCGCGGTACTGCCCCAACATTGCAGCCTCAGTGGCTTCCTCATTGGAACCCAACTCAGCCCAATGCTCTTTCTTAGGCTGCGCCTAGGGCTAGGCTTAGGGTTACGCCTAGGGTTAGGGTTCAGGAAACCACAAAGCCCAGAGCTCCAGGGACACTGACAATGCAAAAGGCATGCCAAGGGCCACGCGGTACTGCCCCAAAATTGCATCCTCAATGGCCTCACCATTGGAACCAAACTCAGCCCAATGCTGTGTCTTAGGCTGCGCCTAGGGCTAGGCTTAGGGTTACGCCTAGGGTTAGGGTTCAGAAAACCACAAAGCCCAGAGCTCCAGGGACACTGACAATGCAAAAGGAATGCCAAGCGGAGCGCGGTACTGCCCCAACACACCGGCTTCAGTGGCTTCCTCATTGGAACCCGACTCAGCCCAATGCTCTTTCTTAGGTTGCAACTCTGGTCAGGGTTAGGGTTACGCCTCGGGGTAGGGTCCCAAAAACCACAAATCCCAGAGCTCCAGGGACACTGACAATGCAAAAGGAATGCCAAGCGGAGCGTGGTACTGCTCTGAAATTGCATCCTCAACGGCCTCCTCATTGGAACCCAACTCAGCCCAATGCTCTTTCTTAGGCTGCGACCTAGGGCTAGGGTTAGGGTTACGCCTAGGGTTAGGCTTCAGAAAAGCACAAAGCCCACAGCTCCAGGGACACTGACAATGCGAAAGGAATGCCAAAAGTGCGCGGTACTGCCCCAACATTGCAGCCTCAGTGGCTTCCTCATTGGAACCCAACTCAGCCCAATGCTCTTTCTTAGGCTGCGCCTAGGGCTAGGGTTAGGGTTACGCCTAGGGTTAGGCTTCAGAAAAGCACAAAGCCCACAGCTCCAGGGACACTGACAAAGTGGAAGGAATGCCAAGGAGAGCGCGGTACTGCCCCAACATTGCAGCCTCAGTGGCTTCCTCATTGGAACCCAACTCAGCCCAATGCTCTTTCTTAGGCTGCTCCTAGGGCTAGGGTTAGGGTTACGCCTAGGGTTAGGCTTCAGAAAAGCACAAAGCCCACAGCTCCAGGGACACTGACAATGCGAAAGTAATGCCAAGGGCCGTGCGGTACTGCCCAAACACACCACCCTCAGTGACTTCCTCATTGGAACCTAACTCAGCCCAATGCTCTTTCTTAGGTTGCGACTCTGGTCAGGGTTAATGTTACGCCTAGGGTTATGGTTCAGAAAATCACAAAGCCCAGAGCTCCAGGGACACTGACAATGCGAAAGGAATGCCAAGGGCCGCGCGGTACTGCCCCAACACACGCGCCTCAGTGACTTCCTCTTTGGAAGCCAACTCAGCCCAGTGCTGTGTCTTAGGCTGCGCCTAGGGCTAGGCTTAGGGTTACGCCGAGGGTTAGTGTTCAGAAAACCACAAAGCCCAGACCTCCACGGAAACTGACAATGCAAAAGGCGTGCCAAGCGGAGCGCGGTACTGCCCCAACACACCGGCTTCAGTGGCTTCCTCAGTGGAACCCGACTCAGCCCAATGCTCTTTCTTAGGTTGCAACTCTGGTCAGGGTTAGGGTTACGCCTCGGGGTAGGGTCCCGAAAACCACAAATCCCAGAGCTCCAGGGACACTGACAATGCAAAAGGCGTGCCAAGCGGAGCGCGGTACTGCTCCGAAATTGCATTTTCAACGGCCTCCTCATTGGAACCCAACTCAGCCCAATGCTGTGTCTTAGGCTGCGCCTAGGGCTAGGCTTAGGGTTACGCCGAGGGTTAGGGTTCAGAAAACCACAAAGCCCAGAGCTCCAGGGACACTGACAATGTCAAAGTAATGACAAGGGCCGCACGGAACTGCCCCAACACACCAGCCTCAGTGGCCTCCTCATTGGAACCCAACTCAGCCCAATGCTCTTTCTTAGGCTGCGACTCTGGTCAGGGTTAGGGTTACGCCTCGGGGTAGGGTTCCGAAAACCACAAAGCCCAGAGCTCCAGGGACACTGACAATGCAAAAGGCATGCCAAGGGGAGCGCGGTACTGCCCCAACATACCAGCCTCAGTGACTTCCTCATTGGAACCTTACTCAGCCCAATGCTCTTTCTTAGGCTGCGACCTAGGGCTAGGGTTAGGGTTACGCCTAGGGTTAGGCTTCAGAAAAGCACAAAGCCCACAGCTCCAGGGACACTGACAATGCGGAAGGAATGCCAAGGAGAGCGCGGTACTGCCCCAACATTGCAGCCTCAGTGGCTTCCTCATTGGAACCCAACTCAGCCCAATGCTCTTTCTTAGGCTGCGCCTAGGGCTAGGGTTAGGGTTACGCCTAGGGTTAGGCTTCAGAAAAGCACAAAGCCCAGAGCTCCAGGGACACTGACAATGCGGAAGGAATGCCAAGGAGAGCGCGGTACTGCCCCAACATTGCAGCCTCAGTGGCTTCCTCATTGGAACCCAACTCAGCCCAATGCTCTTTCTTAGGCTGCGACCTAGGGCTAGGGTTAGGGTTACGCCTAGGGTTAGGCTTCAGAAAAGCACAAAGCCCAGAGCTCCAGGGACACTGACAATGCGGAAGGAATGCCAAGGAGAGCGCGGTACTGCCCCAACACACGCGCCTCAGTGACTTCCTCTTTGGAACCCAACTCAGCCCAATGCTGTGTCTTAGGCTGCGCCTAGGGCTAGGCTTAGGGTTACGCCTAGGGTTAGGGTTCAGAATACCACAAAGCCCAGAGCTCCAGGGACACTGACAATGCAAAAGGAATGCCAAGGGGAGCGCGGTACTGTCCCAACACACCAGCCACAGTGACTTCCTCATTGGAACCCGACTCAGCCCAATGATTTCCCTTAGGCTGCGCCTAGGGCTAGGGTTAGGGTTACGCCTAGGGTTAGGGTTCAGAAAACCACAAATCCCAGAGCTCCAGGGACACTGACAATGCAAAAGGCATGCCAAGGGGAGCGCGGTACTGCCCCAAAATTGCATCCTCAATGGCCTCCTCATTGGAACCCAACTCAGCCCAATGCTCTTTCTTAGGTTGCAACTCTGGTCAGGGTTAGGGTTACGCCTCGGGGTAGGCTTCCGAAAACCACAAAGCCCAGAGCTCCAGGGACACTGACAATGCAAAAGGCGTGCCAAGCGGAGCGCGGTACTGCTCCGAAATTGCATTTTCAACGGCCGCCTCATTGGAACCCAACCCCGCCGAATGCTGTGTCTTAGCCTGTGCCTACGGCTAGGCTTAGGGTTACGCCGAGGGTTAGGGTTCAGAAAAGCACAAAGCCCAGACCTCCACGGAAACTGACATTGCGAAAAGTATGCCAAGGGCCGCGAGGAACTGTCCCAACACACCAGCCTCAGTGGCCTCCTCATTGGAACCCAACTCAGCCCAATGCTCTTTCTTAGGCTGCGACTCTGGTCAGGGTTAGGGTTACGCCTCGGGTTAGGGTTCAGAAAACCACAAAGCCCAGAGCTCCAGGGACACTGACAATGCAAAAGTAATGCCAAGGTCCGCGCGGTAGTGCCCAAACACACCACCCACAGTGACTTCCTCATGGGAACCCAACTCAGCCCAATGCTCTTTCTTAGGTTGCGACTCTGGTCAGGGTTAATGTTACGCCTAGGGTTATGGTTCAGAAAATCACAAAGCCCAGAGCTCCAGGGGCACTGACAATGTGAAAGGCATGCCAAGGGGAGCGCGGTACTGCCCCAACACACCCCCCTCAGTGACTTCCTCTTTGGAAGCCAACTCAGCCCAGTGCTGTGTCTTAGGCTGCGCCTAGGGCTAGGCTTAGGGTTACGCCGAGGGTTAGTGTTCAGAAAACCACAAAGCCCAGACCTCCACGGAAACTGACAATGCAAAAGGCGTGCCAAGCGGAGCGCGGTACTGCCCCAACACACCGGCTTCAGTGGCTTCCTCATTGGAACCCGACTCAGCCCAATGCTCTTTCTTAGGTTGCAACTCTGGTCAGGGTTAGGGTTACGCCTCGGGGTAGGGTCCCGAAAACCACAAATCCCAGAGCTCCAGGGACACTGACAATGCAAAAGGCGTGCCAAGCGGAGCGCGGTACTGCTCCGAAATTGCATTTTCAACGGCCTCCTCATTGGAACCCAACCCAGCCGAATGCTGTGTCTTAGGCTGCGCCTAGGGCTAGGCTTAGGGTTGTAGGTTACGGGCGGGTTCGGTCGGGACGGAGACGGATGGAGAGATCTCTATAGGCAGGTCTTGGGACACAGTCGGTTTATTGTAAAGGCGTGGGTATAGGGGCACTGCTCAGAGCTGCCTGACTCAGCTCTGAGCAGGCCCAAGAGAGTAAGCAGGTGAGAGAGAGAGAGGGGGTGTAAGAGCAAGAGTGGAAGTAAGAGTAGAAGTGGAAGAGAGGAATAGAGAAGTGTCTGAAGTCCTGGTTACAATACAATAAATCATCTTCTGTACTGAATATTCTAATTGTCACTAACCAATCTAATACAAGATACAAATCCTATAGCATTTACATACAGCCTATAAGAGTTCTTATATTACCATAGAGTGTTACATCTTAACTTCTACAAACTACTCTTTGGGCCCCTTCTGCTGAGCTAGTAGGGTCTGCTCTGACCCTTGGACCTGTCTGCAAGCAGAGGGTATTGTTCAATCAAGAGGGGATTATCTTCAGTGGCCATACCATTGTTTTCTAGTTGTTCAGTAACTAAGACCTGGTATTTCAAAAGTGGCTTTCATTTCGATGTTGCCTGTAGTTTTCATATTCCCAAAATCTTTTGTCAGGCAATCATATTTCCAAGGTTTTCCTGTTTCATCCTCCCCAACATAGGGTCCCCCTTTTCGATGGACAATTAAGATATTAGACATAGTCCTACTTGTCATTTTTTGCACACACTGAAGTATACAAGGTACTGCTACTAAAACTATAATTATTACTACTAGAATAATCAAGCCTATTTTACAGAGTTCCCTTAGCCAGGGTGCAAAGCTCCAACCATCAAACAAACTGTCTAGCCAAGACGAGTTATCTGTTGTAATTTGGTTAGCTAGGTCCCTTAGGTTTTGTAACTGTTTGTGAATGGAAACAGAATGATCGGATAAGTTCATACAGCATAATCCTTCAAAATCTTCACAGCCATGTCCATGTGCTAATAAAAGATAATCAATGGCAGCTCTATTTTGTAAAGTGGCATGTCTGACTGCCTCTTCATCGGTTAACAAATCACTGATCATAGTAGAGGTGGCATTTACCTCCTTGCTGAGCCAACATCCCAACTTGTTTAACTGTTTTAGTGCAATTGAGGAACTTAACTGAGGAAGAAAAATGCTCGCAACAATTGATTTTTCAGAGTTCCAAGGATGAAAGTCACTATCACAGTCGCTCTCATATTGATGTCCCCAGGAAGATCTAATCTTTCTGTTTTTCTTTTTGATTACTTCTTTGACACTGGGAGCAATAATTGTAAGCTGTCCCAGAGCACAAGGGCCACCATCTATTTTTGAAGGTATACCTTGCCAGGCTCTGTCTCCACAGATGAGCCAAATTCCTCTAGGGAATCGAATAGGAAGTTTGTTGAAACGATCTGCATGAGGTTCATCATATATAAGAAGCTTAGCTTGGTTGCACCAAGAAGTTACATTGCTATAAGCTGGGTGATATGGGGTAACATTTAAATGAGGACCGTTTTCTCCTAGAAAGTGAAAGAAATAGCAGGTATCCATAGTTAATGAGCCTAGGATTTCTAGCTCTTGAAGGTCAGATTTATCAATTTTAGAATTATCAATATAAGTTTGGTGTTTATGGCTGGTAGTTGGAGAAATGTGATCATCATATGGCCAATATTTATCAAAAGTAACATTATCAAAACCTTCTGGTAAAGGTATTCCAACTAAACAGGTTGAAAAAGGTTTGTCAGGGCTTGTGTCAGATAGACAGATGGTATCGGAGCCTGCAGATTTGGCTAAAGCAACCCAGACATTTGTCTTTGGTTGATTTACAGGTAAAGCTTTGCTACAAAAACTAAAACAAAAGAATAAAAGCAACATGCACGCGCGCAGATGAGAAAGCTCCATTATTTTCTTGAGCTGTTTTTGGCAGATCGCTTTCTTCTGGTGATTCTGCGCACTTCAGGTTTGGGTGCTTGCTTCCTGGCTTCCACTTGCAGGGTCACTGGCTGGTGTGGAGGCGTCGGCAGGTTTTGATGTGTGGTATGGCTTCACGTTTTTTGCTGGAACCCACTTGAGCTCTCCACCTGTGGAAGCACATGCAAACCCCTTCCCCCATGTTATAAGATCATAAGGTCTTTCTATTTTTCCTGATGCTAAATTCTTAATTAAAACTAGGGGGTGCTCCTTCAGTTTTGCTTTTTTGTTGTTTAAGAAGTGTCTGAAGATGGGGGGATCAGGCTCTTCTGCAGAGCTATTCAAAAAATTATAAACATACAAAGCCTTATTCAACCTCCTTTGAGGTGTATCCTGGGCTTCTCCCCCTTTCTGTTGATCTAAAATGCGTTTTAAAGTTTGATGTGTTCCTTTTAGGGTACTTTTTGGCAGTTGTTTAAAATACGGTGAGCAAATACCACTGTATCTTACAGCACTTTTTAGTTCTTTAATTTCGAGAGTGTGGATAGCAGCCCACGTTTTAGGACTGTCAGGCTGTTGGCTAGCTATCACAGGCTTAGTTAATAGACTAAGACTTTCATCTTTATAGATTTGGGGTCTTATTTCATTGCAATCTGTTAATTTAGAATAATCTGAGCACTTTGGAGGATTTTTTGATTCAGAAGGTAGCGCTGACAAACTTTCAGAACTCGTTTTTTCTTTCTGGGTTGCAAGATTCCCGTCGTTCGCTGGCGGGACTCTGGGGGTCATTGCAAACAAATCTGGCTGCTTTTCAGAGTTTACTTGTGTTAAAGCATCAGCTCCGGCAGAGGGGCTCTCCGTCTCCCCTGCCACTGGAGCTGCATCACTGCTCTGCGTTCCCCCCCTGTTCGCGGCTTCTGAGGCGGGGCTGAGCTGTGCGGAGGGATACGGCTGGGCGGTGTCGGGGGACCCCGGCAGGGGCGGCTGCGGCGCGGGGATGGGACCCGGCAGGGGCAGCGATGATGACACAGCAGAGCTCGGGAGTGGCGCAGCCGATCTCGGTGGCGGCGGGCAAGGAGGATGCGCGGCTGGATGCGCGGCTGGTCCCGGGAGTTGCAGCAATCGCGCATGCGTATGTTGCAACGATTGCGCATGCGCGTGTTGCGTCATCAGGTCCGCGCGGCAGGATGTAATGGCCGCAGCCCGCGTGGCGGATGGTTCAGGCGGAGCGGGAGATGGCAGGACTGCAGAACCAGGGGCTGGGGCTGCGGTCGCGGCGTGCTGCTGCTGGAAGCTTGTAGGCTGGGCTGGGGTGGGTGGTGGCGGAGCAGCGGTGCCGGGAGGCGGAGCTGGAGCAGGGGCAGGCACGGGGGAGACTGCAGACCTCCGTGCAGGCAGCGCGGCACCGGGACCAAGTGGCTCGTGGAGCTGGGGCGCTCCCAGCGCAAGCGGTGGTGTGCCGGGATCGGGGAACGGCACAGAAACGGCGGCAGGGGCGGGAGTAGATACAGGCGTCTGTGCTGCCACGGGGCTGGGCGACCGCTCGGGGCGTGCTGTGTGCGCTTGAACGGCAGGGTGGGGGGGTAGGGTTCCTGCAGTAACAGGGGGTGCTGGAGACAGCAGCGCGGCCGTGGCCGGCGCTCTGGGCACCAGTGTTTCGAGAGCGGCAGGGGACTGTGAAGACGCAGCAGCGGCGGACGCGGATGGAACAATGGCTATCATCGGCGCCGTGTGGGGGGGGGGGGGACCTGGGGGGCTGGAAGAAGGGTCGCCGCTTGGCTTTGGGGGGGGCCGGCTATGATGGCAGCCATGGCCATAAGCGGCGCGGCTGGGGGAGGGGTAACGCCCGTAGGTAGCAGGGGGGTAGGCGCTGGCCCCGCCGGGGTACCGCCGGGGGGCGGGGCCAGCATGATGTCAGCAGCGGGGGGTGGGGTAGCAGTGACGGCAGCAGGGGGGGGTGGAGCCGCGGTGACGGAACCGGGGGGGGGGGGGACGGGGGGGCAGGGGCAAGGGGCGGGGCCGCGGAGACGCTGGCACTGAGGGTGGGGGCCGCGGGGGCCGCGGGGAGGAACGGGATGGCGGGAGGGGCCGTAGGGTCCGGTGGGGTGGCTGGGGCCGGGGTAACGGGCGCGGGGGCCGCGAGCGCAGGGGGCGGGGCGACGCGCGTCAGCCGGACCGCGGGTATCGGAGCCACAGGGTCCGGCGGAGGGGCGGGGGCCATGCTCCGCTACGGGCTCGCGACGGCAAGGGGCGGACTAGCAGCCGGAGCTGGGGTCGGCGGGGTGACTGCTGCAGGCGGCGCCACCGCAGCAAACAGCTCTACCAGCGCTCTGCAAGCTGGGAGCAGCTGTGCAGCTGCCATATCCCGGTAAGAAATATTATTAAAGAGTTTAACTCCAACTGTGTCCCAAAAGTCTCTTGTAAAGACGGCTGAACGGTCAGCATTTGGGAAATTAAGTCGGGTCCATTCTAAAAGATTTTTTAGCTCGTGTTTAGGCAACTGACTTGGACCAGAGCTTATAAGTAAATGCTTAAGTTGCTTATAGAGATCTCTGTCATGGGCAGAGTGGGTTTGTCCCATTTTTTAGACCAGTATGATACTCACTTAGACGATGTCGCAGGAGCAGCATCCTTACTCAGATGTCTGTCGTGGGGGGCTGGCCAGGCACTCCACTCAGCAGTCAGGACGCCGCTTTTCGGTCCTTTCCCAGAGCTCCGATTTCAGTCGTCGCTTGGCAACGGCTTTCCGTGCTCAGGACCTCACGGGTGGGTCCGCACTGAGCTCCAGTGCAGGCGGTGCTCAGCACTACTCGCCTGTGCTCGGGGCGTGCGGCAGGTTCCCCTCCGCAGAGCTCCGGTCAGTACTGCTTAGCAGCGTGTCCGTGCTCGAGGGGTGATACGGCAGACCTCCTCTAAGAGCTCCAGGGGGCCGCTGCGCAGCAGTGGCGGCCCGTGCTCGAGGGCTGCCAGGCAAGTCCCTCCAAGAGCTCCAGGTAAACCCCGTGCTCGAAGGCTGCCTCAGCAGAATTACAGAGCTCCAGCTATTACGATGCGCAGCATCGGTATGCCGTGCTCACGACAAGTTCTAGGTGGTATAACTGGTCTTTTAGTTACCGTCCATGGAGAAAAGTCCTACAGATGGAGAAAGCTGAACCGGGCGTTCAATCACGTTGTGCGCCAGGCTGCAGGTGCTGGGTGTGGGCTCGGCAATCACGGTGGGCGCCAGACTGTAGGTTACGGGCGGGTTTGGTCGGGACGGAGACGGATGGAGAGATCTCTATAGGCAGGTCTTGGGACACAGTCGGTTTATTGTAAAGGCGTGGGTATAGGGGCACTGCTCAGAGCTGCCTGACTCAGCTCTGAGCAGGCCCAAGAGAGTAAGCAGGTGAGAGAGAGAGAGGGGGTGTAAGAGCAAGAGTGGAAGTAAGAGTAGAAGTGGAAGAGAGGAATAGAGAAGTGTCTGAAGTCCTGGTTACAATACAATAAATCATCTTCTGTACTGAATATTCTAATTGTCACTAACCAATCTAATACAAGATACAAATCCTATAGCATTTACATACAGCCTATAAGAGTTCTTATATTACCATAGAGTGTTACATCTTAACTTCTACAAACTACTCTTTGGGCCCCTTCTGCTGAGCTAGTAGGGTCTGCTCTGACCCTTGGACCTGCCTGCAAGCAGAGGGTATTGTTCAATCAAGAGGGGATTATCTTCAGTGGCCATACCATTGTTTTCTAGTTGTTCAGTAACTAAGACCTGGTATTTCAAAAGTGGCTTTCATTTCGATGTTGCCTGTAGTTTTCATATTCCCAAAATCTTTTGTCAGGCAATCATATTTCCAAGGTTTTCCTGTTTCATCCTCCCCAACATAGGGTTACGCCTGGGGTTAGAGTTCAGAAAACCACAAAGCCCAGAGTTCCACGGACACTGACAATGCGAAAAGTATGCCAAGGACGGCGCGGAATTGCCCCAACATACCAGCCACAGTGGCTTCCTCATTGGAACCCGACTCAGCCCAATGATTTCCCTTAGGCTGCGCCTAGGGCTAGGGTTAGGGTTACGCCTAGGGTTAGGGTTCCGAAAACCACAAAGCCCAGAGCTCCAGGGACACTGACAATGCGAAAGGAATGCCAAGGGGAGCGCGGTATTGCCCCAACACACCAGCCACAGTGGCTTCCTCATTGGAACCCGACTCAGCCCAATGCTGTGTCTTAGGCTGCGCCTAGGGCTAGGCTTAGGGTTACGCCTAGGGTTAGGGTTCAGAAAACCACAAAGCCCAGAGCTCCAGGGACACTGACATTGTGAAAGAATGCCACGGGCCGCGCGGAACTGCCCCAACATACCAGCCTCAGTGACTTCCTCTTTGGAACCTGACTCAGCCCAATGCTGTGTCTTAGGCTGCACCTAGGGCTAGGGTTAGGGTTACGCCTAGGGTTAGGGTTCAGAAAACCACAATGCCCAGAGCTCCACGGACACTGACAATGCAAAAGGCGTGCCAAGCCGAGCGCGGTACTGCCCCAACACACCGGCTTCAGTGGCTTCCTCATTGGAACCCGACTCAGCCCAATGCTCTTTCTTAGGTTGCAACTCTGGTCAGGGTTAGGGTTACGCCTCGGGGTAGGGTTCCGAAAACCACAAATCCCAGAGCTCCACGGAAACTGACAATGCAAAAGGCGTGCCAAGCGGAGCGCGGTACTGCTCCGAAATTGCATTTTCAACGGCCTCCTCATCGGAACCCAACCTAGCCAAATGCCGTGTCTTAGGCTGCGCCTAGGGCTAGGGTTAGGGTTACGCCTAGGGTTAGGGTTCAGAAAAGCACAAAGCCCAGAGTTCCAGGGACACTGACAATGCGAAAAGCATGCCAAGGACGGCGCGGAATTGCCCCAACATACCAGCCACAGTGGCTTCCTCATTGGAACCCGACTCAGCCCAATGATTTCCCTTAGGCTGCGCCTAGGGCTAGGGTTAGGGTTACGCCTAGGGTTAGTGTTCAGAAAAGCACAAAGCCCAGAGTTCCACGGACACTGACAATGCGAAAAGTATGCCAAGGATGGCGCGGAATTACCCCAACATTGCAGCCTCAGTGGCTTCCTCATTGGAACCCGACTCAGCCCAATGCTCTTTCTTAGGTTGCAACTCTGGTCAGGGTTAGGGTTACGCCTCGGGGTAGGGTTCAGAAAACCACAAATCCCAGAGCTCCAGGGACACTGACAATGCGAAAGGAATGACAAGCGGAGCGCGGTACTGCTCCGAAATTGCATCTTCAACGGCCTCCTCATTGGAACCCAACCCAGCCCAATGCTGTGTCTTAGGCTGCGCCTAGGGCAAGGGTTAGGGTTACGCCTAGGGTCAGGGTTCCGAAAACCACAAAGCCCAGAGCTCCAGGGACACTGACAATGTCAAAGTAATGTCAAGGGGAGCGCGGTACTGCCCCAACACACCAGCCACAGTGGCTTCCACATTGGAACCCAACTCAGCCCAATGCTGTGTCTTAGGCTGCGACTCTGGTCAGGGTTAGGGTTACGCCTTGGGGTAGGGTTCCGAAAACCACAAAGCCCAGAGCTCCAGGGACACTGACATTGCGAAAGAATGCCACGGGCCGCGCGGAACTGCCCCAACATACCAGCCTCAGTGACTTCCTCATTGGAACCTTACTCAGCCGAATGCTCTTTCTTACCCTGCGCCTAGGGTTAGGGTTAGGGTTACGCCTAGGGTTAAGGTTCAGAAAATCACAAAGCCCAGAGCTCCAGGGACACTGACAATGCAAAAGGAATGCCAAGAGGCGCACGGTACTGCCCCAAAATTGCATCCTCAATGGCCTCCTCATGGGAACCCAACTCAGCCCAGTGCTGTGTCTTAGGCTGCGCCTAGGGCTAGGGTTAGGGTTACGCCTAGGGCTAGGGTTCAGAAAACCACAATGCCCAGAGTTCCATGGACACTGACAATGTGAAAGGAATGCCAAGAGGCGCACGGTACTGCCCCAAAATTGCATCCTCAATGGCCTCCTCATTGGAACCCAACTCAGACCAATGCTGTGTCTAAGGCTGTGCCTAGGGCTAGGGTTAGGGTTACGCCTAGGGTTAGGCTTCAGAAAAGCACAAAGCCCAGAGCTCCAGGGACACTGACAATGCGGAAGGAATGCCAAGGAGAGCGCGGTACTGCCCCAACATTGCAGCCTCAGTGGCTTCCTCATTGGAACCCAACTCAGCCCAATGCTCTTTCCTTGGCTGCGACCTAGGGCTAGGGTTAGGGTTACGCCTAGGGTTAGGCTTCAGAAAAGCACAAAGCCCACGAGCTCCAGGGACACTGACAATGCGAAAGGCATGCCAAGGAGAGCGCGGTACTGCCCCAACATTGCAGCGTCAGTGGCTTCCTCATTGGAACCCAACTCAGCCCAATGCTCTTTCTTAGGCTGCGACCTAGGGCTAGGGTTAGGGTTACGCCTAGGGTTAGGCTTCAGAAAAGCACAAAGCCCACAGCTCCAGGGACACTGACAAGGCGAAAGGAATGCCAAGGAGAGCGCGGTACTGTCCCAACATTGCAGCCTCCAGTGGCCTCCTCATTGGAACCCAACTCAGCCCAGTGCTGTGTCTTCGGCTGCGCCTAGGGCTAGGGTTAGGGTTACGCCTAGGGTTAGGGTTCCGAAAACCACAAAGCCCAGAGCTCCAGGGACACTGACAATGCAAAAGGAATGCCAAGGGGAGCGCGGTATTGCCCCAACACACCAGCCACAGTGGCTTCCTCATTGGAACCCGACTCAGCCCAATGATTTCCCTTAGGCTGCGCCTAGGGCTAGGTTTAGGGTTACGCCTAGGGTTAGGGTTCCGAAAACCACAAAGCCCAGAGCTCCAGGGACACTGACAATGCAAAAGGAATGCCAAGGTCCGCGCGGTAGTGCCCCAACACACCAGCCACAGTGGCTTCCTCATTGGAACCCAACTCAGCCCAATGCTCTTTCTTAGGTTGCGACTCTGGTCAGGGTTAGGGTTACGCCTAGGGTTAGGGTTCAGAAAACCACAAAGCCCAGAGCTCCAGGGACACTGACAATGCAAAAGAATGCCACGGGCCGCGCGGAACTGCCCCAACATACCAGCCTCAGTGACTTCCTCTTTGGAACCTGACTCAGCCCAGTGCTGTGTCTTAGGCTGCGCCTAGGGCTATGGTTTAGGGTTACGCCTAGGGTTAGGGTTCAGAAAACCACAAAGCCTAGAGCTCCAGGGACACTGACAATGCGAAAGGAATGCCAAGGGGAGCGCGGTACTGCCCCAACACACCAGCCTCAGTGACTTCCTCTTTGGAACCCAACTCAGGCTTCATTAGGAGTCTTTTTATACAAGTGTGCCGTTGTCTGAAAAGGATCCTTCCTCTGCTACTTGTGAGAAAAATGTAGGATCATAGTAATGGAAGGAAGAAAATAGATCAGAAAGAGATATTATGGCCACTTCCCATCAGCGGTGCTGTCTTGGGGTGACTTTATGATGTGTATCCCCTATCGCTGCCCCATGCCCAGAAAATAATTCTGTACCTTCCTGTGCCTTTAAACTGAGCCTGAGAGGGGGAGAGACAAAACCGAGGGAACTTTCTAAGCAGTTTGTTTTCATGTTTTCAAGGACACAGAGATAGAGACGGCTCTGTGTTCAGCTGCGGCAGCGGAGTGAGAGTGGGGAAAGCACCCTGCTTGCTTTCGGCCAGTTTTTCAGCTCCTTTTTCTTTCTCCGGAGGGAGATGGAGAGCTGAACTTTTGTTTTCCTGGGACTTTGTTTTTTTCCTTTTTTTTTCTCTGCTGGACTGTTTCAACATCAGAATACATTGGGAGGAATTTCCACCGAGGCCTTGGCCCTGGAGGTGGGCCCACCCCATCCCAGCTCCAAGGAGGGGGAGAGAGAGATCTACAGAAGGACTCTGAAATTTTCCCAGGTTTCTCTCAGCAGAGCGAGAGGTTTTATTATTTAGCATCATTATCCTTTCCCCGTGTGTTTGTTAAATAAATAGTTTTTATCTCTTTCACTTTCCTTCGAGGAAAATTTATTTTTTCCTGAACCTGTTGGGGGAGGGGTGGTTTGTGACCTGCCTTCTCTCAGAGGGTATATTTATAAATTTGACCAAACTGGAACAGGTGTCCATAGCAATTTCCACCATTTAATTTGGAAAGATAAATGTTATTTTTAAACCATATATGGATTTTCATTGTCACATATTGTTGACTGGACATGGCACTTACTGCTATGGTTTAGTTGACATGGCGGTCTTCAGTCAAAGATTGGACTCTATGATCTTGGAATTCTTTTTTAAGTTAAATGATTCTGTGTTTCTATATGCCATATGATTTTTTCTGTATGTACTCTGTTTTATTTTGGAGACATTTTTCAGGCTGTTCTCATGCATTAATTCCAACCCCTCCCAGGCTGAACTTCTCAATCCAGTCTAAAACCCTGTAAAGGTGCTTAAAAATGTAAGCATGTTGTCACAACAAAAATTCTTATTAGTATAAGAAAAAAGTACTCCTTCAATAAATAAAATTGCTGTGGAAGGAACAAATTGTAGAGTATTAACAGAATAAAGGACATGATAAACACCATTGTTAATTAGTTTGCTTAGTCATACTTGTATATATTTGGTAATAGTTAATCGTATTACATTACTATAAAACCATAACCATAGTTGTAGCAGTCATTACAGATTTTTATTTCAGATGGGAGCTTCATGTCTTCCAACTGCCTAATGCAAAATAATTTCTAATTAATAATTCCTTTGGAATAATTATACCTAGCAATGTGAATGTGGGGAAATTAATGAATTAGGAAGAAAGCTTACATTTTGTGTTTGGCTCTGTATGTTAGAATGATTTACAGTTTTTCTGCTTACTCTGGTAATGGCTATAATTTAATTATGACAACTTCAAGAAATGTACCCTTTCCACCTCACTGATTCTACTTTTCCTGTAGCTGTCATTGCATTTACTCCCAGAGATTGAATTAAAAAGGATAGCTGCAAGAGGTTATGAAAGAAAGGCCGTTCATTGTTTCACCTTTTGCAGTGGAGCCTAAACTAACTTCAGTGGTCTGGCCTCTGCAAGATAAACTGTGAGCTGCCACTAATGAAAGTTACCTCTCTGACCCTTCACGCTATTTTGGTCTGGTGACCTGTGCAGTCCAGTAATTCATTCATTGAACAACATTTCCCAAAAGGACAAACAGAGGAGCTCATCGTCATCACTTCCAGGTTCCAGCTCTCAGCACTGGGGTACAGAGGACAAGCTCTTTTGCAAATCCACTATCCTGGGATAACTTTGTCTCACTCTGCCATTATTTTCAACGCCCCCAGGTGCATCTTAAAAATTCCTTCACCGGCATAGAATAATATGACCCTGGACACTTCGCATCTTTCTTTTAACACATGCAAACATTTGTTTTGAATCTTACTGAAATTGCTATTGTAGGATGATGGTCATACCTATACAGCGACCTGGCTACAAACTGGGTGTGTCTTAATTCAGGTACATTTGTACATATAAAAAATTTAGTTAGTTCTGGAGATCTGTTTCAGGGAATGCACAGTCATTGCTCAAAACTAACACTCTCCAAACAAAAGCAGAAAGAAAAGTCAGGATGGGAATCCTGGGTAGATCAACTTATAATGCTTTGTTTATGTGAAAGGCAGACAGATTGATAGCTGCTACCATGCTGCTTTTGGAGCCAGTGCTTAAACACAGTAAAATTTCATATTGACTCAATGTATGTTCTGCTAAATACAGATTCTTTTTTTCTTTTGCAAATGTTCTCTGACTTTTTAACAATATGTGTGTATGTAATATCTTCTGCTTTGCAAAATCTCTGGTTTATAGTGAAGATGGAAAAACTAATGAAAATGGATGTTGGCACTATAATATCTCCTGTCATCTGGAAAGACAAAATACTGAGTAAGATGTAAGATTTGGATGCCAATTTTCCTGTGCTAGGTCCTAGAGTTAGTTTGCAATTGCTGAAAGGCAGAAATAGTTAATGATGTCAGCTGGGTGATGTGACCTGCATTTGGCATACAAAAAGGCATCTGAACACATTATGGTCTCTAATGCCAGCTATGAAATACACTACACTACATAGCCCCAGCACACTAGTAACTCCTTTAAATCCTTTTAAAGAACTGAATCACTCTTGTGTCACAATGACCCCTCTCCCATCGGCTGGTCCTTACTGACTTTTTTAGTCTTAGCTAAGATGCTGTCTGAGTGGTGCTCAGTGCAGGATGGCAGAAGATGTAGGACAGGGCAAGGTGAAGCCAAGAGCACTCAGTGTGATTATGTTTGTCATCTTGTTCCTGGGGGTGCAAACTGATTCAGCCCTTTAGGCTGCCTCAGAGTTGCTCTGTGTGGAACCTAGATGCCCATGTCTGCAAGGAATCTTTCAACACACTGCTAGTTGCCAGGATCCCTGAATGTAAAGTGAGTTTATTAATCATTAGTGGGTTTTGTATAGGCTGTATGCTATATATTGGAGAATGTGAATGCATTTTATTTTCTGACTGCTGAAATATCCTACGTTGGCATCAATGGATTTCAAAAAAATTCTCTTGTGTTCGTTTCACTGTTTTTAAAACTGCATTTCCTTTCAGCATGGCTATTATCACTTGTAAATATATTATTTCTGCTGAGACATCAGTTTTGATTAGAGTTGCCTTTCTAGCTGAAGGCTCTTGAAAAAGCTGTCTGGACTTCTATCAAGGCTGTGATCAGATGTTGTTCTGTCCTGCTAGCTACCTTACAGTGTGTCTCTTTGTATTCATCAGAAGCTTCTAACTCCCAAAGAACACAGTTTTCACATATATATCTCTTTCATAAATGCAGAGATAACATAAGCCTAAAGTGCATTCACTATGGTCATCCTATTATGTTTCCAAACCAGTATTACAACAGAAAGCAGTAGTAATATTGAATTGACAGAGTATTATTCATTTGCCTTTTCTCCTCCATGACCCTTACCTATCTACCCTGACTCTGACACAAGATGGACAATTAAACCCTTTTTAATCCCTGGGGACTCCACATTCCCCCTCCTTTTTAAAATCAGAGTAATGTCTGCTACTTTCTTGTAAGTGTGGGAGGTTTTTGCTCCAGTCCTTACAGTAGGACTGGAGACTTTCACCTGAGAACAACAGGGAGGCAGCACTGGGTCTAACTGGTAGATCTGGGGAGGCAGAAGCTGCAAAGATATTATTATATCTCAATGGACACAGTATTTGATACCAGTTTTGACTGAATAAAGTAATTTTTTCTCAAGCAAGTGAAATCTCTCCAGATACTGCTTGGACTTCTTACCATTCTGTAGAGTTTAGGTGGGATACCCTGAAAGATAATGTTCGGGGGAAAAAAAGAAAAATTGATACACCAAGTATAATAATTGCAAGAATAGTTTCTCACTACAGTGGCTTAATTTCTATCATTTGTGTCAGAACCCTGAGTTTATAGGCAGAGTAGTAACAGAACATATTTAAATTCAAGTCCAGATTCTCATAAAGATTTGCAGAAAGACTTCTGTTTCAGGGAAGTGTCCAGATCTTGAAAACTACTTGAGATCCATTAGCATGTGTCAAGATGTACTGGAACATCTCAAAGCTGATTCCACTTCAACACTTACCTGCATGGGACCTTTAGAAAACATAGTTGCTATTTAAGGTAACAAACAGGGAAATGTGGTTGTTACACTTCCGAGAACCTGGCTTTTATGCTGTAACTTCTCCATCTCTCAAACTCCAAGTGTTTTGGTAGAGGTATAGTCTGAAAATGTAATGAAATGTCTAAGTGGACATTTATTCAGACTCTTACCAGTATAGCATACCTCAAATACATTATAATGCAGTGTGCCATATCCCATAATACTTCACAGTAATTCAATAGCTGCAAAATTAACTTCATGACTAAAGTACTGAAAGCTCCTCTGGTCTCATTCTAATGTACATGATTTTGAGAAGCTAAAATACTGTCACAAGTGAAGCTTACATTGTATTTTGAGGTCTTCTTATTGAAATCTGACTGTTATAAATAAATCTCTAACAGGATTTGTTTTTTCTTCCCCCAGAAGATTTGGTAATAGATCCAGGTATTTTTAGAAGCAAAGCATACTCAAATATATTTTAGTCTCCTGTTCCAAAGCACAAGTACTCCTCACATGATTATGCACCTTCTGCAATGTCAACTCTCCTTTACTTGGCAGCTTCAACATATTGCCATGAAATAGAAATTTATAAATAGCTGTTTGAAAAACTTTCCCCACCCCCTCTGATTTCTAGGGTTTTCTCTCTCATTTCTTCTTGAAAAAAACAGTTTAAACTCAGATTTCAAAAGACTCCTGGGACTAGATTTGTGCTGCCCAGACAGAATTTTAGGTATTTTGATAAGAAAGGGAACTTTATGAAATCACATAAATGACAATTTTAAAAGTAGCTGGTATCCAATGCTGTGCTTTTCTAATATCCTCAAGAGATGACATACAAATTTTAGAGAAGTAGAATGCATTTTAAACGGGTGCTTAACTAAGCACATAAGCTTACTGCAGTTGTATGCTATTAAAATAAAAAAACCCAAGACATTCCACAGTCCAGGCTGACAAGATGTCAGTATTTAGTTCTACCTGAACTCCTTAGGCAGAAAGGCTCCATTTTTTGCTGAGAAAGTGTACATAGAAGCTCAGGTTGGCTTTCCCACTGCTGCAGAAGCTTAGTGGTTTAGAATATGAGTCCAAGTTCAGAAAGTGTGGGGAGATGATGATGCCAACTTGGCCTGTTAAAATTATCTTTCAAAGGTTTTGGCATATTTTTAAAGTGGTAACAAGCCTAATGATCTAGTACAACAGCCTCCAATAAAAGTGCTAGAAGACTGTCTTAGGGATACAAGAAAATTTTACTTCGGCATTTGCAATATTTACTGTTCTTCTGTAACATGTATTTCCAATGAAGTGGTGAGTAATATCACTTAATCTAAGTCAATTAGCCAAATGGTCTGTACTCCATATTTTTAAAATTTATTTCCCATCAGGGATACAATTTGCTTATCATCATTATTTTTCATCCTGTACTTTTGATTTCTACAGAATTTAAATTTTCTATTACCCTAGGGAGTGAGCTGAAGTCTGCATTGGGGGAGACTTACACAGAAGTAATTTTGCTTTCAGCAAGACCTGAAAAATTAACCTTCCACTCAAAAAACACGGGGAAAATATGAATTCTGCATTTGCAGTCTTTATGAAAGAAAATTACTGAGCTGTTCCTCCAGTCAGAGCCTATAAATGGAGCTAAAGAGAGGAAAAGAATACGCTAAAGAACATAATGAGATCCCAAATTTTAATCCAGTTCAGGGACTGTAGCCAAATCTCTCATGCATCTGACTTCTGTGGGATTTAGACTTAAATTAAGAATATTCTTAATTGCTTATGTTAACATTTTCTTTAATCAAGACCTAAGGAACAGGGCAGAAAAGTAAGACAGTGTCAGGGTGAGCTGCCATCTGCGTGTTTGCCACACAAAGGGTGGATTATCAATCCAAAAGCTATTTGAGAGAGTGAAGGGCCAAAATGAATGAAGAAAGAGGGGCAGGCAACACTCTGAGAAGAAACTCCTTATGGGAAAGCAAGATAGATGACAACAAAGACTGATGGTGACAAGGGTACATTGTTTCTGTTTGCACACCAGCTAGTCCAGGTGTTTAAGAAAAGACTGATTGTTTATTAACCATTAGTGATTGTGGCACTTAGTGCCACAGTGTAGTTGAAAAGATGGTGTTAGGTCATGGGTTGGACTTGATGCTCTCAAAGGTCTTTTCCAATCCAATTTATTCTGGGATTCTGTCTTGCTGGAAGACCTCTTGTAAACTGCAGAGACCTATCATTTGCTTGGTGCTTTTTCAGTCAATTCAGTGCTAAGCTTGTACTGCACTGGAACTGGCTGCAGGCAGTCATTTTGTATTGGCACAGCCTGTTGCTTCAGCATGATAATTTGCCAGTCACTATCTGTGAAACTCACTCTGGTATTAGAAGGAAAGCAGGAATAAGAGGTGGAGCTGTGGAGCATTTACTCTTTGACACCTAATTTTAAAATGTCTCTTCACTTCAGCCGGTGTCTTACATTATTTAGAAAAGTCACATATTAATATAATTTCTTAAATAGCAAGTGTTTATTAGCAATTTACAGGCACAAGACATGTCCTTTTTTAAAATGTCAAAAAACTTGTTTAAATAGCCACTTGACTGTGTATTTCCTGAACCTTGCCAAATGGACATGATTTGAACAAGAAATAGAAGAAAAAAAACAACCCGTCTTTTTCCTCCAATATTTGCTCTTAATAGCACATTTTTTTACAGAAAATGTATGAAAATGCTCTCACCAGGTCTCAGCTATGGTGATACAGGATACAAACCCCCTTTACAGAAGAGGGCACTAAAACTGGGGTGGGATTTGGCTCAGTCTAGCTTGTGTGTCCCTGGTTGCAGGCAGTGTCCACCCAGCCTTTATAGTGAGTGTATATCAAGAGCTTGATGCAGCAACTACTCCTTGGGGTCATTTGTGTATGACTCGAGTTTCTGTAGGTATTTCCTCTGCTTTCCAGGTGCCCCCTCATATGAGCAAGACTGTCCATAGATCTTGTGTCATATCTGCTAGGCTCTAGGTGCCACCTTCATTATGGCATCTTAAATGGCAATAAGGTGCCTGTGTGTAGGAAACAAAACTGCAGCCCTACTCCACAGAGTCTAAAAGTGTCCCTAAGGTGCCTACTTTAAGATAGCATGGATAACTTTTCACTCTATTAACTGTGATGGGACCTTAGCAAATATTTAATATACATATCTGCAATATAACTAGCTAAAGTCAGAGGAGCTGAATCCCAGCCTGGGCTTTAACTGTTTTTTTGGGGGGTCTCATCATCTCTGGCTACCACTTGAAGACAAGCCTGTATTACTCTATCACATGCTGAGGCTGATTGATGGTGTTCCCTGACTGTATTTCCACAATTCAGCTGTCATGTGCAAAGGGAGAGAATAATGCTTTGCTTGCAGAACTTTATGAGTGGGTTATGGTTGTTTCTGCTCAGTTGTGACTGCAGTGCTTTTGGAATGTCCAGGAAAAAAATTTAAATTCTTGACGAGATTATTATCAAAAACTTGAGTATTTGCAAATTTTGTGTGTCACCAGACTAAAACCATAATTTTTTGAACAATTCTTTGCGCTGACTTGCCAAAACAATATTTACACTATGCTTCAGGTGAACATTGTCTCTTGTGAATCTGTAACTTATGTAGAGAATATTTAGTGTCACTGGTGCAGAATGGTAAGAGCACCTCACTGCTCAGGAGAGCAGAACAGGCTGCTCAGGAGGGACAGGCAGAGAAGGCAAGGTGGAAAAGTTGCACCATATATATCGGAGAAGTTTAGCTTTACAGCCCTCACAGGTAATGTTGATGTGGTTGAGAGCCTGTGGGTAAGAACTGGGGGACAGAAAACAAAGATGTCATTGTGGATGTCTGCTCTTAATTACCCAGCCAGAACAATAGTACTGATGAGTTATTCTATAGGCAATTAAGAGAAATCTCTGGACTGGTAGTCTTTGTCCTTATGGGAGGCTTCAATTTCCCACATGTCAGCTGGGAATACCATACTGCCACTGGGATGAGTAAGTGTAGCGGTGCAGGTGGCGGCAGCTACTCTTTGTCCTGAGGAGAACACAACCAGCTGTGGCGGTTAGCAACCCAAGTTTAGCATGTAACTTTCAGTCATGGTGAGAACCCATGACTCCCTTGTTTTGCCTTTTGCACGTTTTCCCCTGATTGGGTACTATTTTGTCTTCTTGTTTAATGTATGAAGTTATGTATATTCATTTTCCTTCTTTAATATGTATTAGTTCTAGAAAGTTCTTTGTTCCTCGACGCCCCATTGGATCCTTCCCTGAGTCCCTCCTATGTGTTGTTTCCATTGGTTTCCTTCCTGTCAATCCCACCTCCTTGTCTCTATCCCATTGGCTGAGATCCCTTTCCCCACCTATTTTGTACCCAGTATAAGATCCCTGGACCCTCCCACCAATCGGTTTCTTCGTCCCTGTCTTTTCACGGGAATTGACCTGCGTGGAACACCTACGGAGAGTCCCCTCTCTTTACTTCTTTGCCTTCACCTGTGTGCCTGCTAAACAGCGACAGAAGGATACAGCCCCTTTTGGGTGAGGAGCTCTGCCCCTTTTTGATTGTGTGCTGGGCACTGAGTGCCGCCTTCCAGAGGGGTTTCAGCATTGACCTCTGGGCTTCTTTGTGTCGGCACGCGAGGGGTAAAACCCCCTTCTGCCAGCTCCCAGTGGCTGAAAATCCCTCCAAGTAAGGCCAGGAAATTTGTTAAGTTTCCTGAAGACGATTTCTTTACAAAAAAACTCAGTGAGCTAGGAAAGGTGCCCTCCTAGACTTGCTATTTGTGAATAAAGAAGGGTTCATGAGAAATATGATAGTAGAAGGCTGTCTTGGCTACAGTGATAACAAAGAGGTTGAGTTTGTTTGGTGCAATAAGAAGAAAGTCCCACCTCTGCCTGCAGGCTGGGGAAGAGTGGGCACTCAGGCTGTTTATCCTCTTTCTGCAGCTCCCAGGAGGAGAAGGAGCTCTGGATCAGCACACTTCTGCTCAGGCCCTTGGTGCCCCTCCTGCTAAACATGAGCAGAAACGTGGCCTCAGCAGGATGACCTCCACCAACCTGGCCACTTGCATGGGACCAAACCTTCTGAGCCCACCTGAGGAGGACAGGATCCCTGTGGTGAAGGCAATGGGGAAGGTGGTATTTACCAGCCAACTACAGTCTTCTGAGCCCAGACGAGCTGTGTTGCTCAGAGGTGCCTGGCTCATTCTTACCCAATTTATTCTATAGTGTAATAGGACTGCTGTGGGGTCTTCAGAAGATTTTGAGAACTCAGACCATCAGAGTAATTTTGATTGTAGTAGATAGACATTGTGCTGTCAGTTGGAGACTGAACAGAAGATGTGTTTCTCCAAGATGCTTTACTTTTCCTTTTAAACAATATGTAAATACACAGTCTGTAGGAAGCTTAGCTACTTTTCCCCAAAAACTTAGAATCAATTTAATGTTAACAAGTTACTGTACTGAGAAGTACTGGTTGAAATGACTTAAGATACATTGTGTAAATCTTTTCAAACAGTCGTTATATATTCTGGTTATCTTTGAATACTCCTGTCTCATTTGACATGAAAAATACTTTAGAGCACATATCACTTTTGAGCTGCAGATCAAGGGGCTTGTGATCCAGCTGGAAGAAGCACTGCTGCTGTACTTATATTCACTATCACTGGCAAGAATTATGCCAACTGCATTATGTGACACTCTGCAAAAACACCTTTTCCCAAGCTGTCATCCAGCTGCAACTGCTTTATTCCAAACCCTGGTGTGCTGTCGCTACCAAGAGCATAACATTCTTTAAAAAGGCTCCTGTCACTGCATTTTTAGTATTGCCCAGTAACACAGTATTTATTTGCAAGAATTTCCTGTAAGAATGTAGGTAGTAAAATTGACTGCATTCACCTGAAGTGATTTTCTCCAGGTTGTAGAAAGCTGGTAGCAAACACTAAAATTATTTCCATACTGGATTAAACATAAGAGCATATGAATGAGGGCATACACCACTATTGAAATGCTGGTCTTTTGTGTCTCTCCCTCTGTATTAGAAAGAATGTGTCTATGTAGCTACATCACGCAGGCAAGCTGTGTGTTTTTCCCTGTTTGACTGGACAGATATTCTGGAATGATGACATGCCTATTATGTGTATTAACTATATTGTGCTATCACTCTGTATCCTGACAGTGCCCAACAGCAGTTTTCTTTGAGCCCTATAAAAACCAAAACCAATAACACAATAAAAATCATAAAAGCTGAAGTCCTGAAGAGCCTCCAAGGTAAACTTACACAGGTTTTAGTGGAAGATAAGAATAAGTGAAATGAAGGCAGTGAACGGTCTGTAATACAGTTTACACAAATGCGACAGTTACATAGAAAAACCTTGTATTACATTGGCAGGTTTTCTGTAAAAATATGTATGTAAGACAGAGACATATGCTTTATTATAGAATGAGTATATGTAATATGAAAGATTGTTTGTGTGAAAGAGTGAGATTCTTCATATTAAACTGTTGGTTTCTATTTTCAATGTGTCAGAATAACTGGAGGAAATTTGTGTCTTGCCTTTTAATAACCTGGAGCACAGCAATTCAGCCTTCTATGGGGAAAGTTATGGAAGATATAGGCAGGCCATCTGATATAAAATAAGGCAGCAGAGGATTACAAAGCATTGTTTTCCTATTAGAGGTGCTGTCAGGAGTTACAGACAGCATTAAAGTTCTGAATGGAGACTCAGGTGTATCAGTGATACTCCATTGCTACCTGAGTTAACTTGATCAAGGGAAAGTAAGTCTTTCTTGTCTGTCTGTCTGTCTGTCTGTCTCTCTTTTGAAGTAATTATGTATGTACCAACAAAGGTAATACTCTATAAGGAAGGCTGAGCTTATAGCTGATAAGTGATGCAACTAATTTTCCACATGGTTCCCAATATGAGACAATCCAGTCCTGTTTCTTCCTGCATCATAGAATGGGGTTCATATCACCTGGCTTATGCTACCAAAATATTAATTCTTCACCTCTCAGCCTGTCATCCAGACTCCTTGTGATTACTGGGGAGGGACAGTCACACCGAGGGCAGTCCAGCTGTCCTACACTGCTATTCTAGGATGAGATGTAACATCGTTTGAAGGCACTGGTCTGTCTTCAGTGTCTGAACAGAGAGAATATTTATGTCTCTGTATCCAAGACAGATTTAAAATCATTAAAGATAAGTGATACAAAACTATACTCTTAGTCATTCTATTACAGATCACCCAAGTGAATAATAATACCTCACAAGAGTGTTTATGTGAGCTATTTTTATTACAACATTTTAAGCAAATTCATCTGATATGAATTAAACAATCCCACTATTAGAACAATACAAATGCCTTTCGTTTAGTGTATAAAGTCTTCCTTTTTCTCCTAGGATTGAATTTGTTAAAAGTGAAGCATTTAGTTGTATTTTCAACTGGAATGGAGAAGAGCATAACCTAAAATGTCAGAAGAGTAGAAGTTAACATTTGGCAGGACATATATTCTGTATTACATTCTTGGTGTGTATTTCTCAAGACATCCAGCTGTGAAGTACAGCGAAGCAGTGATGCATGCTGTGGGGGATTTTGAGTACATTTATTCTTTTATGCCTTTATGACATATAAGAATTATATTAGTTCTTTCACTTTGTGGTTCTTTACTGCATTTTCAGCCCTTTAAGTCTAAGAAAGGTTCATATTGGTATAAAGAAAGTAAGTGGGCAGGCTACTACCTGGGCCTCCCAGCTGAGCTGGGCTCTCAGCCTGCCTTGTCCCTCTAACCTGCTGCTCTTACGAGGTCTGGAGGACACAACTCATGGATGGGAGCCCCAGAGATCCCACATGAGTACTTGCTTCTTCAGACAGTTGGTTCCTGCTTTGACTTACCTTCTGGAGGAACAAAAGTCTTTAATTGACTACCGAGACAACTTGGTGGTTCTAAACTAAACTTACCTACTGCTATGAGATAAGTTTACGTGCTCTTGTGTGGTGCAAGGAAAATGCTTAACCAGAGGAAGCTGTGTTAGAGCAGATGTGTGCCACAAGAAGAGACAAACTGAAGTAATTAAAGTTTAAATTCAGCATCTTATGGTCAGTGCTGTGGAGTAATTCCATTTCTGGCAGTCAAATGCTTTGATCTGTGTTGGTGTTTGTCTTCAGAATAATGTATACAGTATGGACTGGGAAGCATGAATGTCAAAACTATGAGTGACATAGGCCAATTTTAAATTACTAAGCATCTATTTTTATATTGAAGTGTCAAATGCACAAACAATCAGAGTGAAACCCAAAGGCATGCAGGGAAAAGGTAAGCATTTTTGTCTCAAACTGGGAATGTATTTGTTGATGTAAGCATTTCTATTTTAAGCATTTCCTTCTACTGGTCAATGATGCAACCTGTTCAGAGATAGCCAATGAAAAGCAGAAGTATGTAAAGGGTAGAATGGCCTTTGCACTATTTGTCCCCAGCTATTTGCACATCAGCAGAGTAACTCAAAGGAAGCCATTCACAGAGACTGTCATTTGGCCCTTTAGTATCCTGAGTACATTATCCCATGAGTCCTTCACTCCATGAAAGAGAAGTGGAGGAGAACAAGCAGGATCAGGGGAAGTGCTCACTGAGGTCTTGCTGGAGATCAGGATCAATAAATCTTTAGAACAAACCTCCAGAACCTTGTAGAAACTTCAAAGCGCAAAGGACCGTTGCTTTATTTATGTTCACAAACAGCCTTTTGCTAGTGTGATTCAGTCAATAAACCAATTACTAACATAAACCTGGGTGGCCTTCATCTAAAACCAGCTGTTCTTGTGTTGAATTGATACCTCATGCCCTTTCCAGATAGCAAGTCTTCCTCCACTCTTCCTGGAGCGGATCTGCCATTGGTTTGTTCCAAGGGGCTGCCCATGTGCTTCTGATAACATGACCATTTCTGAAAAGAGGCAGCAGAAATGCAAGATGGGTAGTGTTATGGATCAAAGCTGTCTTCAACTGGCATGCTTAGGCATTGTTTCACCAAAAGCAGCTGGTAGTTATTAGTTCTGCTCTCTACCTCATGTGCTGGTACAGTGGGAAGCTTATTTCCTTGATTTTTGAGCATTTCAGTATATTATGTCAGTGGAGGGTTTGGATTTCCTTGCAAAGGCTTATGCATTCTAATTAGCAAATTGCAACTGATCACATTTCAGGATTCCTATTTCCCTTTTTTTTTTTTCATTTATTTGTTTGTCAGAAAACCAGTGAAATGGGAAGTAAGTTCAGAGAAAGAGGAAACAGCAGAAATCATAATGCTCTCCTGCAATCTCAGATAGGCAGAGAGTAAAATCAAGCTACTGCAAGAGTCCAAGTCCTTTCATGACTCAAGCATTATTAAAAACCAAAAAACCACCAACAAATGCCTCCTTGCTCTTGCTTAACATTCCCAGCATTCAGATTCTGCTTCCCTTACTACCTTGTGCAGTGGAAGCACATGTTGGCAAGGATGCCATGCATTACTGTCAACTTCTGTCAGTAGATACAGGATACTCACGGTCTTCAAACTCTGAGTTTTTTAACCAGCCAGCAGCTGCAGGGAGGACTAGGATGGGGGAGTATCAGTACAATAACTGTAAAGTTCAGTAGTGCACAGCAGTGGAGGTGGTGTGGACAATGGGAAGACGAGTACAAACGAGTGCAGGAGGAGGATGCAAGGCACAGCTGCTGCTTCCTCAGTTTGACTGGAACACCGGCTAAATTCTTGGCTCCAGGAGTTGGAGGAGTACATCCAAATCTCACTCTGGTTCATCAAAAAACCCCATTGTGGCCCCTGGGGAATGCTTTGAAAATGGGACACAAGTTTGTTCAGTATTAACCATAGTCCACGAAAATTGTAGTTATGATAGCTAAAATTACCTCTGTTCATTTTAATTCTGCTTAATGTTCAACTAAGGAAGCTCAGGATTGCCACCTCAGGCTGCAGTCTGGTCTGTAACTCCCACATCATTAAAGCTTCACTGAAGTTGTAGTGTTTAACAGATGCTGCTCCCTTAATTTCTGGCCAGGTTTCTGAAGAGATTTTCCTTTCCTTACAAACTCCCACACAGAGACAAGGAAAGTATATTGAGAGGTAGAAACACTTCTTCCAAAAGAAGAAAAAAGGTCTTACAGTCAGTACAGCAGAAAGCTGATACATATAATGCATGCCTACTTTGCTGTCACCTCTAGGATGGAGAGACCCATGGTTTGCTGAGTGACACAGATATACTAATCCAAATATGGTGCTTTTTTAATGCCATCTATTGAGATGTTTTGCTGTGGTAAGGTTTGTGAAGTTTTGAGTTGTACCCTGAACCATAAACACTTAGACCTTTCAAAAATGGAGTGACAATACCTATGAGTACTTTTGTATCCGTTTAATGAGTACCAAAAGCCTCACTTGTTGTTAGCAGGACTTTATGAGTAGCACATTGACTTCAGTCTTTCTTGGTGGACCATTCAGTTTAACAGCACTTCTCAAGCTGACCTGCTTTGAAGATGTGCCCCCAGGGGTAAGACCCATTGGACTTAATTTTAGAAGTCTGCTAACTCAGTGTCAAAGTCCGAACTAGTCACCCCAACTTCCTAGCAGAGAAATAGGCAATTCCAGAGGATGATTTATCTGGCCTATTTCAGGATTAAATTAATCACTACCTACTGTTGCCTGTTTTTCTTTGTTTTAATATAAAGGGAGCCTGCAATGACAAGTTCTAGACATAAATGTTCGACTTCTAAATGCCTAAAATACGGAATTTAAACTCTGTCTTGAATCATGATCCTTGAAATATAGCAGCTTAAAGAAAATGGAAGTAATAAAGTAGAACTAAAAGGATAAGTTAATTTTTTTTATATTAACAAATAGTGGAAATATTTTATGTTTAAAGACCCTTTAAGGTAAACTTGATCCCTTTTTAAAATAGGCATATTTTCAGTGGCTTTGCCTTTTTAATGAGTTACCAGTCTCTGCTCCAACAGGGCCATTAACAAATCATTTTTTACCAATTATTTTTTGCACAAAGGTGATTAGGTTACTTACAAACTTTAAAGAGTTTCTAGTGCTTACCTAGATTGTCCAGCCATAAATTTCTGCTCAGGAAATCTAAGTACTGATTTGACATTCTGTAAAACTGAGGTGGCAGAAATTTCCAGATATGAGTAATCAAAATATTTTGGGGGAGATAAAGTTAGAGGGAATAGATCTATCACTGGTACATGAAAAAGTTTTCATAAGCAAAGGTGTTTTTAGATCCATTGCTTCTCTGCTGGATGTTTCCATATCCTCACCTTCTCTAAAGGCTAGTAAACTGTTCATGTCAACAAGCTACACAGGGTAAAATTTTCATGTACGTAGAGGGAGAGAAGGATGCTGAGTTCTTTCCATCTTTCTTTTTCAGACTGATTTTTTGGCTGTAAGAACCTGGCAAAATCAACAATACAAGGCTTTGAATGTCCAGCCGCAGCCTATAAAGGTTAGAACGTCTCCTTGCTTCCGGGGTTTAACAAATAGTTGCCAGGGACCAGACACTGAAAAGTAAGATGGTGTATTGGTTCAGCTTTTAGTAATATTTGGGCTCTAAATTAAAACTCACTGGAATCAAAGAAAGAACTAGAGTTTCATAAATACTACCAGGATTTTCTTTTATTTATTTTGGTCTTTTGCTACATTGCTTTCAAATAATATTTTATGTAAAAAGTAAACTAGCTGAGCATTTTTTAAGCCTCCCTATTTCTCCAATTAAAATTGAAGCACCTCAATTTTTTTCTTTTAGTACCCTGTTTGTAACTGGTGAGAAAGAGGTATAGCTAACAGTTAGCAACCTTCTGCCCAAAAACAGAAAAGGTAAGATTCACACATGGTGTTTTAGGAAATTCTCTATGCAAACATAGTTCCTAAAGTTTTAGTTCAGATAGTAAGGATTTGTACTTTTACTAAAGAATGACAGGGTTTTTTGTGCTATTCCATCTTACCCCTCTTACCTCTTACTCTTGCTAAGATCATTAAGAAACAGCAGAGCAGTTGCAAGAATTTTGTTATGGTGTTATTGTAGGCACTGTTATTATTGTTTTGGTGCCTCACAGTACATTATCAAAGCATCTTTTGCTTTACAATATAATAGTAAAGAAGGAATAAAGGAGTAGAATATTTTTAATGTCTTCTTCTATATGTATAGTCATTTTCTAGCCCCTTAGGACAGAACTAACTTATTGAAAAGTGGATTAATTAATGTTTGTGCAGCATTGTGAAGAGTCAAAATACCTTACAAGACACAAGTATTTTTAACAGCAGATTTGAACACTTGCCATAATACGGGGATCCTTTGAGTTAAATACAACACAGAAAATGACATGACCTGATAGACAAAAATCAAAACCTGAATATGAAAACATCGGAACGTCCACAGGTGGTGCAGGTACTTTGCTATTCTTAGTGTTGCAGGTTGAGCATACATGCTACTTAATTTTTTCACAAGAGGTAGTTATAAACAGTTAAGCTTTTTGTCTAGTCCCAGGGTGATATTTGATTGTCCATGATGGACAAACAGAAATACATTAATTTTTTTCTCCCCTGACTCCCTAGAGAAGTGTTCATCATTGGGCAGCTTGATTACCTCTTACATGGTTCTGTATCTTGGTAATACCTGCACCGTTGAACCTCAGCTTATAAGGAGTTACAAACACAGCAGCTTGACACAACTATTAAGTAACCACACTTTCAGGCTCTCAGAAAAGCAGAAATAGAGCTTAGTCATAGAATAGACCCCGCCAGTGGATTACATTTCTACAAGACATCCAAGCCTGAAGAATGGGCTTGTTGCCCTTTCTCAGCACTGGGGACATCTGTTTATGAATCTTCAGAACTCATCCTGGCCATCATGAAACAATTGATTGTCTTTGTCCAAAAGTGGTAAGAATTCCTTTTTGTTATAAGCCAACTAGGACTTTAACAAAATGTCTTCAATTTACTTGTGGGTGAAATGAATGTTTTAATTTTGTTTGTTTGTTTTTGAGATTCCTTCCGTGGAAATCCAGGCATAGCTGCATTCCTAGAGTAGTTGTTTATTGTGTGATGTAATCTGGGAAAAATAATTCAGTGGAAATTAAAATATGAAGTATTCATCCATTACTCCCTTCCTTGACCAAAGATTCACATAATAGAATATTATGGGAATATTAATAGAAAATAATAGATTATACCTTCCTAGTGATTGAATTTTATTTTATAGTTTTTATCTTCAAATTTTGAGACTTCAAGAGAATAAATGGGAATAAAACACTCCATTGCATTTATGGGAAGTGAATGGTCATTCCTACACACCTTTTCTGGGTATTTCTAGTTCCTCACAGTATCAGCTCTCCAATGCACAGCTGGCTGAACTGTTCCATAGGGGCTGCCTGGCCAATCCCAAAGACGACATAAAAAGGAAGGAGAAACAATTTTCCAAGAGAAGCCACAAGTATGACAAACTTAATGCAGAGAGTTCCCAAGGGACATAGCCATTCTCCAACATATCTTATGGCTTTTCTAAGCTCTTTCCCAGCTTACTGGTATGTTGACAGTATCTGAAATATATTTTTATATATATATATATCTCCCACACAAAGCACCTTCAGTGCCTACGAGCTGTCAGGTGGCTACCAATATGTATTGCTTTGTGCTAGGTGTGCTGTAAGTGAATCCATAAAAAAGCTTCCTAAAGCAGCTGTGCTTCCCTTTGTGTAAGTCTGGCTACTCCTGTAGTATATGTGCTCCTGCTCCCCTCTTAGAGAGCAATGGAGGTGGTTGGGTGACCGTGGGGTTGTGGAACAGGATGGTGATTTCCATAAGAAGCCTTGTAACTCTGGTGTCTGTGGGGTGCTCCGTTGGCTAGGAAGAGGAGGCAAAGGCCTGGTTGCATTGTCAGACTGTCACATTTCTATGCAATGGCTGTGGTGGCAGAGGGTATAAGTAGCTATTTTTGTCTTAGGACTGATTCAGCTGCAGTATCTGTGCTGTGACACACCAACTCTGCATACAGCCATCCCACCGCTCTTCTCCTCATTTAGGCTCTGAAGGATTAGTTACAGTTGTCAGCTGTATCTTCCTCTTTTCCCCTTTCCCTTGCCACCTCCCTTCACCTCTGTAGGCAGCTCAGCCAAGCTTCATCCTCCATAGTGTCACCTGCCACACGCCGATAGTGACAGCAGCAGATACCACTGCAGGCAGTGACATCCCTCTGTGTCAGGCAGAATCTCCTAATCAGAGCACACAGCCCTGTGCAGTGCAGCCATCTAATTGTTTACCTTCAAATTTTTTTCTGCCCTAGGGAGACAGTGCTCCAAAGAGCAGACCATGAGTTGAAGCCCTCAAGACCTGAAAACTTGCCTTTTGCATCCAACCTGACTACTGGTCCGGGGGCTGAAGCACAGTTGCTGAGAGAAGCAGGTTCTACATGTCTGAGCTCTTAATCTCCCTTCCCTTTGTTCTCTAGTTTGTGGTTATTCTCTGACATTGCCTTAAAGTGCAGTGCTTAGTCTGAAAGGGCGACATTAGGAACAGTAACAACAATGCTTAGCAATAATCCATTGCATTTCTAGAGTGCCTATGGACTTCAAATGCCTTGAGAAAAACTTGCATTGTCGGTATCCTTATTGTACAGGTCAGATAGCTGCAAAAGACATTAGATAATAGTTTCTCATCTCCTTTCTGTTCCTTTAAGCTATTCTAAAACCAAGAAAGCACAGAAAAGAGTGTGTGTGAGGGAGAGAGGGAGAGGGAGAGGGAGAGGGAGAGGGAGAGGGAGGGAGGGAGGAAGGAAGGAAGGAAGGAATTCGGAAGGAAGGAATTCGGAAGGAAGGAAGGAATTCAGAAGGAAGGAAGGAATTCGGAAGGAAGGAAGGAATTCGGAAGGAATTCGGAAGGAAGGAAGGAATTCGGAAGGAAGGAATTCGGAAGGAAGGAATTCGGAAGGAAGGAAGGAATTTGGAAGGAATTCGGAAGGAAGGAAGGAAGGAAGGAATTCGGAAGGAAGGAAGGAATTCGGAAGGAATTCGGAAGGAAGGAAGGAATTCGGAAGGAAGGAAGGAAGGAAGGAAGGAAGGAAGGAAGGAAGGAAGGAAGGAAGGAAGGAATTCGGAAGGAATTCGGAAGGAAGGAAGGAAGGAATTCGGAAGGAAGGAATTCGGAAGGAATTCGGAAGGAAGGAAGGAAGGAAGGAAGGAAGGAATTCGGAAGGAATTCGGAAGGAATTCGGAAGGACCTCAGCCTTGTCTTTAGGACTTCAATCACAGTCAAAAGAAATGGAATGATATTGAGCCAAGCAAATCAAGATTTAAGTTAAAGTAATGCAATTTGTGGGAAACAGAGAAGCAGAAACTTCTACAAGCATTAGTAAATTTGATCTACAGCCCTGGAAAGAACTTGGGTTGATGTAGTGGCAAAATGACACATACTTTAAGCATAAGAATCATAAACCTGTGTTTCTATAGTTATAAATAAGAAAATGTATTGGGTGATATGGTGAAGGGTTTTAAGTATAGTAATGTGATTTTATAGTTTAAGTTAAGAATTCAGATGTTATAATAGAAGTATATGTGTATATGTGAGCTAATAAGTCATTGGTTGTGAAACAGACAAAATGCAGTAAAAAGTACTGAAGGTGATAGGTTATAAACTCTAAACAAAGTTTTGTGTTAATTGCTTATTGGACCAAAAAGTTATAAATTGCCATATAGCTCTGAAACTTGTGACTTTCTCCATTACAGGGACTTGTTACTGAATCACGGCCTCTGAGACTGATGCCTTGCTTGGTTTTAAGTACTAAATCGCGATAATTGTGACCATCCCATCTCTTGGATCATAAGGCGCCGACAAAATAACGCTAACGACAGCAGTTAATGTTGATTCATATAGATTGACGGTATGAGTTATTGTCAAACTAACCCGATACATACTTTTTTATGATGCCAGAACTGTGTCTCCTAGAAGTAATTATATTTACATTGGCTTCTCTGAGGCATTTGATTTGATGGTATACAACCTTATAATTAAAAATGAAAACAAGAGAAAATCAGCACAATGGATGTTAAATTGAGTAAATGCTAGATAATTATCGTTTAAATATGTGAGTGAGAAGTCATCACTAAGCCAGTGGCATACACAGGATCCTGAGTGGATCTGTTCTCAGGCTTTAAAGTGCTTTTTATCAATGCAACACTTTAACTCTTCTGAAATAAACATTACCCCCTACTAATTACACCTGTGGCTGATCTGAAGATTAGAGAGAAGCTAATAATGAAAGAGATGGATAGGTGAGATTGAGCTGTCTTAACTTACTGGCAAACTAGCTGCAAGAAAAACATTCTATTTTCAATAGATGTGATTGTAATAAGTTATATGTAAGAAAACAGAAGGTAGACCACAATTATCAGATGGTACGAGGACAGTATGTAGCTGTCAGTTGGGAGACAGAGATGAAGACTACCTTGAATATTTAGGGCTGGACTGCCAAGTGACCTGAAAGAATAAAAGTGGGGAAAGGTACTTAAATAAGAATTTAGTCCATGAGATTCCTAAAATCTGAAAATGATCCATATTTATTTTACAAGTATATTTACATATACATATTCCCAAACACAGATGGATATGAGAAAATCAACAAAATAAGGAAATGAGGAAGAAGACAAGTCAAGCACACATTTCAAAGCTTATTGTACGTTCCATTTAAATTCTTGGTTGAACTCCTGAAATCATGAAGATTTCCCCCAGCCCCCCAGATATCTTTGACAATCACTTGTTTTAAAGATGTTGGGATGCTCTAGTTAATATCTCTTTGGTTCTTTTATCACTGTTGTTTGACCAGTTCATTTGCAAACTCCTTAGAAAAACTGTTGAGAAATCAAAAACAGACTAGAAAACATATCTTACAGTGAAAGACTCAAGGGCCTTAGTCAATTTAACTTATTGAAGGAGACTTAAGTTTTGATTTGATCAGTCCATATGTTACCAATGGAAATGTTGATCAAGCAGGGCTCTTAGTATACCTGCCTGTAATACAGCAATGGAACATTTAGCTCATATCACTTCAAACTAGACGAGAGATAAAATTAGTTAATGGTGCAGGGCAAGTGAGGGAACACATTACCAAGGGTTAGGGGTAAATTTCCCAGCTGTGAGGATTTTTCAATCAGTATGGGATGGCTTTCTAGAACATGTGTTCTCCGGTTGATCTGTGAGTCAGATCTTAAATGGCAGTTAATTTAATTGGAATTCTGTGAACTGAGGAAGGAATACCTTGTGTAATGAAATTTGAATACCACAAAAGCTGCCTAGGCCTCTGTTGAGCAAGTGGCTTCTAAACCTGATCGAACTGAAGGTCGGTGCCTTCAAGAGACACGTCCAGACCCACCACAGGACAGGCAGAGCTAGAACCTTGGTATCCAGAACTGCAGTGTCTTTTCTTTGGTCCATTATATCTCAGCTGTACTTTTACTGTCAGTATTTCCTAACCTAAGGACCTAAGGCAGCCGTGTTTCAAATATCATTGCCAACTACTGCAGTGGGAACTGAGCTGGGTATTGAAATAACAAAAGGCAACTCCCATTTATACCACATTTCTTCTTTTCTAATAAATGTTAAGTCTCTTTATTGCACCTAGAATTTCAAACACCTGTCTCTCTCAGCCTTCCTATGACTCTACCAAACTATGTATAAAAATAATAACCTCATAAAGCAAACACAAGATGAAGAAGTAGTAAAGAATTACAAAAATGAATGTCATAAAAAGTTAAACTAATCCCCTGAGCAGAAGAGGACTTCATTTTTCAAAAATATGTCTGACTACACTAAAGAATTTGCAGTTTTAAATCCCTTCATGGCAGTCACTTTGCCAACAGACAATAAAGCTGCAATTTAAAACTGTGTTAATCTTCTGCAAAAGGCAGCAGAGAGCTTTCAGTGTGCTTTTAAAATCATCTTTTTTCTTGTAGTACCAGCTACTCCATAGGGGGTGGAAAAAACCTGCAATTAAAACTTTCAGGATGAGGCCAATAAACCTTTTTTTCCTCCCTCCTACCCCATCACATCTTCCCTTTTACCCTGGTCTCTGAAGGCATACCTGCATATTTGTTCATCCTTCTTGTTACTTGAGCTATGTAATGCATCTGAATGTCTTCCAGACCCACCATGGCTCTCCCCAGTAATGTCCCAGCTCAAGACAGGGGATGTCTGTCCATGTAATAGATGTATCTCCATTCAGTTTGTTTATGCCTTATCTTCTGTTTTCTTATGCCCTGAATAACCTGATCTCATGAAAGGTGTCCCTGCCCAAGGCATGGAGGTTGGAATTGGATGATCTTTGAGGTCCCTTCCAACCTAAGCCATTCTCTGATTCTATGATTCTATCTTTCTAGATGCTGAAGTCTGTGAAAAAGGGGCTTATGTTGTTTTTGTGTATGAGCAAAAAGCTCCTTGTATCTCTCATCATATGTCCTATCAGAAACTTGTAAATGTCCTGCAATTACCTGAATATAACAGTAAGGATGTGTTTAAAAAGGATGGAGGAGAAAAAAGAAACAAAACTAAAAAGGTGTAATATACCAGACGAAATATTCAAGATGGGAAAAAACATCTTTGACTGGTTGCTATTAAGGTTAAGGAGCCTAAATGTTCTCCCCTGTGGTGTCCGACATGTGACTGAGCTGTAGGGCTGCCACACTTACTGTTTAAGGATTCAGAAGCCTATCTTGAAGTCTATATCCTGTGCTTGTTATCGCAGCTGCTGAGCGTCTTACAGGCTGTAATGTGCCTATCCTCACCCAGAATATCTCTGGAGTTAGATAGGACTCCGGCCACTCTTTTTTTTTTTTTCCCACAGCCAAATTCAGTCTCACAGAGTTAAAAAAATAGTTTGTCGATAAAGAGGCACTCATTTCACCTTTCAGTAACTACATTTTTGGTACACTTTCCCCCTGTTACTTTACTCTGCATCATTTTAACAGCCCCTTGATCTGCAATACAGGAAAGAGGCCATCTTACTTGGGGGTCAGGAAAAATCCTGCTTCACTAAGCTGAATATTAGGATTGCATTAAAAAAAACCAAAATGATTCATCACTGCTCAAGATATTTGATTCTCTTAAGCCTCCTGGAGGTGATGTACTGGCAAGGCAGCATTAAAAGATCCTTAATGACAAGCCTCTCTCAAGCATGATTTTTAATTTTTCTGGAAAAAAAGCAAGAGCAACAAAACCAGTCTTTTTGTAATGTAATTGTTATCTGACGATGCTCAACCTGTTTTCTTCCATGCATCACTGGTTTCCCTTATGTTTGCACAGAGGACGAGCAAAGTAACAGTCAGAAGGAAAACTACAGAACAAAAAAAACGAGTATCCAAAATTGATCCCTGAAATACAAGAAACTGTTGCCTTGTGATGTGTCATAGTAGGAGTGACCAAAAGGGATGAACACTTGTTAAATATTCGGTATCATGATAAAGTTTTTGGGAAATAACCAACTCAGATTCCTAGCTTTCAGAGTATGAGTGCCCAGCCACTTCAGCATAGCAGTGTCTTTGCAGAAGTCTCACCCTCTTGCCACTAAAATATGCTAAGTCATTAGTTTGTTGTGAAAATTCAGACAATGATGGTGACTGTTTCCTTTGGGTGTTTATGGTAAATTAGACAAGTAATGGCAACACATGGAGCCTTATAGATGGCAAAGAAAAGATGAAAAGACAATTTCTATTATTTGGTTTATCAAGTCACAAAGGAGGTATGTCTGTGCCTGTTGCTTGGCAGGAAGGGAGGCAGACATGCTGATTCTTTAGTAAAAAGGGACTTTTACATTTTTGTATGCTAGGGGATTTGCTCTTTTAAAGGTAAATCACTAAAGCAATTTTAATCTTTTTTCCATGCATAAGGAAAAAAACCAGAGGGTTTATAAATTTTCTTCTTTAACATGATCTTTTACTACAACATTCTTACTGTTATGCTTTATTAGTAGATTGGAGGCTAGGGGAGCTCATTTATACAGCTTATACAGAGAGATCTGGACTTCCATCTGTGCTGATTGAAAAAGCAGAAATGTGGGACAGTTATGTGCTTTGGTATGAATTCTCTTGACTGTATTCATGGATCAATGAGCCCTGCAGAGTCCAGAGCTAAGCACTGAGATGATCTGGGCCAGGCTATCAAACTAAATTTCATCCAGAGGTGTGCTGAAAGGTGATGTGATGCTATGTGGATGTGACACTACCTAGGCAAGCATCATCACTATGTACATTATTTTCCATTATAGACATCTATTTCCAGTGCAGTCCCAAAAGCCTAGAAATCTGAAAAATGGAACTGGGCTTAACAGAAAGGTATGGCCTCCTTTCAGTCAGATAGTTTAAACCCCTGGTATGTATATTCAATTTAATAAAAATTTCCTTGAACTATAAAACAGGCATTCAGAAAGAAATACATGATTCATACACTGCCATTCTGAGGAGGGCAGGAGGGGGCTGCTGTACTTTTGGAAGAGAAGATAACACAATGGTATCTCAATAGCTGTCTAAAGTCAAAAGGAGGTAGGAAGAAAAGAGGGCAGTGGCATAACTTATTTTTTCACCTCTAATAAATGCCTTCTGCACTAAATGTACTTGTTAGACATAGTCAAAAGAAGAATGTTTTCCAATTACATTTGGAAAATCAAAATAAAGCTGTGAAGTTTTGCCTGGTTTGCAAATAAAACATCAAATCTCTGAATATTCCGTCACCCCTTATGTTAGATTGACAGAGAAGGCTTAGAGAAGGCTTAGGAACTAGAGCTGTATCTCAAGCTTTCAAAGTAGCCAGAGAGGGGAAACAAATAGGGCCTGATAAGGTTTTTCAAAAAAGCTGTTTAACATGCTTGTAGTTACATCATGCTAGAAAACTGGTGAGAAAGGGTGAACACACAGCAGAGGTGGAGGAGCATCTGAGTTTCTACATATGCAGTACTTGCCAAGAAAATCACAAGTCTGATAAGTAAAGTGCATGTTTTAGCGCAATCCTATAAAGCAGTTGTATGTTGTTTTTAATAGGTAGAAACATTCTGGAGAATTACTAAGATCCTTAGGGTCAGTAATTTAGTATTAGAAGACTATGGTTGTGATTTCTGAGGCTGAAAAAGCCTTTTAGTTTTTAACAGGCAAGTTGGCCACTGCAGGGAAGTACTGCTTATTCCCCAGAACAGCCTCTGGGCAAGGCTCTAAATGACCCAATAACATGTATTATCTTTGCTTTAGTATTTGTATAGCTTCAGCATAGTCTTACCTGAACAGCTGATTCATCTTTACAACTCTTTCTGAGGTGGTGAAATAATATTTTTTCTGATATATACAGGGAGATGAGACACAAATGCACCAGAGACCCAAAAAAAGGACTTCAGTATTACAGTCCCACAGACTACACTGCCTACAATATTGGTACCTGGAAGGGTCAAATACCTGCCTTTACACCGGGAACCTGGGGAGAACTACAGACATCAGACAGGAGAACTAAAACCTTCAGAATGCATCCATCAGATGTGACGACATGAGACACTAAGGCTGGCCCCTAGAAAAATGCTGAGCAGAAAGGCATACTATAAACCCCATAACTACACAGGATTTTAAAGTTATTTCCTGTGGGGACATCACTTGTATTTTCTTTAAATGGTGTAGTCCTGGTCTAATTCAAAATATCCAGATTCTGGATCTGAATTTGGTTCATCTCACTGTGTAAGTGTCCTTCTTACCATGCTTCAGACTGTGCAGAGAAGAACTTAAAATACAGTAGGATAGTGACAGTAAAGATTAGAGAGTAATAGATAGCTAAGACTTTGGAGAAATCAGCTTGCCATGGAGAAGTTCCAAGTCTTCTTCAAAGAGTACTTATTTTATCCAAAGATTACTTCATTAGGTGTTGGAAGCAAAATCTGATTCTGTGCAGATTTCTCTGAAAACTTAGGCATTTCTGCGCATAGGATGAAAGAGAAATACAAGCGCCGGTCTTGTAGAAGTTTGCAGAACTGCAGCACTGAATAAAAACATGGAAATCTTCATCCTAATGACGCTTTTATGGTCCTGGAAATCCAGATTAAGGTAGGAACTTAAACCATGCCTCCAAAAATTGAGGCTAACACCACAGTGATGACTATATATTACAGTTTTTCAGTTTAATCCTGCATGTGCCTAAGCACATGTTAGGCCCTATACATCATCTTAGCTACATGCCATCTTACATATCATTCCACTCTGCTGAGTTGAAGATTTTGGAATAAGTTTAGGAACAAGGCTATTAATATGTGTAACTATTAACAGGATAGGGCTGAGAACTGTCCAAGTAGAAACACAACTAATACTCCAAACTGGACAGATGGATATGATATGCTTTTGGCAGACTTTAGCATTTCCTCCTCAAACAGGTCACAACTGCTTATAAAACAGGGTTTATTGCAGTATTCATTTATATGATTTATTTTTCCTATGCATAGAGTTTATAACTCATTTGCTTCGTTTCCAGTCAGTATTTTCTTCCATTTATTCCCAAGTTGTTTATAAATTTATATATATTCCTTTACATAAATAGATATAAATGTTCTGTCCCAAATAGTTATGTTTTCCCATGAGCAGTTTATGCTCTTTCTCTTCTATCAAAATCTTTAGATAAAAATTAGAAGGATATTAAATCTTAGCTGATCTGATTGCATTCTGTCATGAAGATTGCATTCTGTCATATTACACTATGTTGAATATTGTGGCCAAAGAATCATGAGGGCAGGTAAAGACAGAATGTGTAGTATTTACTAGATACTTACATTATAAATCTGGGAGGAAATATTAGACAGTGTAGATAAAAAGAGGTGAAAGAAAGATTTGTTCTCCTTCCTGTTTTTTCTTTTTTTATTAATTCATATAGAGGAGGACCTTGGCATGGGGCCATTCCGTGATTATAATCACCTTTTTCTGATTATAGATCTGGGGGGGTCCCACGTAACTCAGGGTACCCCCTCCACTACTTCACACTATACCAGTGTGAGAACTGCTCCAGTAGTGCTGATGCAACTATAGGAATTTTTTGGATGTCATCTTCTCTCTTGCTGGTCACCTGAAAAAATCCTATAGAATTTGCAGGAAATTATAATGATTTTGTGGAACTTTACAGCTGTAAGTTATTATTCATTTGCAGACAACTCCACTGAATTTCTACAGGAAATAATGGTTTCACCATTTTGACTTTGGTCATACTTGTCTACAAATGGATGGAGATACCAGCCAGATTTTGTCTCCAGTGATCAGCAGTAGCAGAACAATTCAAGGCCTTTAAGGAAAGATTTTAAAAATATGTTTTAGTAGATCTGACTAGAGGAGAGAACTGAGAGTCAGGTATCTTTATTGCTGTCCTCAGTCTCAACTGAAGTCAATAAAAAGCCTCCCATTAATCTCCCTGGGAAACGGATCTGGCCCTGCATATCTTCCTCTGCACTTGGAAAAGCTGTTCCTTGCACAGTGATTCCTGCCTTTCAGATGAGATGAAACAAAGGGAAGGGATGTCAAGGTACTTTCCCCCACTTTGAAATCTGCAGTAAGCTAAGCCCCTGCAAGTTTTGCTTCAATGCAAACACTTTTCTCTTAACCTAATGCATTGATGAAAACAGCCATGCAAGGAACCAGACTTAATGCCATTGATACTGAACGTCAGCTTTAAAAAAATTACCTGTAAAATTCCTACCATTTACATTTGGTTCTGCATTAAAGAAAATGAGACTGACCCATGGAAGCAGCTGTAGGTTTTGGTGGTACTGTTTCTCATTAAAAAACAGTTCCACATCCCTTCCACATTTTAAAGCCCAGGATGACTTATTTTCCTTCCTTTGCTCTTCAGGACACATTAATAGATTTAAAATATCTATGTATACTCAAAAAGATCAATTTTCTCCAGTACATGAGAATTCAGCAATAATTAGATAACATGCTCGTTTCTTTTCAGAGAAGTCTGTGAGTATAAAGATGTGCTGGTGACTCCATTTCCATTGGACTGGTGACACCAGAAAAAAACAGGATGCTGTGGAAAAACTTGAATTGCCATATTCTACCTCTCCTAGGGAGAAACATCAGTTTTCAAAACTGTCTTTATTATGCAGCAAAAGCAGAACAATAGATGAAGTACTAACCCCACAGTACTGCCATGTGAATAACCAATTTTTCAATTTTCTGGCAGTTCTGAATTTATTTTATGTTAACCTGTAAAGTAATTTGTCATACAGAGTACTCAGCTAGCTAAAAGAAAAACAACTCCAGTACTGAATAATGCATTTCTTCAAAACAGATGTTATTTCTTTCTATAGCTTAAATAAATGTTTTAAAGAAATTTGAATTTTCAAAGGAGCTAATATGGGAAATTTTTAAAACAGAACATTTTGGGGTTTTCTCAGCTAGTTAATATTTTGAACCAATTGGTTTATACCATATTTGTCCATCAAAATATAGAAAAAAATAATGACCTTTTACTGGGAAAAAATTCTTATACCATCCACAGGGTAATCAAGCAGTTTTAGTTACAGGACTGAATCTTCATCAGAGCTGATCACATAAGTGCCCCTCTCAAAACATCTGTGATTGCAAGGCTCATAACATATCCAGTGTCCTTTTCAATATTCCATAATTTTGCCATATAATATTCCCATAACTACAAGAATTGCTAACATCAGAATAGAGCGGGTCTCCAGTGCAGGCTGTCTTTATACATCTGGGACCTTCTTATCTGTTAAAAAAAATGAATGGAAAGAAGAAGGAATCAGTGTCAAGAGATCTTCCAGCTTTGCGTGATTCACTAAGAGAACTAGATATTCCCACTGCAAATGGCTCAAAGGCTGTATATGGGGAGTTGTGCTATTTCCAGCTTTGTGGCATTAAACACAGAAAAGTAGCTTTGTGATTCAGCTCATTTGGTAATCCTTTCTTAATTATGGGAATATATATGAATCTAAAATGAAAGGCTGTGCTCTTTTAACTTCCCGTATTTCTGTCTACACATTCCTCTTTTGCCAACGAAACATGAAGAGTGGGATACATCTCACCTGATCTCACATGACTGAAAAAGAGGAACCTATTCAAAGCTAGTCTCCATGGGCTTCCTTTATAATTAATGGAAAGACATAGGTGCCTTCGCAGAAGGATTCATTTCAGATGAATTGTTCTGATGCCTACATTAGGACGAGATGAATAGCCTTCTGAAGGTGCCGGTATTTTTCCATTGATTTAAAAGGGATCCTAGTGTGACTTAGATGCCTGAGGTAAGTGAGATTAATCCTACCTTGAACCAAAAGGGACAAGATGGTTTGGTTTCTATAAATGCACTTAGACTTAAACAAGACTAAGGAAATTTCCATTACAGATCAATAATTTCCGGCACTACACATTTTCTGAAGAATACATTTATAAACGTGTGCTTAAAGTATTTCTTAGTAACTACTATAGATGTGAAAATAAGAGAACAGAACCTTTCCCACCCTGTCCTCAACAGGATGCTTTTAAGCATCTACATTTACATTTTGCTTGACTGACTGAGCCAATTACTAGTATGCAGGGAAGCAGTGATGAACTCCAAGGGGGGTAGGATCATCCAAAAAGAATGTCCCTAACTTCTATAAAAGGAAAAATTATTATTTTATTAATACACTTTTGTAGTCAGACTAGGATGCCAGGGTGAACGAATGAATACCATTTTTGAAATGCTATGCATGTATCCTGACCTGGGTAGTGCCTAACAATGGTTGCAATTACCTTTTCTGTAATGGCATATCATCAGTTTTCACTTAATTGTCACCTGAGTCACTTGACAAAGATTTATTTGATGTTTAATACCACAAGCCAAGCTCTGAAATACTTGTGAATTAGAAAGAACTGTGCCTTTCCAGAGACAACTGCTGGATCTCAATGCCAAGGTTTAATCACACATAGATTTATAGTGTGCTTCTATTTCTAAGAGACAGTGAAGTAGCTAAGTGTATATTTCTGAGTGGGAATGGATAACAAAGAATGAATCCCTGAGCTGTCTTTTTTCAGAGACAGTGGGAGAGAGGAAACAGTATATATGATGCCAGAAGAGCTAAAATAAATGCAAACTTATAATTACACTCTACACAGATTGGCATTATTTATAGTCACAGTGTATATACTAGCAAAATATAAATGCAATGTTGTTGATACAGTTGAGCTCTCCCTCATTGTTCCAGCCTCTCCCAGCAGTTGGGGTCAGCAGTAAGGACATGGAGCCCATGAAGTATGGCTGGCCACAGCAAGACCCAGATGCTAAGCTAGGGATGATATCTTTTCAGTAGATGCATCTGGCTCATTGGCAGGCTCTACAGGCAGATCTGCTGGCAGGCCTGGATTTGCCTCTGGGTCTGTCATCTGTCATGTTGTTACACTGTTGATGGGCTGTCTCTGCTGCCTTGCCCTCCCAGGCTGCATTTGCCTTTCAACCACTTTGCTGCTGAGGATTATGTGCTGTTCCAGCATTTGGGGACAAAGGGATGGCAGTACATCGCTAAGACTTGTAGTTCAGAGAGCAAGATCAGCACAGCATTCTCGGAGTCAGAAATATGCTCGGCACATGCTCATTAATGCATGTTTTAGAAAACAGCCCTGCAGGTTTGGAATTCACTTGCAGCCTATTTGTTACGCTTTGCTGCTAGTTAGTAATTCAGGGCTCCGGTGGCTCATGCACCTTTGTTTTTAATTATGACACTTTCATTTCAGCATATACCTGATGATGACATATACAATTGTTGATTAGCAAAGCAGTAGCCTTAATGAGCAGGGGGTAGCTTGGTGAGCTGGCTGTAAAATAAATATGAAATGTATCACTGATTTCTCCATTCTCTGCTGCATGGTGCATAATAACTTGAAGAAAACCAGTTAAAATAAAATATTAATGGGCTAGCAGTACTGGGAAAACAGCTCACTGTTAACATGCTCAGTAGTGAGAGAAAATTACAGGTTTCATTGTGTATGCTGCACCATCTGCCTACACAGAGAGCCGAAGCCGTAGGCTCTCCCAGGGGAAATAGCTGTGGATAAGTTATTCAATTAGAACAGTATTATTGGCCAGCTACCTTGGAGAATTGGGTTGATGATGTTGTGATTATCCTGCTCCACATTCCTTCATGTCCCAGACAGGCTGCATCACTTTGCAACTTCCTTAAGTGCTCACTCAACTGTACAGTAGGTGAGCAATTGAAACAGGGAATATCAGGGATGCCTGAAAGAAAATCAATTTTGAATGAACTTTCTCTGCCTAGCCACAGCCTACATATTCTGAGTCATATTGTATTTTTGCGGACTTCAGTGTAGTAAGTGACAGAACTGGCAGTGGGAGGAAAGAGAATTTCACTGTGTGCATTTAACCTGTGGCTGGGCAGCAGATTTCATATGGTAGGTTACAAAATAGTACAATGCTCCTTCAAGTGTGACATTCGTATTAGCGACACAGAAGCTTTCAGAGAGTACTGCCAGACATGTTTCAAGAAACTGCTCTGAACCTTTGTCAACAAAGTTCCAAAATGTATTTTTCTCTTCTTTGAATGCTGGGGGTTTTTATTCTTCTGCAAAACAGATGAGATCATGGCCTGATCTCTGTCTTGTAAATCCATTTTTTTGCTGACCTCCTGCTCAAATTAATGACATCTGAGAAGCATCATATTCTCAAAACAGAACTCACTCTCACTGTGCTACATGCATAGGAACATAAAGAGAGTTGCTTTTATTTTTTTTTTTTAAATAAGCAGTGCTTCACCTTAAAGTCTAGATTTAAAAAAAAAAAGTTATTATAAATCTTCATGCTTTTCCATCACCTAGTCTCATTTTAGTTGTCCCTGATCTACATTCATCAACAATGGGATTTTGAGACAGTCAGGACTTGCTGTGATGTCTTGTATCACACAGGCTGTAGAAAATTTTAATATCATTGAAAGAATTGGTGCTTCTTTTCACTAAGCAGTAAAGCTTTATGATCTTACCATTAAGACTCAAAAAATTATTCTTTTTAAGAATTGTTTTTATGCTCAAAATTGAAGTCATACTTCTTTCCTGGTCTGTCATGCACTGATATAATCTGGAAAATCCAACAGGGAATGCTACAAGGGGAATTCTTGGGAGAGGCACATTTTTCAACTGTGCTTTAATCAGAGCTGAGGTCTCCTGGAAAGGTGACTTATGCCTGCTCTGAGTTCACATCACTCTCAGTAATCTTTTCCTCGTTCTTCAGAGCTGGGTGTCCTGTTAAACAAAGATGTACATCGTCCACAAGGCTCACAGGAGGGAGGCATTTATGAGGTGACAGATGAGGTCATTGGCTTTGCAGCTGAAGAGTCCCCAGATGAGTTCAGAAAGGTGCAATCTCTGAAAACAGCAGTGATGCTGCATGACCGATAATACCAGGTTGGTTCATTTCCTTGCCATTTATTTTTCAGTGAATATAATGGGTGCAGGTTGGCAGCAGGGAGATAGCCTGCCTGATCACCTTGTCCTTGGTGCAGTGCCTTGCTCAGGGAGAGAGAAAACATAGTCAGCCATTCCAAATGCCCAGAGCAAGAAAGGCCTGGAAGGGAGGGAAAGGAGGAAAGAGAGAAAAGGGAGGACTCTCAAGCTGCGGGAGCTCTTTTCTTTAGGAAAATTTGGATCACTATAGTGGCTTCTTTCTAAAATGCCGTGAAGGGACAGGAAAAAAAACAGTGTCTAGGAATGAAGTAATAATATTTATTCATATCTGCTTGCACCAACCATTTTGAACCATTTTCTGCAAATCCTCTTCGTGCTGCACCTTATGTGACTTATCTCCCAGATCCCATCCTCCCTTTTGTCTGAACATCTGGCACCTCCAGAGGGCATCTGCTGACTAGGGTGACTTGCACCAGTACATCTGTGTGACTTATAGACAGTGGGACAGTGGCTTTGAGCTTCATGCTTGCAGGGCACCAACACATAAAGCATGAATATGGATGAAGTGCTGCTGCGCCATGTGTGCTCATGCTGCTAATGATAAATATGATAATAAGGGCAGTCCTACACTCAGCGAGAAAATCCAGTTTCCCCCGTGTGCGGCCTCACTGACTGAGTCTGCAAAGGACAGAATTCATCTATCGGCACCTTGCAGGGCCATAAAATACATTGACTTTTTAACTTCTTCCACTCCATAGAACCACATTTTTGCATGCAGGCCACAACATGGAGATTAGTATGGGACTCCTGGGATATGCAAACCACTGACTGAATGGAGTGCCATTTCCTTTTATACTATCAGTGGAGAAAATAGTGCAATCTGAACCCACATGCTCACCTACTGATGAATGTGAGGCTACTAGCTTCGTCTTCATTCAGCTTTCATGTCCATTTTCACACCTGTGCTCTATTTAGGTGCAGCATATGTGAGCTGCCCGAGCAGAGAAACCTGGAAGCACAGTGCTGGATCTGGCCAGAGGCCGTGGCTGGAGCAAATGGGTGGCTGCACGCCATTCCTGTTCATGTAGTGCCTGTTAGTGTGACACTGTCATTCGGACACAGCTGGACCTTCCTGGACAAGTTATCCTTCAGGAAGATGGTTACTTTTTGCAGGCTGCCTGTGAAACCTGTGAGATGAGCAGATGCACAGGCACCCTGCTCTGCCTGCTCTGCCACTTGCTGCTGGGGCCATCCTTCCCTCACACCAAGGGGTTGTGCTGTCCGGTCACAAGCAGTGACCACGTAAGTGACACAAAACACAACCAAGCTCTAGGCAGTGGAGGTTGCGTCTTTAGAGTTGATAGAAATTTTTCAGCCAACTTGAGTGGGTACAGGACCAAACCCTCCTTTGAAGTGTTACCTGATTATGCTGTCTCCTGGGGATGGCCTCCAAGAAGTATGGGACCTTCCTTGGATCAGAAATGGGAAAGACAAGTTAGGTCTGCAAGACAACTCATTGAAAGCTGTGGATTTGAATTTCAGTTTGCTGAATACTTGTTTAAGTTTCAAGTACTGAGTGTGAGAATTGATTATCTTCACTGTCTAAAGAAGAGCTTGGGGATTCAGCAAGAGATCATGATGAGGGCACAAAAAATAAAGGAATCATCAACTAGGAATCTTGGGTTCACAGAAGTAAAGAAAGAAGAAAATGCTTGGTTATAGAGATATTTAATTATTTTTTGCTCTGGTTTTCCTCATCTAGGCATGAAAATATCTGAACTTCCCCATTAGCCTGGCTACCTGGACTCCCTGAAGATGCCTGACCCTAGGAGGACTTACAGAAGGAAAACCATGTACCTAGTACCAACACCCTGTGTAGCAGTGACAAATAGCAGGTTGTACTGATTGCAGAATTTTCCCATGGCACAGTCAGGCAAACCAAGCCAATCTGTGTGCATGGTCCTGAACTTGACGGTGCTGGAGTGAGCTGTTTTAAAAAGCCGGGGCAAGCTGCCTGTGTCTGAGGAAAAGGTAAGGCTTGAATATCCTGAATGGATTTGTGGCTGACCTCCACCTCTCAAGCAACTCTGATTGTAAATGCGGGTGCAGGTGGGTAAAGCACAGTCTGCCCCTTTTTGCACTTCTGCCTTTGTTTAAACTGACAGCTAAGATGACCAAGCTCCCAAAACTTAAACTACTAAGTCTCTATTTGAACACATATTACGTTTTTTCATCAGATTCTTTACTGTGGTCATTTCCAGAGCAGCAAAAATTCTAAACTAAACTTGAGAGATTTTGGTGTGTTTTTGTAGATTCACTCCCTAAAAGATTGCTTTTCACCTGAGGTTCAGATAAAAAATAATGATATCAGCTAGTTTAAAAGAACCAGCGTTCAACAAAGGACATATTATTACTTAGACCACTGCAACCACTTATTTATACAGCTAAAAAGACATCTTCAAATGTCTTTCAGTAACTTCAAAGTTACTGAAACAATTTTTTACGGGCTCTAGGAAGAAGCTAGATGTCCCTACTGGACAATATCTTCAGCAGCCTGTCATCTGGGATGTGTATTTGTTATTCTAACAGAAGCAGGCAAGGGGGTATGAAGTGCAAAGCAAGTGGTACATCTCCAAAGTATGTCTTTTATTTAATTGTTTTAAAATCCTATTTTAAATTGTTCTATTCATCTAAATGTTGTGCTTGGAGAGATTCCAGGGCTGTCTAATGTTAGTATAGAACAAGGAGAGTTTTTGTACACATCTGCCTTTGAGAATTTTACAATAGTGGATATTTGTGTTGTTTCATTTTTGTACATACTTCCCCCTCAGGGAGAGTTCTGTATCTGGAAGCACATGTTAATTTAACCCTTGAGTAGAGCTGCAGCAAAAATGGTTTGTGTTTGCTCCTTTGGGAAACCGGTGGTGATGGTGAAGAAACAAGCTGTCAAAGACTGAGAGTTTACTGTTGTTTCTGTCACCTGCTTATTTGAATTGTGAGCATTGGTGCATATACAATTTACCAACAGAAGCAGGTCCTAATATATAAGTTAAAAAATCCCCTTGCTATTGTGTGAGTGAGATAAGAGAATGTTGGAGCGATGGGTACCAGCACTGCCACAGAAATGTAAATTCATCTTGTCACAAATGTCAGAAGTGTTCAGTTTCTGTAAAATCCTCCATTTTTTAAATAGACTCTAAGACTGACACAAAAGGAAGAAAAAGGGAGCATGGCAGAAGACTGCTGGGAAATTACACTGGTTTTCCAGGGAAAAGTACGAAACAGGTTAGTTTAAAGGGAGAAAAGGGAAAAAAATAAGAATCAGAACACAAGTTTTTTTTAATTTGCAGGCTCGACATGGGACAGAAAGGATAAAATTGGTTGACAGAAAAACTATTCTCTCATCACTTCCAACTAGCCAAATGTCTTCCTATCAGTTGTTACAAGCACAGATAATTGTGTCAGCAATGGGAACTTTCATTTAAAGAATAAGCCCTTGATCTTTACATGCTAGCAAGATGAATGGGGAGAGAACTAATGCTAGATACACTTTTCGTGGTTGTCTTTGCTGAAACATGTTTGATGTGAGTAATAGTTTACAAAGCAGTCAGTAGGAAGGCATCTGCCAGCCTTGAGCCCAGTTCATAGTTATTCCTGATGTCCAGCTGACTCCACAGAACCCAAGAATTGCACCAGGTGGTGCTCCCTCAGGATTAGGGACAGACTAATCCCTGAAAAAGAGATGCTTGCTCTTGGACAAGATATTAAAAGAAAGACTCTTTAGACCTGTAAAACATTCCTATAACTCAGGCATCCTTTGTGACATTGAAGACCATGTCATTTGTGCCAGATAGAAAATGGTGGGGAGGTTGTTATGATCCAGTTAACAGCTGGACTGGGGAATGTACACAGAGCACACATTTTCATTTGAAAACCTGGGTTCATTGAGCCCTTCTACCCAAAACTACCACATTCCTTAGTCAGAAAGGAACAATTTGAAGATGCAGCAAGTACAACATGTTCAATGTCCAGCTTTGCTCTGGCTCTGTCTTCTACCTCAGACAGACATGCCCCAAGCAGGTGTGCTGTGCAACATCATTCAATCATAATGTTGGCAATGTAACCAGATCTGGCATGCACAACTTTCTTAAAAGCTCAAGGCAGTGTCTCCAAAAACAATCCACACACATCAGGAGGTAATTTCTTTGCACCCACTTCCAAGCCCACTTCAGCTGACACTTCATCCCAAACGAATTCTCTCTTCTTTTCTCAGTGTGGTCAGGTTACCAACACTTACAGGTCTCTACATCCTTGCTATCTTATCAGCATCTTCCTGTGCAAAGCTCTTCAACTAAAGGGTTCACATTCCCAAGCAGCTTTCCATGCTGTTTTCTTAGGTGATGATATGAGCCAGTGCTCAGAGAACCACCTATTCCTAAGGTTTCCTACATAGTTTTGAATATTCAAAAAAATAACCTTTCTAAAGGGAAATGATTGGTTCCCAAAACCAACCAGCACCAGCTCTGAGTTTTGAGCTTTTTCTCAATCAGCCATTCTGTGGGCCACCAATGTAAACAAAATGTTTTGCAAAGAAAATTTTTCACTTAGAGCAGAAAGCAGGACTGTATCCGTACATGATAAAAATGTTTGACACCCGAGCAGAAAGAATGCGTGACAGTAAATTAACTGCAGGTTTTTTTCACACCATAGGTCATTTGTTCTGCTTGAAAATGAGAGGCATTTATTGTCTGTATCAGAAAAATGAGATGTTTTCCATTCTAAGTCACCTCAAAACTTTATTCTTGCTGTTCCAAGGATTTAATGTCAGTGTGAAGATATGCTATATCTACCTTAAATATTTGAGTAACATTGGTTTTTAGTATGCTAAGACAAGGAAAATAGGGTGATACACAGAATCTGTATCTAAGTTGTTGCAGTGACAAGAAATTTGATTTCCACACTAGTCAATTCATCAAAGCTAATTTAGGAGATTATGGGACCTGCAACTGGTAGGGTCATATCTTCTTAATCAACTTTGCAGTTTTCTGTCATACAAGCTTTGTACATTTCTTCATTAAATCTACTGTAGAAGTTTTTGTGGTGGTCACTTAAATTAAAACTGCAAGGGAGGATTAGGGAGCAGGAAAATATATGTGCTTATCAGTTCTTAAAGCTGGCAAGCAGAAGCCGAGTTTGCACTTTGTGGATTTATTGCCTTGAGGGCAAAAGCTTACCCATGGAGCACAACCTGTGATTAATTACATACTAATAAAACACTTCCCAGAATATTTACATGCTATTTTCGTACTATTTGACATCTGTTTTTTCATTTTGCTGCCTCACCTTAAGGACTAAAGCAGAACTGTACAAATGATCTTCCAAAGGACAGATGTGAAAAAATCCCACAAACTTTAATAGGACCAGCATGGCATCCCTAGGGAGTACCTCACCAGTCTTGGTCTTGGCTGATTTCTGGTCCTTTCTAAGCAGAGGTGTGCACCCCCTGCTACATGTAGGGCTTCTGCATGTGACTAAGGGCCACATGTACACAAATAGAGAGAGAAGAAATGAAGCTGACCTGGGGAAATTAGTACAAATGGTGCCTACACATTGGGGATCTCTAAGGTGAAGAGTAGCAAGTGTGCAGGCTAAGGTCTAAATTCCCAAAGAAACACACACAGAGAGATCATGATGTTGATAAATTTAAAGTATTACATTTGACAGACAATACTCGACCATCAAGTGAACAAGCATGCATATTTTGATAGAAGTTTTTTTAAAAATAGTTGCCAGTAAAACAGGATTTCTACCACAGAGTCAAATCTATCAAGTCTTTTGCTAATTTAGTAATAGTAGAGGCTCTGTCCCCATCAGCTCCTCTGACAAAGGGATTCCCCAGCATCTGAAAGGTGACCCAATTACAGTTTGAAGAAATTTACAGAAAGGATAACTGACTGAAGGTAGAAGTCTCTGAGAGCGGGCAAGGGAAAGTGAGGATGGGTACTTTCTCATATGAATAAAGTGAGGACAATTATACCTGTCCTGAAGTTTTGTAGGGATTGGAGTCAGGTCGCTAGTGACAGGTTTGGACCTGCTTTCTTTCCTTTATTCTTTTCTTCTACTTCTCCCTCTCTCTTTCACTATGTACAAATCCCATATTTATATGAAAATAAATCCTTGCATTGGTTCTCTTTAAATTTACATGTTAACAAAAAGGGTCCCTTAAATTAAAAGCTCTGTTTGAGCTGACACAATGAAAGATTGCTGTCAGATGCCTTCTGCTGGGAAATAAAAGGGAGATTGCAGGGAGCCTTTACCTTGGGAATACCACTCAGGGCAAGATCACAAAGAACTAACAGCTCTTCCTAGTTTTCTCCATGTACTGGGAGTTGTCAACATAACCAGGGGATTTCATTATCATGCTGTAACAATGCCTGAAAGGAGAATTGCATGATGATGCATTCCCATGCTTGTCACAGGTGTTGGGATCCCTGAGCTGTCATGGGAATGCCCAACTGATGAGGAAGCATTTGAAGTCAACTAACTGCTGAACAAGCCTATGTACTCCTAGTGTTTGCTAATAGGTTCTGCCTGACTCCCTGAAGGCACAGCTGGGCAAATCTTAACCCTTGCAGCTTCAGATCTTCAGACCTTCTACTTCAGCCAGCAGGGCTATGAGTCATAGGAAACAAGTCATTGCTTGCCTGGAAACAAGCAGGAGGCTTTACACTACAAGCCTCATGGCATAAGAACTTTAAGGTCTGGGCTGCTGGCCAAAACGTGAGGTCTTGTAAAACTTGTTTCCACAAAAGAAAGAGATTGATTATAGGGTTAAGATTTCCTTGATGAAACTATAAATCTATAACGGATATATACACAGCACTGTTTCCTTGGCTACAAGAGGAATCAAACAAGAAATTAATTCTTCAGTCCCAATTCCAAACCTGTTTTGGCCAAACACACAACTGCAAACTATTGTTTTTTTGCTTTTCACTCTACATTTTCTCTATCAATCTACCATGACATCTGATGATTTCTTTCAGCTTTCTTGGTGTTTTTCTGTATTTCTTGAGAAAATCTCTTCAAACTCGTGAGCAATTTTAGTGTAAAAATTAAGCAGAAATCTGGTAATGCTTCTGTTTCCTCTCCCCTCTCTCTCTCTTTTTTTTTTTTTTAATTTTTAATAATGGCATTTAAATTGCAAAGTGGCACAGGTCTTAGTCAGTTCTTCTGTCCTATACATTGTTTTAAAGAATTTAATCCAGGACTTCCCTATGATCCTGTTTCCATACAGAGAGAATTATCACTGCTATGAACAGTAGGACTGATCAACTTTGTATACAGCAGTACTGAACATCAAACTGTTAAAAGAGCTTTTATCAACATCAACATTCTTGCCAAGATTAGTATCTCACAGCTCCCCACAACCTGTAACATCACCCACTGTGCTCCTCATACCATTGTGCATTTCCACTTCAGCTCTACTCCAGTACACCAAGTAGCTTGGACAAATTTCACCTTAGTTTGCTTTCTTACCACACAGCTGCAAAAGCAAATGGCTTTGCTGCTAAAGGTGGCTTGTACTTATCTGCAGTACTTACTATTGGACACAGCTTAAAAAATTGCCACACCATTATGGGGAAGTTTCTCATCCTGATGATTTTGCACATCAGTGCTAGCATGGCCGTGACCTTTGGCCCTCATCATTTAAAGCAGAAACTTCATTCTAACGGAGTTTGAGATAATAATTTTAAAAAACTTTATTGAGACTGTCCCAGTATGTCCTGCCCCATCCCTGGAAGGGATTCCAAGCCAGGTTGAATGGGGCTTTGAGCAACCTGGTCTGGTGAAGGGTGTCCCTGCCCGTTGTGGGGCAGAGCAGTGGAGCTAGGTGATCCTAAGGTTCTTTCCAACACAAACCATTGAATGATTCTACTCTTATGTGGAACGAAATATCCTTAAATATAAATGTTGACACAACTTTAGACATTCCTATCTTATGTGAGGCAAAGATATCACTGAATAAAAAAACTCCTTTAATTATCCATTAAGATTGTATCATATTACGCAGTAGAAGTTTCCTACTTAGCTGCCTTCTCTGGCACACACTTTATAAGCTCTTCTGCCCTGCCAGCTCATCCTTAGGCACATGGAGACAGCCTGCTCCTGTGCCTTTGAATTTCCTCCAAGAGGAATGCCCAGCTTTCCTGGATTCCTCTGCCTTTCAGAAGTGCCTCCAAAGAGACTCTCTCCATCAGGTCCCAAAATAGGGGTTAGAAAGAAATGGGAGAAAGGAGGAGAAAAGAGAGAAAGAAGAAATGGAATGGAAGAAGAAGGACATGTAGAAGGAAGGAGACGGGTCACAGCAGGGCTGTCAGGGATGCGGCAGTGCAGCCTGGGCAGGGGTGAGTGCCAGGGCATGTGGTGGAAGCTCAGCTGGACAAGGGCTGAGGCTTTCAGGGTCTGAGGGTGAGATTTTAAGTTCTTTTTCAGCCTTTTTGGTGATTATAACTAGCATAATGATGATGAGAAATACAACGAAATTCTCCAAATAACAGTGCAAAACAGCAAGGTTCCAGGTAGGTAACCTTGGTTGTGTGCATATTGCCACACTACACTTCCCCCATTATGGCCTACATGTCCCATTGCTCAAGCAACCTCCACACCAGATTCCTTTGCAGTCTCCAAAAAACTCTTTCTTAGCTGACTTGCATTTTCTTAATGGCACTCTGCCTTACAATTGTAACCACTTTGTCAACTTTATGCTCAATGGCCTTCTGTAATCTCTCACAATAAAAAAAAAGCAGAGAAAATAAGAATTTTTAAATGAACAAAAGAAGTGTTCCTCTTTCCCCGAAGTTTATTTGTGATGTTAATGCAAGTTTTACTAAATGTGCAAAGTAGTTTACAATGCAACACATGTTTAAACTGGTAAATAAATAAGAAAATGAGGAAGGAGGGACAGGAGCTGCATTCTTTTCCACTGAAAATGTTGCAAAACAAATGTGTACCTGTTGGTGAGTTAGGAAAACAATCTTAAGAATTAAAAATGCTTCATCTCTTCACTGTTTTCTGCTCTTTTTCATTTTTTTCCAAGTCCTTGGCAGAGGATCAGGATCAGAACCCAGAGCAGCCTCTTGCTAATCTCACACAGCTATTCCATGTCCAAAGTGCTGATCTAACAACCCTCAGGTGCATAGCTATGGTTGGGAAAATTGTGATTATTGTTCTGAGGTCTTGCCATGGGGAAGCTGACCATGGATTCCTAATGTGTACCAGATGGGACCATGGCTCTTACTTTTTACAGAGAAGTATTTAGATGCACTCTGAGAATAACTGTGATAGTCGGCAGATTAGTGGTAACATGAATTTTGTGTGAATTAAGACTCTTTACCACTGCCAGGGAAAACAAATGGAAATGCCATTTCTAGAGTTGCTAGAACCACACCTAACAGTTTTTTAAAATATTTGATAAAATATGAATTTAACCTTGTGAGTTTTTCTTCTTTAGTATATTGCATATGTAAAGCCCCAGAAGACTGGTTCAGACACCGAGTAGTAAAGGATTCATCTCAGCTGCCCTCATACTCCATCTGCAACCAAGATGCTCACTTTCAATCCTCTCAGCTCCCTCCACAGTCAATGGAGAGAAGCAGGCATCCATTTGATGCTTCTCGGCAGTACTCTGAGGTGGTTTCTGTATGTGCCTAATTCTCTCCATTGCCCATGAGGGGAGTCCAGGACAGCTAGGCAGATGTAAATGCTTAAATCCAGAGAAAAGTCTTACCCCATATCCTCTGTTTGCTGTTACAGTTGGAGCTGAAGAATGACTGTGAGGGTCATTCCTCTTCTGGTTTCTCTGCTGAGCATGTGGATGGGCTTTGCAACAGCGGTGTTTCGCAAATGGGCTCCACATGAAAATTATGAATTTTGTGAAATCAGGACACTACCAATTAGCAGTAATCATTCCTGATCAAAAGCTATGGAGGTAGGCACCAAACCAAGGTAGCACTTAAACATGTACTTAACTTTAAACATGCAATTAGCAGTACTGACAAGTTAAGGACTTGCTTAAGTGCTCTGCTGGATCTAAGCCCTCTTCTTTTAACCAATATTCACCTTTCTCTTGCCAGTAGAGCTCTGACGGGAATGAATTACACAGTTGGGATGTTCTACAAAAGAAAAGCATGTCTTCTGTGACATGCACAAAGATACCATTTGCGTTTCAATGAGAAAACGTATTTTTAAAATAATAGGAGCGAAAGAAAGATCAGAGAAAATTTCCCTTTCAACTTTGTTCTGAAAAGCCATGAGTCAATGTTTTTATTAAAACAAGCTGTGTTTCCTTCATTCTTTCCCCCTTAACTTGTAAAATTGAAAGTAGTTTTACGAGGAAAATCTACAATCTATTTGGCATGCAGAATGCTAGAGAAAAGTGCTAAATTGGCAACGAAGGGAAATATTTTTACTTGTCAAGTTTACTGATTGAATAACAGAATTTAGAGCAAGAAGTCATAGAAGTTGTTCCAATAAAGAAATCACCTGACAAAAAGGTTTTGCTTCTAGGAAAACTGATTTCTGATGGCTGCAACCCATCCAAATATTTTTTAATATATTTTTGCATTTCTTTGCTAGGTATTTAGTAATGTTTCTTCCTCTTATTTATTTTAAGAGTTGTACACGTTGCATTTCATCTAAGATTGCACCACGCATTGTTCAAATTGATGCTCAACATGCGCAAATTCAGGAAATCCATATTTAATGTTCCTACATTAACTGAATCTCCTATTGGAGATATGTCTCCAAACTCTGAACTCAATTTTTTAATTATTTACCTCAATCTATTGAAAGTTAAAAGATCAGTCAGTTGCTGAAGATGTTCTTGGCTTAATGTAAAATACCAATGATGTCAAAATGCTCCCATTGCAATTCCAATATCTCTGCAATGCCCAGATAGGAAAGGACCCAGGCAATAACTGGAATGCTCTCACCCAAAAATCTTCCTGAGCTTAAAATTGCTCCTATCTCTTATAAAATAGCAAAAACTCTGGTGGAAATGAAAGAGGTTTACAATAAGACCAAAGATTAACTCAGGCAATTCTAAACAGGGAAGGACATCGAGGTGGCTGTGTGCAATTTCCAAAATTAAAGAGATGATGTGGAAAACACTGCACGAGTAACCATTTTTCTTTTTGTCATGTAAGAGTTCAGTTTCAACACAATTGCTGACTAAAGCTGTGTCACAGCATAATATAACATCCTTATGCATGTGAGAAACCAAGTTATCACTAATATGAGAATTTTGAGAGGATTTCCTGACTTGTTTAATGAAAAACCCTCATCCACTGTGGTGCAAAGTCAGTGTTTCATAGACAGGAGAAGTATAGAGTGTTCAAATTATTAGCAGAATGCACGAAAAAGAATTAATTCCCTGCTCTGATAACTTTAGCCAGCTGCAGCTTTAGCAGAAACAGCTTTCTGCATGGTCTGGAGTCCCTGGGTGTAGGAATGTGTAGGGGTTTATCCCATGGCTGAATGGAACTCTGGCCACCTCATAGGGAGTCCAGATTTTCACCTGGGTTCAAGATACCAAAGAACTCTGTTCTTAAAGGTAAATGTACTGCATTCATTTTTACAGAGGACATTGTCCAACTCCTACCTCTCAGATTTATATCTCTTGAGAGCATTCATCCATTTTATGATTTTGTTTCACGAGATTTTATACAAATACACTGAAACTAGCCGTTCAAACTCCTCCTGTCGACCACTTCTGCTACACAGTTGTTTTTCCTTTTGTTGATACTTTCCTCCTGAGGAATTTGTGAAACAAGATCCAGATGTTAAGGTCAAGAACTTTTCTTACTTATCTTTATAGGCTAAAACTGTGTTTCTAAGGAGTCTTCACCTGTAAAAACCTCCAGAGTACTGCCTCACTTGTAGTTTATTAATTAATTAACGTCTGGATGCAATCCTGTGCTCTAGAACAACCCTGCTTGAGCAGGCATGTTGGACCAGATGACCCATTCTGTGATAGTTCTCATTCAAATTCATGTTGTTCTCAGGATGAGCCCATCATATTAAAACACCATCTTTACTTCAGTGGCTCAAAATGTAACATTATTCAGCAGATGCCTAATCCTTCTCAAAGGAATTTGGAAAACCAGAGGCTATTTGTTTTCTCTGCTTTCTACTGTTCCCAAACACTATTTAAACACCAATTTGCATGCTTAATAAAATAATACATAAATTTATTTTAAATGAAAATCATTCCGCTTAATACTTAATACTGAAGGACTCATTATTTTCAAGTTCAAAAAGAGGTAGCTGTCAGAATCCACTGTTACATATATTGCAGGTTTAAAATATAGATTTAAAAGGTGTTAATTATGGACCACATTTGGAAGAACTGCTACTTGGGGTTTTTTAGGTACCTCCTTTTTTGGGAAACTACCAAACTTGGTTTGGACCCTACCAAGTATTATAGTGTCCATTCTTTTAAGAGGAATTTGTTGCCCAGCTCCAACACCTGCTCTGACTGGCAGGGGCGGTATTCAAAGAGGAAGGCTTCAAAGTGTCCCGGAAGTAGGACTTAAATCTTTAAATTGCAGAGATTTCCCAGAGCACTGGCACCACAAAGATATTTATTCCCTACAAGACACTGGATTTTGGAAAAGGATGGTGGATGAATTGAGTACTTAAAGCATCTTGCAGATACTTTTGGAAAGAAATATAGCACCACCATTAATATTTGAATGCAGTGTATTTTTGCCAAAAGTTATAGTCATTGTTACTTAAAACTTATGGTTAGTGATTTCACCTTTTTTGCTGATGAAAATTTTTGGGGAAAAAAGCTATCATTATCTGATGCTGAAAAAAAAAGTAACCTTTCACCACTTTAAATGGTGTGGTGTATTTGGTTAAATTTATTCTTGACATTTCTGAGGTACTTCAATAAATCATGACTGTGTAAATTAGTAGCACACATCTGCCTCAAAATTACCTCCTGTTTCTATATATGTTCAAAGTATTCTGATCTGTACCTAGCTACACTTCCTTATATTTAAAGAAATACCATTCTCAGGCCTCTCTTCAAACTTGACAGAGTATTAACTTCCAATTTAGCTAATTATTGATCAAAATTCAGAAATTGTACCGCTAGAGAATTCCTACTCTTAAAAGGAACAATTGGTCTATTAGAAATGCTAGAAGGAATAAGCAGCATAGAGCAGTGTTGATAATTGCTGTAATGTGGTTTTCCTCAGTCTGAGCTATTCTTGTCCTACTCTTCATCTTGTTCCCTATCTGATGTTAAAAGAGACTTTCCTCATACAAGTCCAAGCAAAAATTACAGGCCTTATACACTCTTAGTTTTCCCCATTGCAAGGATTCTGTAAGTTTCAGTTTCATGGCACTGTACCAAGATCTCAGGATCCTGGCTGCGCAGGATCCCCAGGATTCCTGAATGGTGCAAGCATCCTGCACCCCGGGAAACCTCTCTGAAGAACTGCCAAGACAACTGTCAGGGTTATATATCTATCTCATGACAGCTTTTTTTCTCAAAGGGTAGTGCAGCAGAATGTCCTGATAGGAGACCAAGGTAGGGCACTACAGGTTCCAGGAATTATTTATTATAGCATCTTTTACTGTTCAGATTCATAGACTCATAGAGTCATAGAATGGTTAGGGTTGGAAGTGACCGTGTAATCTATTTCCAACCCTCTGACATAGCCAAGGACACCCTTCACTAGACCAGGTTGCTCAAAACCCCTCACACAATGGCCTTGAACACTGCCAGGGGTGGGACATCACAGCCTCTCTGGGCAGCCTGTTCCAGTGCACAAATTGTTATTGTGAATAGAAGTGGGAATGAGCTATACAGCCCATTGCTGATGCCAGTGGGTGCTGTTGGCCCTGGGCAGCTGTGGAGGCTCTTGGTGTCCTAAGTTCATCAGTTCTTGTGGATTCAACAGGACAATCAGTCTCTGGAGCTCCAGTTTTGTGAGACTTTCACATTCTACCTCTCAGCCTACCCTTCTAGAATTTTCTGCCTACCCTTTAGCCTGCTTTGTGGGAACTCTTTCTCCATCCACACCAGTAGTTACGTATACAGTCCATTCACACAAATTAACACCGAAGGGGTTTTTACCACTAGGTCACCTGCTAAGTGAAGGTAGCAATGTAAGCTGAATCATACAGTATAAAAAATGAGAAATTAAAAAGAAATTCATGTATTTTTTCTGTTTTTTCTTAGGTTAAAAAAAAGAAAAATCTCATTGCAAAATTTAGTAATCTTCATTATCGGACCTATAGAGTTTGCTATGCCGATTGTTCTTTTCAAACATACACTTAAAATGTATGTATTGTTTGTGAATTGGTTCTGCAAGGCTTAGTGCAGAGGTCAGGGGGAATACTTGCCTATTATATAGCTGCTCTTCTGAGCAGAATTTACAGGATTGGGCACCATTTTTTGAAATGCATACTATGAAATATGTGGATACAAAACCCAGGCATATTAATATACAATTACGTTGCAATTGTGCAACCTTAACTCCATGTTAATATAGATTTCTTGCATCTAGTGTGTGATACATTTGAGAAAACATATGGCACATAATCCTTTCCAAATGGTTTTAGAAATGAAAAGGTGTCCTCTATGATCCTATGTCACTGAGGAAAGGAATGTTTTCTCATTTCTCTGGGTGCTAGAACCCCATGATGAGCAGATTTGCATAACAATTAACCTCTAAAAATAATTTATAACCTCCCAGATGAGAAATCAGCTTCAGGGTAGTTAAAAGGGGACACATCCTTTATTAACATGATTGTTTGTATAAAGGAGACATCAAAGCACTGTAGACAGTCCCTCATACTTCCTATGCACCATAAGAGAGTGCACAGTGGTGCTTTCCTTCCATTTTTACTGCAGAACTTTTAGGAAAGAGGGAGAGAGAGAGAGAGAAGGGCTTCCTTTATTAAAAGAAACTCAGCTCGCCTAATAAAGTATTTAAAAGATTAAACACTCTATTGTTTTTGTGCCCGTATAAAAAAAGTGCAAGAATCCCCTTATTTCTTACAGTTGTCCTGCTGGGCTGACAGTGGAGATATTCTGTTTTCACTTACTGTCTCCCTGGCTCTGGGGTGTGGACAAGGAAAATGCAAGGGCAGGGACAAGCCATGACTAGGACAACTTGTAATTTAGAAGTGCTTGTGGTTTCACACAGCCAGGGCTAGTCCTGGGATAACACTCTGCAAATCCTCTCCCCCACAGAGGGAAACCAGTTTATTTTGACCATTTATTCTGTCTTGTACTCTACTGTAGGGCTTTTTCTCAAACATTTCTCTTTGTTACTCAGAAGTCAACATTCAGTGTCCCTTGAAGGCTAAAGCCTTTCAGCTTTATTGGAGTGTGTACTCACTTACTTGTTTTGATAGATATCCAGAGACTCTGCTTTGCAAAGCCTGACCCAAGCAACTCACACACTAATGAAATTATTCTATCCAGAGATATTCCCACTGCTCTTTCCCTCTGCTGTGACCATCTATCTCCATTACCCAGCTTAGTATGAGAAGACATAGCTCTGTTTTCAGTGTCTTGGTGCTTGCATCCTGTGCAACTTCCCACAGAGCTCCCCAAGTAGAAACAGCAAATGGAGCTGCTGCTGAGGCACAAATGCACATCGCAAACTGACAAAAGTTGGTCTTATCTTCTGTTTCCTGAACACTGCAAAATTTTTGGCATTGGAAGTAGAGACATTAAATCATAACAGCAAATTACAAGAATAAAGACCACTGGCAAATCAGTTGCTGATTATTTTCAGCCTCAATTTTAGGAAGTACTGGAAATCTCACAAGAAAACCTGCCATGGGATTTTATTCCCCAGTTTTAGCAATTCCAAGTAGTTAGATAAGCTTTGGCCAATCAACCAACATGTGACTTACTTAAACTAGGTTAAAACATTCATGATACTGGATTTCATCCATTGGGCAGGATGTGAGTAATGGGTAGGGGTTCATCTAGCATTTGGTCTGTTCAGCCAGTCTTTGTGCTGCACTTAGGAAAAGGATTTCTGGAGTCCCCAAGTGACTACTGAAGTGTTTTGTACTATTTTGAGATCATATTCAGTTTGGTATTTATGCTTTTACGTATCCATGCTAGTTTTTATATATAGCGTATATATATCATATACATAAATACCCATACATCAAACCTTCTTTTGGTAAGTATGGCCTTTTGAGTGCCACTGAAACATCTTTGGTGATAGCTCAAAACATGGAAAAATAGCATCATATGGTTTTGGTTGGAAGGGATCTTTAAATATTGCCTAGCCGAGTCCTGTTGCCATGGGCAGGGACACTTTCCACTAGATCAGGTTGCTCAGTGTTCCATCCAACCTGGCCTTGAACACTTCCAGGGTTGGGGCATCCACAACTTCTCTCTCACCACTCTTACAATGACAAAAACATTCTTATGTCCAATCTAAACCCACCCTCTTTCAGTTTAAGACTGTTGTCTCTTGCACAGTAACTACTGGCTTTAGTAAAAAGTCTCTCTCTCTCTTTTATGGTGAAAGTCTGCAATAAGGTTTCCACAAAACCTTCTCTTCCCCACACTGAACAACTCCAACTCTCTGGGGCTGTTCACTGGATTTCAACATCTGAAATGCAGTGCCATGGTTTATAAATGTTTATTTATTTCTCTTCTTATTGGGGAAATAGTTGACAAAATCAGATAACTTTTTAACTAGAAAAAATTAGTTATGAGTCAAATGAAAACCGAATCTGTTATTCATGGTATCCTTGTCTTGGTCTTATAATACAGATCCATCTCAGTATTTCAGCTGCTGTAGAACAAGAAAATGCACAGTTGTTTTCCATCCCATGTTTCATTTTTATCTTTAAAGTCAACCTTGTAAATTAGAATAAATTGTATTTTATTTAGGTGAATAACATCACAGTCCCAAGACTGCTCGTTCGTTTCATGTGACTGGAAAAGACCTTTCCATTGCATTCTAATTCAGCTCTCCATTTTCTGCTGGTTTTGAATGCTTTCTTGAAATTTTTACTAGACCTACTTCTGGCTTGGCTAAGGAAGAGAGAAATCCCTCTCTGTTCTCTCACTGTTTCAGTCATCACCATAAATCGATTTACATTGTTATGAAGGTTTATCACCAAAAGATAGTGCACTAACCAAGGCCTGCATCAGGCCACCTTTCTTCTATCAAGGAGACTGAAATAAACCTTTTTTGACCATTATTTCCATCTTCAATTTTTCATTACATACTGCAGTAACTTAGCTGAACAGTGCTAAATGAATCAATTTTGCTGTTTGGGAGAGATTTGTCTGGGTAGCAAAGGCCTTGAGAAAGGCCATTTCTGCTCTGTGCCAGAAATACACATAGAAACAGATACTGCTCAGGGAAATAGTGGAGTCACATCCTTGGAAGTGATCAAAAAACGTGGATGTGGCACTTGAGGGCATGCTTTCATGCTGAACTTGGTGGTGGAGTTGGTATCACAGTTGAACTTGGTGATTCTAAAGGTTTTTTCCAACCTTAGCAATTCTACGATTCTATGAAAACAAATTACCACAGAATCACATGGATGGATTTTGCATCTCCCTCTGCTTACACACACTGGATGCTACTGGATTTCAGAGATAGCTGCCCCAAATCCTAGGCCAGAGTAAGCTAATTGCTCAGGTTTTATAAGAGAGAAGGGAGTTGTTATTTTCAGAGAATATATGGCAATATATTCAAGTTCATATATTCAATAGAATATATGAACTTGAAGCATTTGAAATATCCTTAGAGACCCTGACAAATAGTTTCTCATCTCCGAGACACCTGTATAAAGGTGGCAGCCTGAGAACAAGGCAGTGGGAGCCTAGGCTTCTTCTGACTAAGTAGCCAGATCTCCTACCAAATTACCTAGCACTTCCAAGTGTGAACCTCCCATTCAAAGTCACAGAATGCAGTTCTGGCTTTGAATCATCCAGAGCTCATAGAATTTGTGTTTGGATCAAATAATTTTTGTCAGAAGTGCCATTTTGGCTTACACTGCTTTAAACTTGGAAAAGACAGAGAGAAATGTACACTTGATATTAATTAGGCCAGGATCAAACTGTTATTTCTGGTTTCCTATTAGGCATATGTTATTATGCTCTTCTCTTTCTCAGTGACTCAATCTTTTTTGCTACTTCTTGAATCCTGATTGATACTGGCTCTGAAATCTCCGCTCCACTGCAGCAAAGAGGAGTTGTGCAAGTGCTTCAACTCTCGCCAAAGAGTTATGCATTGAGTGTTGTTCTTCTTACTTATCTTTACAGTGACCCAGCTGAATGTCTTCTTATTTCATCAGAATTCCTCAACATCTGTGTAGCACTTAGAGTATTAGATTTCTGGTTTCTTTGTACAAAACATGAGTCTTTCTAATTGCACAAATAAGTTTTTCAATATGAAAAGAATAGAAAAATTGAAATGAGTGAACTGAAATTTTAAATAGTTATTAATACAGTTGTGATGAAGGGACATCTGACTGGTAGACCAGAACATGAGATTGCAGAGTACCCTCTCCACCCCCTCTTTTTCAGATTCAAAACAGACTCTAATACTGTAGATAACTAAAGACAATGAAAATAATTAAATCTCATACTTCAAATCTTAACCATTTGTCAGGAGAGATAAAAAAGCAGCTCCAATCACCCTCACTACTCAATTTGGGGGCTTTGCTCTCCTCTGTAGCACTGAGGCTTGAATCTGGATCAAGGCAAAAGTATTGGACCAGAGATAAAATGCTCCTAGACATCTGGAAAGTGTCTTGGTCAGTGTGGCCTAAGACTCATCACTGATTCTGGATAAGTAGGGGACCTTGTACCAGCTAAAGCTCAGCTGGGTTTGTTTTATGAAATTTGGCTCATAATTTGAGTGCTCAACATATTTCAGTCAGAAAGAGATTGTCACAATCCATAGATCAATGTCCACTAACCTCTGTTTCTAAGACATGTATGAGACAAGTGCTATGCTTTCCTTTTACTCCTTTCACCAATTTTTCTGAAGCAATGACCACCAAATTTTGAAAACATAATCTCTGCCCCACATTCTGAAAGTCTGTTTAAAATGTGAAAATGTGTTTCACTTTGAAGGGATTGAAAAATGCTAGGTATAAAGTGGAAGATTCATAAAGTTTAGGCTGATCACAAAAGGGCACTCACTCTCCAGTCCTTTTAATCTTTTCCCTAATGTGTCTAATTAATTTAAAAGATGGATTCCTTTCTTCCTAACAGCCTTTATTTGAGAAAATTGTTGCTTCTACAACCCTATGTTCTATTTATTCTCCCCTCTCCCTACTTCCTTGTTGCTCATGAGGTCTTACTGGACTATCAGCGCAAGAAAGGAAGGAGAGAAAAAAAATTAATTAAAAGAGAGAAAGATAATGAAAATTAATTCAAAGCTGGTAACACTATAAGACCTCTCATCACACTATCTATTAAAATCTAGGTTAGGACATCAGATCTATAATTTTTAATCACAGCATATTGGGGTTGCAGATGACTTCAAATTTGGCATGCAGACTGCTGTTTTGCTGAATCCAGGATGCATGAAATATATAAAAAGAAACAAGCTAAGGACAAGTTGTAGAGTTTTCTTGTAGGAAGAAAGCACTTCTTTAGAGAATGCCTTATAAAACCTAACAAAAAAAAAAAAAAGGAGTTGTAACATCCTGATGGCTTCTTAGCATTGAAAAATTTAGTGTCATTATCTACTTGAAACGTATGGATTTATGCTTAATGCACATGGCCGACACTTTAAACATTTATTAGACTATCCTAGCCACAGGTTTAGACTTGTCTGCCATTAACTAATAAGAGAAAAGAGGGACTGGAAAGTTTTAAAGTTTCTCTTGTCATCTTATTAACTGGAATATAAGTTTATATTCTGAGGAACCATGATTTTAGCATCTCTCTTACCAGCAAGAGCATCCATCGAATGGAGAACAACTGTGAACTCAATCATTTGTGCTACAAACAAGGTAACAGTGCTCTACCTTGTGATACAGTAAAACAGATCTGAATTTGATGTCTAATCTTTAGGTCAGCAGAGGCTGTGAGCAGTGAAAAGGTTAATACTTCCTTGTGTACTATTTGCTGTTGTTATACCACTGTCAAAAGAGATTTCAACTCTAAGCCAGCTGTACTGTATTGCATTACACACACGGTGGCCTAGAAAGTGTTATAATTAAGTTTGTATCTTGGTTTATATTGCCATACAGATTGCAATAGTTAATAGCTATCTGAAATTGATTTTATTAACAACATTTCTATGCACTTGCTCAAGGGTATTGTTAGAGAGGTTTCAGGTCAGCCACCCTGGAAGAGAAACCATAAACTTTGCTCAAGCACTCAAAATGAAATGTTTGTGTTAACTCAGCTAATAAACAGCTGAAGTGAGAGTCTTTAAACCGTTCTTCCTTTTTAGTGTGGGCAGAAGGAAGAGTAATGACACGCACTTGAAGAAATGTAGCTCAGGAGACTTGAAATCATGTCCGTTTAGTGCTGATGATCTCGCTTGGATCACTGGGCAGCCATTACACTGGCTGGATGCCGCCAGTCCAGGGCCTCTTGAAGTGACGGACAGGTTGTAACTAAACACAGATTGGAAAGCCTGAGGACTTTGTAGGAAATCCTCCCTAGGCACTGATGACTGGAAGAGTATTTTGGAAGGCATTTACTCTGTCCCCTGCGTGTGGGCACAGCTTTCTCTGCAGCAGGAAAGGTGTGAATGGTCAGGTGAGAGCAGACACCTGAGCCTGAGACAGACTTGCTACCTCAGTCCCTGCTCAGGTGCCCTTGCTGCAGCCAGTGAATCCCTAGCCAGAGCAAACAGGGTGCTCCCATCTTTGTCTTGCTGTGACACATCTCTGCTGGCATACACACAGACAGAGTGCACAGAGCTCTCCAACCATACCACTCTGAGAACATTCTCAGGCCTCCTCCAGCCTCCCAAAGAGCTGGGTGTGTGCAAGCTGCACCAGGAACACTTTGACAGCTGCTAGGGAGAGGCAGTATGCTCCCGTATGTACTTCCCTGTAAACCCTAGAAAAAACAGCAAGATCTGGCCCTGGATAGCATTGGCTGCCTTGTGTGCTGGATCAGACTGGAGAGTAAGGAAAGAGCAGCTGGGTAAACCGTGGGTTTTTAAGTAGCAATAGTACCCTCCTCCCTCGCACTGAAACCCACGGGGCTTTCAAAGGGAAGCATGGTTAGTACCAGCTCACACAGCAGTGCTGGTATCATACACAGCTGAAGCACTGAGCCAATGGAAAAATTATATGCTGCTACTCAATCTTTATAGGAAGATTGGTGGATGTAAAGCAGCTGGGTCATGTGGCAAAATGTGCTTTAGCTTGAATTTGGACTGTTGGCTTATTACTCTGAAGCTGTGTACATCTCCCAGACTCTTCCCAAATAACAGTCCAAATGTCTACCCAAACTACACATTATTTATTGTTATTTAGTAGAAGAGATTAGCTATCTGCTATTGTAAAGAAGAAATACCAGTTTTTCTCTGGGTTTTTTTTGCAGGAAGCTTAAAATCTTTTAGAGGTTTTCAGGGCTTTACTCCTCATACCCTTTCACAAAGGGAAGAGCAAGAGCAAGTTAATTCTTCCGAACTCAGCCAGTCAGATATAGAAAAAAAAGTTATCCAGTGCCTGGCTGCAGCAGGAATAGGCTTTTCTGAACATCAAGCTGAGCCAAATCAGACTGCTCCTGCAAATGCTGTCCTGCCAATGCTGCTGTCATGGAACAAACAGTGCTGTGTTTAACATCAGGGATATGTTGAAGAAAATCATGCATTTTACTACTGAAAACATTGCATTTTTGGAAGCTCCATAAAATCATAAAGATTAATGAGATTGCATTACATTTTGCAAAGCTCTAGTCTGTGGAAATGCCTAGACTTCTAAGTGGTATTTGTCTTATTAGCCTCCTTTTTCAATGGGACAGCAGACAAATCATGGAGTGCATTCACCTGATGTAGATGTTTTCATATTGTTTCACAGAGCAATATGGAAATGAAAATCCCTTAACATCAAAGGTACTGCCCTTCGTATTCAGGGTTTCCTAATCTTCTACTGCTTGAAGATAAAATGCTACTGGGGGATAAAGTGGGAGCTGGATATCCATGAGAGTGCAGAAGATATTTTTTTGTTACCCCACTAAACTGATAGACCATGTTTCCTGCTATTGGTGATGTAAGGAAACTCTGATTGCTTTAGGTCTTAAAGTTGCTGTAGTTCCCTTACAGCAAAGACAGGATAAGGTCTCTGCAATAAAAAATTGACAGCCTTCATTAAATTCTTGTCAGGCAAAACCCTCTGACTTCAGAATCAGCAAGTCCATTCACCCCATGAATATCTTTGATCTCTTAGGGTATAGTGAGTAGTAAGCACTCACTTAAGCTTCATGTGGGAAAACTACCATGGTTTTGGTTTGGGTGCAAGTACCTGCTGTGACCAGGATAAAATTAGAATTTAAGTCCTACAGGTTCAGAAGCAATGGAATCTGTACTAAGTGTAGAAAGGAAGCACAGATGAACTACTGGCACACTGGAGGAGTGCTTTCACAAATTTGGGGTCCCTGAAGCACTCTATAAGCAAAGCAGCCATGAATACAGCACAAGGGGATTTTAAGTTGACTTTAACTAATTTTCTTTTGGAACCTGCACTTAGGAAGGATTTTTTTTTTTAATGTTTCATTCATTGATTGATTGATTGTACCACCAAAAAAAAAAATCTGATATAACAATTCAATCCTAAATTGTTGCAGCAGCCCTGTAATAAGGGAGTAGGCTTAAAACAGTGACATAGCAGTAGCTGTATTCTGTATGTACCATTTAATTGCATGAAGCATCCTCATTTCTCATCTTCTGAGAGATTTTGACCTCTCTGTTTCCTGCCTGTATTATACTGTCTTCTAGAGCACAGTTTAAAATGTAATGCATTAATAAATGCCATCAAGAAAAATATCCAGATAATTCACATTAGGTGCCATGAATAATTATAAAATCAATCACCAAAATGATCTTCCCTAAAATTATGCATTTTTCCTTTTCATTGCATCATTAATTTTGAGGTCTAATCCTGTATACTCTGGCTTTCCAACACTCCTGCTGATGTCAAGCAAACCCTCATTAAACTCAGATATTCTTCCCTGCTGGTTCAAAATCCAGCTTCAGAGCCTATGTTTTCAGTTCCTCAGACTTTATTTCTGTTTCTTAAGAAGGTCTGAGGAAACCTAGCGTACCACATCTAACACACAAAAAAAAATCTTGCAGACATTTTATGTACAGAAAACTCAATAGTGCTGATTTTGGAAAATGCCTCTTCACAAGCAGTTCTGGGGTGACAGGGAGTGGATGTGGGGCTTTTTTCACCAGTGTTGCCTTCTGCTATTAGTAGAGGCACATGGTGGAGTGATGGTCTTCTGTGCAGAAGCAAACTCTTTGAAATAGGTGAATATTTTTCAGACCTTTCTTCACCACGTTGTTGCAGACACGTGTCTCTGTTCAAAGATTGTCACATTCAGCAAGGATAAACACAGCACATGTCATGTTAATATTTGAATTCTCAATAACCTCCTCATTTAAAATGACTGGTTTGGGGGCTTTTCCTCAGGGGGAAAGGGAGGGGAACAGTTAATGGAACTCTTTCATTTTCTGCAGTGCACTTTCCCTCCCTGACAGAATGGAAAGCTGGTGCCAGTCCAGGTTTCTCCTGGCAGTAAATAGACCTATAGGGCCAATTGTCCACTAGATTAAAGGATCTTCCACAGTTTGTGCTGACTGACTATTTTTCCTGCCCCTTAGTAGCCTCTGCACAGCATCAAACCATCCATTGCTTTAAAGCTGAAAGAAGAGGTACTGGTAAGTCAAACAAATGCCATATAAGTTCATTTTCTTTTGGGTGTTTCATTTATTTTTGTCAATAAGAACTTCCTAAGAATTCTTCTTAATTACTGTATAGGTGGATCAGAGGGTTCTAATCCTATCACGCTTTAGTGACTGTGCTGCCCTCACCCATCCTGTCTCTGAAGCATTATTAGCAGTGTTACCTTTCCTTTCAAATAACTCATGCCATGTTTTGTTTACCACTGCAGAGGGAAACACCAGCAGCTTTTTGGACTTGCTTTATATTCCAGATGACTTCATTTAACTCGAGAGCTGCACTGGAGCCTTCACACATGAGCATCCATGCCAGGAAACCAGAGGAGTATCTCAAAAAAATTAAGGAAAAAAGGATACAACTCCCTGTACTGTCATATTGAATGCCTGTGTGACTTTATGTGACATTTGCATTATTATAGAAATCCTCACTCCTATTGATAAAAATTATTCTGAACAACAGTGGTGAATTAAAATGTAAGCCTATGCAAGAATAACAGTGTTGCTTTTTGTACAGAAAGAGTCCAAAAAAAAGTCCATTCCTCATTTGCTTATGGGTGGGACTTACAAATAATGTGAGTTTATTCATTGATTTAAGAGAGAAGTATTTCTCCCTATTAATATAAAAATGTCGTTTTCCAGGTTTTGATATATGATGGTTGGTATACTCCAGCAAGAAAGACTGAGGCCATATTTCCTTAGTAGTTTTCTAGGTATAATTTCAATGACTGAACTGAGAACTCAATTACTGAATCTCTTATTCTGGCATATATGCAAGTGTTTTTGACTTCTCAGGGTGGTTCTGCACCCATATGTCTCAAGAAAAGTGCTGTTTAATAAAATCCATATATTTTGAAATGCAGGAAAGACACATTTTATTGTGTTATCATCATAAAAATAGTTTCTAGTCATTCTTGTTGTGTGTTACAGAGGTATTAATTCTTCAATACTGATGTTGATTTTATGAGCTTACTATGCCACATTAAGTGTTTAGTTCCTGCTTGCTCTGCCTGACTTGTAGCTGGACAGATTCACTGCTCTCACCTGCCCTTCCGTCTGTCTGGACATTTATACCTGTTAATAACAACAGTCCTGTGCTCCCTATCCTCCATGAATAAATGGAGGAGGAATGTACCTGGCAGAGCTGTCAGACTGCTACACTCACACATATATTCTGTGAAAAATTCCACTATAAAATACACTTTCATGTTTTTTTAATGCTTCTAGGGCACCACACAGGTAGACAGACGTCTTCATGACTGGCCAATGTAAGATCCTTTATGGATATATTCCCTATATTAGCTCTCTTCTCTAATTTTCTTCAGCTGCTCCTCTTGTAATTACAATCAAATGAACACCAGTATGTTTTCCTTCTTTATTTCTTTTTAGCAATACCTGGATTTATTTTATTAAACATTTCTCTTGATATCTTTAAAAGATATTCTGCAAAACCCAAGGTCCCCCTCCCCATGTGCATATCATCAACACAATATTTTGTCTAGAAGTTATGTTTACCCTTGATCCTTTTACAACTGAAGCATATTTTCTCCTAGATTTAGAGGATAATAAAAATGGTAATTTAAAATCATTCTGTATTGAAGATGATCCCTTTTTCAGTGTTTCCTGTCCATATTATCTGCATCCTTCTGCTCAGTCATAAAAGAATGGGTTTCAAAGAGGCACCAGGCAACAGCCCTGGTAGAAATTCCTCTGTCAAGACAACGTCAAGCTGATGTTTTTGTAACCATAACTCAATTCCCTCAATTTTGTGGCAAGCTAATAACACTGATATACCCTTAAATTGTTCTATAGCAGGCAGTAATTTCCATGCTATGGAATATTTGTCTCTCCCCACCTCCAAATAATAAAAATGAGAGCCTCCTCTCAATTCCTTGTGCCTAGTGTTTTTGAGAACAAAGAATTCTCATCTTTCCATTTTGGCCCATTTTCCCCTCACAGAATAGGCCAGGAAATTAATATTGTGTAGGGCTTATGATTCCTGTCTTTCTCTATTGGCAGTGCTTTCTTGTCAGTTGTCATTTGTGTCGGAGTCTGATCCTACAGTGTTGTCCCAGTGGGGGACTTCTGAAAGGAATTCTGGTTATAGGTCTGGGAAAAATCAGATCCAGGCTGCCTTTGAAGCACAGAAGACGCCAGTTGTCTGAACCAAGCTGAGAGCAAGATTACATCTACACCAGTCCAAAGGTGCATATTGACAAAAAGGTAATGAATGTACACCGGTTACCTCACTGAAAAATCTCAGGGGAAGCAGAGGCTTCCAGCTTCCGCTGCAGTGTAATGAGCTATGGGAAGGCTCACAGCACTGACCTCAGCTAGACCTGCCATGTGAGAGGTGTCTGGGTCTTGCCTGGTGGTAACCAGATTGTTAGCTGCTGCATTAAAAACCTCTGGAAGTAGGGAAAACACTCTAAAACTCTGCTGGAAGATAGTATCTGTCCCTGTAAAAGCCAGGTTTCTGCAGAACACTGCAGTACTGTGTGTGGCTGAATTTCTTTTGTAACACATTCACAGTCCTTTCTCCTTTAATAAGACTGGTCTTTCCTCCCTCTGAACTTTGGTTGGGTATCCATACAGCTGACACAGATACTACTTTTTATCCTATACCTCGGATCTGTATCACATTTTCTTCCCCTGACCTGAAGGCACTTTTCTGAGGGAAAAATAGCATGGTAGGGAAATTATATTGATATTTAAAGCAACTTCTTGTGTTGTGGTCCCAGACTTCAGAGAAACAGAGGTAAAAGCAGCCTAAGGAACTAGTTGTTCTGGTAAGATTATTTATTTTTATCATCTGCTTTTGTTGTAGATACCCTTTGTGCGTCGGGAGGTGTGTGTGCACATGCTTAAGTATATGTAGCCATATACATACAAGTGTGTGCCAATCTGATATTTTAGACTGATTTGAGGGGACCAGTGTTGTAACTGCTGGACTCTGCCTAGCAGGCTGCTGCTCTGCTGCTCCCTGAGAGCTCAGCGAGGGTTTCCTAGGGCCATGGGATCAGTCACATCCCTGAGTCCATTTTGGACAGCCCCGCGATCTGGCTCCGGCAGCCAGCAGCATTACAACGCAGTGGATGGTAAAGAAGGTAGAGAAGGGTCTCCCATGAGGGTTTGAGGTGGCTTTAATCACATCTTGTCCCCGGGATGTTCAGAGGTAGAGAGACAGCGTGGTCTGGGTGTGGGGTGGTTTTGTCAGGGACTCCAGGGCAGTCCCTGGGCAGGGTTGGGGTACAGGAGACAATAGGGAGAAACCGAGGGAGTGGCCCGGGCTACGGAGGGAACAGGGGGAGCAAACAGAATCAGGGGGTTAACAGGCTACCACAGACCCGGACAAGTTTCTAAAGGCGACCCACAGATGCTCTCCTCAGGGAGCTGAAACAGTTTCCTTCTTTCAGTGTGCTGTGATGTGCACTGCTTCATAACCATACTTGAAATTCATTACCACCTCTTCTTGAAGGTAGTTCTATCATGTACAGGTACCTCTAGTTCAAAAGATATTCAGGGATAGTTCTTAAACCTCAATTCACATGAAACAAGCTGTTAGCAGATTATCTTCTTGTGTAATTCACATAGCATAGGAGATATAACAGCCAGCTGTGCGCTGCTGCATTTTCAAGTAGTTGCTTAACCCTATAAAAAAATCACATTCTGCTCTTTTTTCCTACTTTTTCAATTTTTTTTCTGACATTCCTTAAGGCTTGTTTTTTTGTAAAACTACAAAAGAAAAAATGGGTAGAAATAACCCTCCCTGTGTTATAACCCACCACACCCAGCTCCTCTTTTTGCAAAACAAGAACTTGAAGAGACTGTTCCATTCTTCACTAACAAACCTACCAAATAAATATTTCAAGGCATTTCAGCTAATTTCATTGGCAAACTCTAAATTCTGAGCATATTTTTACCAATATTTCCTCCTGCAGTGACAGTCTGAACTCATTTTCTCTCCCTCCTTCCTTGACTCCCCATGTTACCTCCCCTAGGGAGGCTGAATGCTGCTGATTGTGCAAATTCAAGCCCATTAGCACTTGTCATCTCTCATGGAATTTACCCTTTGACATTGAACTTCTATATCCCACTTGGAGGCAGAAGTTTTATCTTTGCAAAGCACTGAAGTTGTTTCCTTGGAAGAAGCAAGAAATATATTTGGGTTTTTTATGGGATTTTTTTTAATGTTCTCATGAACTGAATGGCCAATGACAGAATTTTGTCCAGTTTTCCTTGCCCCAGAATTCAGACTTTCAATGCAAACTTTCAAGACCTTGCCTTTTAACTCCAAAGTAGAGGCAGTCATCTCCACTTCCTTCTTTAGTAAGTATTGTGACAATATTATCTCGCAAGAGTAGCCACTCTCCTGCTTTTAATCACAGTCTCGTACACATACACTTTAAAAAATCTACTAAGAGGAAAGATAGAAACTTCCAAGGACTTTTTATTCTCGTCCTATCTGACATGAGGAACTCTTAGGTAGGAGCAAGTCTGTCCTCATTTACAGCTGTTAAGCCTCATTGAAATCAGTAGGGTTGAGCTAATGTAGCTGATTACAGTTTGGCTCATAATCTGTCTCCTGTTAACTCACAACACCACTTCCCGCAGGTGGAACAAGATGAGCTCTGCTGTCTGCAGTGCTCCATTTATAGAAACAGTAACATGCCCATTACTTCTCTGCAGATCATGATGTTGACTGCTTTGCCTGACAAGGAACATATATCTCAAGACACCAAAATTAGCAGAAATCTCCTTCCTCCTTGTAAATGCAATTGCTTAGCAATGCTGTCTACTGATGGATATGAGTAAATGAATTTTGGACCTCATTTGCAATTTTTATTTCACACAGCAAACAGCAGGACACACTTATACTATAAATCTGTGTTGAAGGGCTAGCTTTGTTACACTGTGTTTTCTGTATCAGATCTGTATTGCCTTCTAACTACAGTTTCACTATAGAGCTTATTGCTTGTTGGAGTTAATTTTGAAAAGGTATATTTGGGTCATATTGTTAGTACAATAGATTTATCCATGAACACATAATGAGACTTCTTTTAGCATTCACTTATGGCTAGGTATTTCCTGAATTGGTACACAATCTGGATAAAACTTTGTTTCAGATCCTGATAGAAAACGTCAATTGTCTCCTCCACAAGAAAAGTGCTAAATTCTCTCTTTCTCATTGCTGCATTAAAGACTGGAACTATGAAGGGGAAAGCAAAGCATTACAGTGAGATATTTTTTATTCTTCTGATGCCAGCTCGGGTATAGGATGACAGCATTAGGATCATGTTGTGCCACTGGAGTCTTAAAAACCATAACTGTTGGTGACTCTAGAGGCTAGTAGAGAGGTTCAAAGTATGCCCAGCTTTGGGTTGCCTTAAGATTTGTTATCCTTCATATATTAGCATTGCTAAGGATTGCTTAGCTCAGTAAATTTAAATAATGGGGCATGCCTGATGCTTAGACCTTTGTAGCCTGGTTTTCTGGTAAAATAAGGCCTCTGCATTCTGTACAGAGAGAGAGACCATAGGTTCCTGTAGTCCTAAAACACAGGTTCCTGACACCCAAACCTGTGAGATACCTCTGTCTATGTGTGGTGGTTATGATGAGCTCGGCAGGAGTGAGCTCAGGCCTCAAATTCTCAGCCTCATTTGGGTCTCATGAGGCACAGAGTCATGGCAAACCAGATCTCATTAGTCTGTCAGTCACTAACCTATGCGGGATTGGGTGCACACCCCATGGACTGGATAATCAAACCTTTCCAGAGCTATCTCTTTAGTTTTTGTCCCATTACCTGTGGTTCTCTGGCACAAGTACAAACTGGCAGCAAGGGAAATCACTGGGGGTGAGTTGTAGGAATGCCGTGTTTCCTCTAGGATTGGGGGGCAGGGGTTTTCCTCATTTTTCCAGATTTTAGTTCAGTCATAGTGGTTATCCAAACTGCCTTGAAGTTTTTCTTGGAAAACCGCAACTGTAATTGCCATGCTGTGCACAGCTTTTTGATCACTGTGTTCTTGAGCATAACTTGGAAGATAGATTACAGAGAGACTAAGCATTTTTTATGCTTACAACTCAAAGTGGCACTAATAAATAACCATAAAATAGTAATATTGCATCTATAATATTTCATGGTAGTTCCTTATGAAACCATTATGTAATTTCTTTTCCAGCCATGTGAAAGTCCAGGTAAGGAAACTGGATGATGAAATATGAGACCAGCTAAAATTGTACCCAACCAAATCTTTTAGAGATGAGTACATAAATATTTTTACTCCTATAGTTTCCATGTTGTTCTACCATTATAGATGAGTTTTCCAAATATGTAAAAGGGGTCAAAAAACCATGATGTTGAACTTCAAGCACTTCAGAAGCTTTCTGGAAGAATATATCAGCAAGCAGAAAAACATATAATATAATATAATATAATATAATATGATAATATCATTAAGAATTTCTTATTTTAGAAGTACTAATAATCATTAAAAACTATACTTTTCTTCATTTACTGTGCTTCTGTGAATGTAGTGCAAAACTTTGCATCAGTACTATCAGACATCAAAATCAAGATTTACTGAACTAAATTTTACCCATACAAATCCCAGGTACCCAGCCAAGGCATGCTGTCTGCTGTTCACCTTACAGCAAATGTAAGGAGATAAATCAATGACATTCTAGTGCCATCTCTCCCTTCCCCCTGACTGTTGAAGGACTATGGGCATTTGGATTACAGCATCTAAATGCAGATGCCAGTGGGCATAGTAAAGTAGGCATGAGGAGCTAGGACATGTAGAGATATGTCTGGGTTTTTTTAATATGCATTTAAAGCTGTCTAGATACATATCAAATATCTTAAGTTTGGCCCAGGGCCCAGGGCCCAGGTATTGCCTGGACCTTTTTTTTGCATTTGTTTTGTTCCCCTTAAAATTAGAAGAACCACTAGTCTTGAAAGAGAGTTGTTTTGTTATGGTCTCTGCGGGACATACATGTTTACTCAGAGGCATAAATTTTACTGGGGAAGAATATACAAGGCAATAAAATATCGTGCATGATTAAAAGTTCATGCCAACTTTTAATAACATTTCCTTCACCTTTTATTTTTTTGCCGTAAATAGCTATGAAAGTCCTGCAGTTTCCAGCAGGATTACTTTGATAAAAATAATTTGAACAGATATTTTCCTTTTTTAATTTGACCCTGAACCATCTAAATAGATGAAGAAAAATATGCTCAGCTTTGGAAAGGAAGAAATAGGAGCAACATTCATTGGCAGAGCACAGTCCTCCTGCTCTTCCATAGGATAAGATCATGCTGTAATACCTGTGCTTGTTTAGGGATTTCAGCAATAGGCAAGTAAAATTACTTGTTGGATGGGGTTCTGAGCAACCTGCTCCAGTAAAACGTGTCCCTGTCCACAACAGAGGGGTTGGAACTAAAATGATCTTTAAGGTCCCTTCCAACCCAAACCACTTTATGATTCTATGATATAACTCCGTGATCTGTCTTTAGTGTAATCCAGTATGAGGTGAAGCCTCGCCAGCCCCATTCTCTGCAGGCAGAGAGAAAGTGCTACGTGACCAGTTGAGGGACCAAAAACCAGTTTGGAAACTTCAAGAGCTGGACTGATATGAATTGCTCATCTTCTGTTTCTATCACGTCTAAACACTGATTTGTAAGAGAATATTAAAAAGATATTTTCGTGACCATTTATAACCATTTGCCATTATGTTCACTCATTAAACTTACTGAAATCAGCTAAGGGCAGCACAGGACCTCTATATATGTCCTGTCTTGAAATATGTGTCAGCTGCAAATGATGTCTTCACCACTACTTGGAGGATCCTTGCTGTTCTCAGAATTAGGAATTACCTTGCTGGCATCCCCAGTGCTTTACCTGGCCCTTCCATCTCTTTTCCCAGATGTTATAGCCATCGTTACCATCTGTGCCACTTTTCTCCCTGCACTGCACTAGCCTGTTCTTATGTCAGTGGCAATATTTCTCCATTATTCACATGGCATTGAGGTTAGAATTCTTTTCCTTTTTCCTCATTCACTCTTTTGTAGCATGCAGTTCACCTTCTAGTGCCACCTTTGCTTATACCTTGCTATTGATGCATGACCTGGCTGGCTACAAGATTCATTTTTCTGCTGATACTTTAATTCAAATCTACCCATGGGTGGTGGATAATTTTAATTGCTACCAGCAGGAAGCTGGGCATATTCCGATTCAGACACCTCTGTCAAGAAATGAGTGGTCATTTGTGACATACTGGAAAATAAAAGTAGCTAAGGGCATTATCTGTCTTGAACTGAACTGACAGATTTTTACAGTTATGTCTGGAGTCCAACACCCTATGTTTAGAAAAAAATGCATAGAATATTATGTGTGAGAAGGGAAAAAGTAAGGAAAGTCACTCTGTGGAATAAAATATAGCACATGACCTCCAAATCTCATGTGCAAAGGGATACAAAACCCACACTGTGCCTATGCTTTAGAGACATATGGTATTTTAAACCCTGAGTAACATCTCTGGTGCACTTACACATTTACTGTATAAACATTACTGCATACATAATGCACTTGTAGCAAGTGGCTTGGGATATGAACTTCATTGCCTTTCACAAAAATATTTAGCTTTCTTAAAATCCCTATTTCCAACATCAATTAAGATATTTTATCAGTCTTTTGAAGTACTGCAAATGATGGACCATTACAGTTTAGAAGCTAATCAGGATGCATAAAGATTATGGAATCTAGGCATAGCTAGGTCATTATACACATTTCTCATTGGTGTATACATGCCAGTTAATACCAGTAAGTGCTTTCAGTTCTGAAGAGCTCTTCACCAAATCTCAGGTGTCAAGAATGGTGAGGTAAACTCATCAATGGAGGATCTGGTGATTTGCCTAAGGTCAGGCAGTAAAGGAAGGATATTTGATAGACCTCATGGCAAGACACAACTTGACAAACAAGCAGCTCAAACGCATGTGCTGTAAGCTAGTTCAAAATCCCATCTGCAAAACAAGCATGCTACTGTGTGACTTTATGTTGCTGTTGTTACAGACAAGTATTAAAGACAAGGAGATCTACAGGAGATCTATCCCAGACAAACCAATGTGCTATGAATAGGCTTATCATCTCACACACGCAGAAATAAGCAGTAGACTATGCCTTAAGGAGTTATTAAAAAGCCACTCTGGTAGGTGTATACCACCTAAATGGACCCAGGATAGCTTTATGCACTTGCTGGTAAATTAATGTCCCAATGATCTCTGATGTAGTGATACTGGTTTAACGAAAGAGTGTAACTGCAATAATACAGTTATCCCAAATAAACAGGTCTACTTTTCATCAGGGCTTCTTAGCTTGGGTCTGCCCCTAGTCTGAACAAGTGCTACAGGGGCCTCAGTGCTAACCACTTCCACTTTCACATTTCCCCCACAAACCCACAGTTTTTCCTGGACCATCAAGATTGGCCTAGCAGCTGTGTCTTGTCAATATGTTGCACAAGCCAGCTATTCTGCCTCTGAAGCATCCTGTTTGAATATATCTGCGTCGTTAGATCCTCAGTCTGGCTCCCCTGACAGTTTTGGATGCTGACAGTTTCATAAAATCTTCCCTCCAACCAGTGGCGGTGTAAAGCGATAACAAAAACAAATCCAAATCCTGATTGTATTGCAACCTACAGTGATGTTGCAGAAGGACGATATTTTCTACACTTAATAAAAACATCCTTTCAATAGGCTTTTGTACATCTTAAATGGATAACAAGCAGAAGTATACAGAGTGTGATATGTGTCAAAATCCTCACAGGATGATACTTCTTCTTGTCAGAATGGCAAGAACATCAATATAGAGAAATCTTTAGAACCAAGTGGGGCACTGTTTGCTCAGCTAAAAACCTGCTTTCATCTCTCATAATCACTAAATGAAAAAATATTCTATTGACATATCAAAGTTTAAGTGGGTTGCCAAAGGAAAATAAGGGTAGGAAGCTAGGGTGTTTGTCAGAGATAGGTAGAACAAGATCAAGATACTCTGCCAGCAGCTGACAAGGCAAAAGATTGCAGGTCAGCACTAATAGTATGTGATTTAGCTCTAAGAAGCCACTTGTCATATAGCTGCAGCCTGAACACTGTCTCTTAACTGCTCATTCTTTGCAACAGGCCCACTTTAGCTTTGGTGATTCCAGCAGATGCTTATGCATCAGTCTGTTAACTGAACTACTGACAAAGCCTCTAACCTCTACACAGTAAATCATCCAGTTAGCTGAAATACAATCAGGTTGCTGTTAACAGGGTTTCATTTTCCATTTTGTTATTTACTGGTACAGCTGGAGGGGATTTTTCATGCCATTACATTGCAATCTTTGCTAAAGTTAGCCGAGTTGATTGGCAAAGAAGGGCATTGCCATTGCTTGCCCTGCTACACCCTTACATGGGTGTACAACAGCCTCCCAGCTTCGCTGACCTAATACAACAATGCTGTATCTAGTTCCCCAGGGGAATATTTGTCAGCAGCTATTCCCATATACTCATACTGTGAAATCCTAAATACAAACAAGGAGAATTTTTAATGCTGCCTGCTCAATTACTATTTACTTTTTTGTTCTCAGCATGTCCCATCATTCATGAAGCAGGCAAGTATTTGTAGAAAATTTCTCAAAATGTATGAATGGATTACTAAATTTTTTTCCCCTGGCATCTTTCCAGTGTTCTGCCTTTTTTTAATCAAAATGGGTGGAACACATATTGCACTTGCTTGCACTGCACTAAATCATTTTAATAAACCTCCTGCAAAATTCAGTCAAATGTTGCAAAACTTGGTACTGACAATCTGTCAACACTCTAAGGCATTTTGCTCAACAGGATGTGTTACTAAGTAGCCTGCCCTTTCAGTTTAATTTCTGAATCCCCGAAGAGAAAAAAAAATTCCCCTTGCTGTTCTCCTGAGAATCCCCACATATGTCAGTCTTACAAAAGCTAAGTTGAGTGTTATCAAGTGTATGTTTTCCAAGTTTCCTCAAGGATCAGTATAGTTGCAGACCCATTCTACTCCTTTACAGTACCACTTTTTTCTTAGGACAGAAGTCTACCATTCATCCAAAAAAGGAGAAGGAATCATCTGAAATAAAAACATTTGAAATGGGAAAGGTACTTCAGGGAAGAGTGGTCCTTACACTCAAGTACTAAATATAAAACCTGGTTATCAGCTAAAAGTTGAGTGGATGCAATGGGACAAATTTGTATGAACACGCACACACACACACACGCACAGTGATGAGTTCCCTCTGTCATGCAGACATAATCTTTGTGCTGATTCTCAGTGCCAGTTGATTCTAACAAATTCATTGCCATCCATATGTTTAAAATGCTCAAAGTTTTTCCCATGAGTGCTCAATGCAAGCTTAGTTTCAACTACAGCTCAACAAACTGGGAAGAGAACTGCTGGGATCTGGATGTGACCCTCAGGGAGCAGCAATTATATAGCAGTAGTCTCTCATCTTGCTGTACACAATTGATCAACACCACTCTGGTCATGTCTGCTGGGCTGCATGCAGAAAGTGTACCTGATCATCTGGGTAAGACATAATTACAACCTTTCCACAAATATTAGAAAGAAGAGAAGAAAAATATGCCAAATTTACCATGTAAACTGCAAGGTGTAAAATATTAAATCAGCTTATCTTAATACATATGTACCATATATATAAACTATTGCTGTCATTCAAGCTACCAGTGGATCCTGGCACCCAGGCAGACTCCCACAAAAGTGGATGAGGCTATACATGGGGATGTACATTGTACGGTAAAATATTTTCTCTCATGCTCAATATCCGCATGGTGAGTAGCAAGGTATTAGAAGAATAAAGCATTAGAAGAAAACCTTGTTCTAAATTATCACAGCTCTTTCAGAAGTCTACTGGTCTACTGAAATTAATATTATTGCTCATTTCTCCAAATCAGGAATATTCACTTCCTCATACCCTCCTCTAAACTCACCCTGCAAATTACTTCAAATAATATTTTTCCTAGGAGGCTACTCAGTGCAAATACCCCAGAACTCTGTTTCTGTTTCATACAGACTTGCACAGTTCAGCAGCTCTTATAAATTACAGGATCTAATTATGCTCATTAAAACTACTTGAGGACCTAAAAAGGGGGCATCAACTAGACCTCCAGTGACACCTGTTGCTCCAAAAAGCAAGGGTCCACTTTATACCCATTCACATCCCACAGCCCTGTTTGCAGAAAATCTCCTGACTATATAAGAGATACATACCTGAGGGAGGCCACTGGCCTATCGAGTGAAATGGCTGTGGAAAATGCAGTGTTTGCAGAAAAAAACCCAAGATCCATTTATTTCTCTTTTAGAGTCAGTGGGAGTCTCAAATCTAAAATCTCCAGCAGTGTGGAAAATGTGACTTGCATAGAGACAGTTGCCATATGGTTACTTCTGAATTTACCTGCTGTTACAGCATGCTTGTAGCTGCCCTCTCAACTGTGCATTTGAACATCTTTCCCATGGACATAAGAGCAAGGGCTGAGGCCATCCTAGGTGTCACATTCACGTGTGACTGGTGTGGCTGGTGGCCGTCCTGGCATCGCATTCACACAGCTGGAACTGCTTAGACCATGGTTGTATCTTCAATGTTCACTGTTATGCTTGTGGGTCTGTTTCTTTAGGATTTCCCCTGTGCCAGGTCCCTGCAATCCTGACAGGATGGATGCCATCCTCCAGCCCTGAGTATGGTACTGCTGACTGGCTCCTCCACAACTGAACCCCCTACCTGTTCCTGACCCCCAAGCTCCAAGGTGCTCAAGGAAATATGGTCTCCAAATTCTTGCTGTTGTTGAGTAGCAAGACTCAGTTGAGCTGAGTCTTGCTACTTCTTAAACGCACAGGCACTCAACATGCCCCTATCCACAATTTCCTAGAGGTCTCCTTCCTATTGCACCAAGAGTGCTCTTTTGGGTCTCAGTCTCCCAGGGTCTTTTTCTCCTGAGTCTCAGGAATTCTCTTCAAAACTGCAAAACTCCTTAGGTCAGCTATTTCATCTAACTTTACCTCTCCTTAAAAGTAAATCCAAGCTTCAGATTTCCCTGTGAAAGCATAACCACCTAATTCCTTCCCCGCCTCAGAGCTCTTTCCAGGTTTTTATTTCACCTAACTCACATATGGCTTCATTTTGCTGTGTCTGGGAATTTGCTGCTCCCAAGCCACCACACCCTGCAGAAAGCCTTTTCAAGAAAGCTTTTTGTAGGCTTCAGGTTGCCTGATCTGTTTTTCTTCAGTTACTAAGGTTTTACAATAGATTTTTAACCCAAAATTTCTCAAAGAACAATGAATTCAAGTCCTTTAAGAAAGTTCCTTATATTTTTTTTTTGCATTGATTTGTAGTATCAGCCGAAACCCTGGATTATAAAAAGGCAGATCTGCCAAATCATCACACAGGGAGAACTGCGAGAATCATTCCAGGCACTTAGGGCTTTCTTAAGAACCAGCTTCTGAATTTTTGTGGTATTAAGATCTTAGAAAGCTCAGAGCAAGACAAGCACCCTCCTTAACTCTGATGGAGCATGTGAAGCACTTGGCTACAGACTACCCACTACTTTCATAAGCAGTTTAAAAGACACCTTAGGCAATGAATCAATGTTTTGGGTGCTCACATAATTTTCTGCCTCATTATCAGTGTCTGTTCCCTGCTAAAGACAATGCTGCTCAGAGGGTATTACTTACGTGTAACAAATTCTATTAAACAAAAAGATTATTTATGTAATGGCAATGATTTTAAAAAACAGTCAAAAGAGAGTTGTTCATTTGAGTTAAATTTTCTTGTGTTTTGGGTTTGTTTCATTTTGTTTTCCAGCAGCATATAACATGGCTCAGATATAAGACCCTGAGCTCCATTTTGGATCTGCCTTTAAGGCTCTTTTAGACATAAAGGGAAGTAATTACAGTAGAGGACATTGCAGGGACTAGAAAAGGGATCGATACATGTATTCCCCTAAGAGTGTTCAGCCATTAAACCAAAGCAGGAATTTTCCGAGAACTAATAAAGGCTTTCTGGTTTTACCCAATTCTTCTTCTAATTTTCCTGAGTTTCCTCCCTGCTTGCTAGCACAAAGCTTTTTCACCATCATGTTCAAAACTCTTAATATGAAAGGCACAATTGGCTTCCATTTTGTTTTATTCCAGGTATTGTTTCTATGTCTGGTAGATCTTGGCTTTTTCCAAACAGAAAGGGTCTTCTTATTTTATTAGTGGTCTGAAGTGCATTCACAACTTATTAATCATATTAAGAAGCATAGGCCACTCAAACTACTTTTAAATACAAATACCTAAATATAGAGCTTGAGTCCTGAGTAGCCTCACTGTTGCCACCAAATAATTTTTCCAATTAAACTTGGAGTTCCTGGTCACATGCTCTGTTTTGGAAATATGCGGACCTCAGGCAAAGAGTTAGTTACAAAATAAGCAATTCTAGAGCAACAATTCTTCAGCAGATTTCCTCTTTTTATATATATAAAAAAGGCTGTGTTTGAGTCAGTGAATCAAACATAACCAGTTTCTCCCCAACTATTTGGATGCTTAATTTGTGAGTTTCTTTCATGCTATACATGCCAAATAAAGCCCTTTGAAATATTTAATTCAAATCCAGACTTATCTGTTGTGGCTGCCAGCTCAACTGTGCTAACATTAAGTGTAGCCATGAATTGGCACTGATTTATGCATTCTAATGCCTTCTTTTTCCAATAGCATCGTGAACCAAGTGACTTGGGAGGAGTTTTCAGAGGGAAAATTGCACTGGGAATATCAGTTATTACTGACAATATAATGAGGAAGTCTAGCAAGAATATCATCTCAGCTCTGAGGCTACAACAGGCTCATTAAAAGTAAAAAATAACTTAGCATTTAATGACGTTTTGAAACTCTTACATTTAATCTTTAGTAGAAACATACTCATGGAAATAGTAATGTATTTCTGTCAGGCAGTCTGCTGAACACTGCCTGCACACAGCAGCTTCCCTAGTTTGGGTAGGAAACCTTTTATAATATTGCTCTATTTTTGAAGAGTTGTGTTCATGGAAAATTTATGTCTCCAGCATTCTGTATCCCTGGTACACTAATTTTTCCACCTTTTTAGTTTATCCCAGGGTTATATATTCTATCAAATTAAATTATGATTAAGGCAGTATATTTTTAAATAAATACCCCTCATTGCATACTAGTGTTTCATTTCTACACAGCTGTGTGGGGACCTGGTGGCCTGGTGGTTCAAGCAACTTGCTCTTCTATATCAAGAAAGTGTAAGCCTGAGGTTTGGGCTGAATGCTGGTGGTGGCTTGCAGTCAACTGAGATGAAGAGAGGTTATCTGGACATTGGAACTGGAAAGCTACAGGTGGCCAAGTGCAGTGCCAGGCATAAAATTTAGCACCATCTAAGACAAATCGGACTTTTGGCTTTGGAAAGGTCTCATTAAATCACTGAAGGTCACGTGAAGAAGGCTGAATGTGTCGAGCCCACTCCACCAATGGTGCTGGAGTAGCTCTGGGGTCTCTCCAGCCACTTCAGGAGGCTGCTCCCTCTGGACCAAGCTTTCCCACTTGTGTGGAGACTAGGACTGGAGAGCAGTGACCATGGTCCCAATAGCAGATATCTCACTGAAGTGCACACATGTCTGCAGGCACAGTTTCAGAGCACCAGAAAATGAGAGAAGATGCTGAGAAACAGCAAGCGGTTTTAAAACTCCCAGCATATCTCTGTATCTAAACAATATTTCTTGCAGAAACTGCTCAAAAGCTACATATTTATGAAATGTCACTGCCGTGTTGGGCAGCCCAGGCCACCAGCTTGCTAGAAATATTCTAAAAGATGAGTTGAAACAGGATGGCTTAGAGTTGCAGTCTGCTGGAAATAGTCATAGTAAGTACTGTTTTATCTAACAATTACACTGTCGTCTGTGCTAAGATAAAACTACTAAGCTCTCATGCTTCATAAATATCAACTTTTGCTGCTGGGATCAAGGACTAATTTTTTAAAATAATAAAACAGATCTGTATAGTTGGTCAAATAAATTATAGCTGTTTTGCCTTTCTTTAGGCTGTATTCACTCACTCTGAGGCAGGATATAAGATTTGACAACCCTTAGTCGTAAAGAAACCTCTTGGATGTTGCTATCTGTATTCTAGCACATGAGTAAAGCAACAAGGCATTTAAATGAAAATCATAATTTTCCACAACATTCCCCAAAGCTAAGCATCTTATGTATGTGTGTCTACTTTGCTTAATCTCTTTCACAATCAAAGATTTATTGGTATCAATGAGAGTAAGAAGATATTTTTAGCACTGAGGGGTGCACTTGGGTATCTGGTAAGATCACTGGAATGATGAGTGTCTCAAGACAATCTTTCAGGGTTAAGTGAATACTGGTATCTCTTTTTATTTATTTCCCATTAAAGTGAGATGGAAGTGAGCTAACAACACCTAATTTTGCAATATACCTAATTTTTTTTCTTCAAGACCAACTTTTGTCAAAAAACCCCTGCAAATATGCCATGAAATTTTGGTTTCTTTTATGCTGAGAATACAAAGCCGTAAGGATGAAATTGCAAAGACTTATCATAGACTGGAAATTAAAAAAAAAAAAAAAAAAAAGCAAAGAGTGGGAAAAAATAATTTAAGTTAAAAATTAAAAAATTATTTAAGTTAAACCAAAACAGGATTGCCTGTGAGAAAGAGACAGAGAAATTTAAAAAAATAAATGATTTTACACAGTTTTAAATTATATATTTGTAGAATACACATCCAATAAAGTCTTAAATATTAGTTTAAGATCTAAAAAATAATGTTAAATTCAAACTAGAGCAATTTTAATCAGAAAGGCATCCAGAAAGGGGCTGGAGAAAAAAAAAAAGTTTCTCTGGTGAAAACACAAAAGATTTTCTTTTAAAATGTAAAACTTTGTTGGGGAGAAAGTTGAGAGGCTTTGAATTAGGCTTAAGGGGCAGCAAAGATTCTGTTGTTGTTATTATTATGATTATTTTTTAGCTAAGAGTAGACTGAGAACATTATTCAGTAATGTTCTCATCTTGTGTACTGTATTTTGTTCAGGTCAACCAACACATGGAAGTATATGGCAGAAACCCAGGAGCTCACAGGTGGGTGATGAGGGACATGAGGGTGACCACCGATCCAAACTATGGGATAAGAAACCATTTTCAAGAAAAACTCCAAAGATTGGGACCATTCCTTCAGGGGAAAGACAAATGGCCAGGAAAAAAACAACCTTGTAGAAGGTGACACATGTAAGTGACACAGACTATGTTTACAGTAGTCAGCAGAGCACAGTACAATACTCTTACAAAACTACAAAAGGATAAAGGGAAAGCCAATAAAATCAAAAGGCAGCTGCATTTAGTGGACATGCTTTTAGATAAATATTTTTTTCCCGCTGTGAGGAGCCAATTAGCGCAACACATTTGAATCTGAAGCACAGAGTGTGCTCTTATGGCTAATTAAAGCATTCTGAGCTCTAAGTTCAAAATTTTAGGTATCAGTCTCTCATGCAGATACTGAAGTAGCAAGAAAAAGCTACTTAGCCTCTGGGCACATAGTTAAATAGCCATTTGATAACTGTTGTTTGAAAACTCGCTTGTAAAATCCAGTATTGATAGGTGGGACAGTGCGTCCTGAGTTTGCTAGGTTAGTGGCCTGATCTGGCACTGTGGTTTCCACAGTCCTCAGCCCCACAAGGGCACAGCAATTGCTGGAGCAGCTGCACCAGTGCCAGGGGCTTGGGCAGCCCCCACCATTTATAAACTGCTGAAAATATGATGAAGAGCTAAATTCGAAGTACAAGGAATTTGGTCCCCTTAATCCGCTTGTTTTATAGGCCGTAAAGAATAATTTAAAACATAAAAGAAGTTTTTGGAATGAACACAATTGCCAACATATCCTTACATGAAATGTGAACAACAACTTGTTAATCTTGACATCCTATTCAAAAGTGAAACCCTAGGGCACTTGTTCAATTAAAAACAAATATTGCAGTACCATCAACAAATCCTTTCTTCATCCTTTGTACGTGGTTGCTTAAATATTCTTCATCTATGTTTTACCCAGGGTAGTCAGTAAAGTATGTCTTGCTTGTGGAGTGACTTTTTTCCACAATACAGTCAGCAAATTATTAACAAACGGCGTGACTACACATGCCCACAGGAATAGTTGTATTTAACATTGTCCACTGCCCTAGCTAATAATTTCAATGGACCCAATTCTCATCTACTGTAAATTGATAGTCTCAAAAAAAGCCACAATGTAAGTGTATAAGGAGATGAGAATGAAACAATTTTGTATGCAGAGACAGGGAAATGCACCTTATGTTGCAGAAATACATGTGTCTAGGAAAAATAAGCAGTATCAAACATGTAGAGAAAGTTGTTTAATTCGTGAACTGTCAAGAGTTTAATAACAAACAGTATATTTTTGTCATAACTCAAGTTTTATTGCAACTCCTTTGAACTCCAGACAGCTATAATTTCCTTTTGCCTATCAGCCAAAAGAAGTTTTACCTCAGTTCGGTATTTTGCGAGGAATAAAAGAAAGAATTACTCAGATAATTGTATTTGAAGCTGCTGGGTAAGGCTATTTTCACTCCCTAGAGGTTATGTTTTTGTGCCAAGCTTGAAGTTTTGAACTACAAAATAAAAAGTGTGCTAAATACTGATTTTATTAGCCCTTTAAGCATTTTGCTTTGAAATAATGGGAGGAAAGATCATAATATTTTTATATGTGTAATAAATCAGTCCTAGAAAGAGAGATTCAGTGCAATACAATCATTTAATGTTAGTAGTTCTCTTGGCCTTCTTGGAACTTGTCTCCACGGGAATAGTTTGTGTTGCTGCAATCCTATGTACTGTCAGATCACAGAAGTTCATATTACTCCCATCAACACAGTTTTAGAAAAGTCAGCAGGCTGCAGAGGCAGAACCAAAGAACTGGGAGTCTCTTTCAGAGATCTTCATATCAGGACCATCTTCCCACCTTATGATAAATGTTGTACATGCCACGAACCTTAGGCAGTCCATTCATCTGCACACCCCAACAGGAGCAGCACAAAGAATAGGGAACATAAATGAAGGTGAGAGCTCCCTAAATCTTTTATAAAGCCAAAAGATTTTGCCCTGCAATCTAAAGAGGACCAAGGCTCCTGGCCAGTTCTTGCTTAACTGAGCTTGTTTGTCCGTGCCTATTGGGTACTGAAGATCAGGAAGAGCCTTTCAGTGCACAGAATTATTTGGGAATACAACAGGCTGCCAATAGAAGTAGGTGCAGCAACAAGCAGCAGAGCCTGGATGTGATAAGCATCTAGGGACTCTTACAATGCTGGGTATATCTCCTGAAAGGGAAGGGATGAATGAGATGGATCGCTCTCCCCATCCAAAAATCCCATTCATCACACCTCAGCCAGCATGGCACTCTTCCTAAAAAACTCTCCTCCCTACTCACTTCCATATGCTTCTTTAAAGCCCAATCGTATCCCCAGGGCTAATTACCCCAGTGAGGCAAAACACCTGTACACTGTGCCTTTACAGTGCAGAAAAATAAATTCTTCACCTGAAAAGGGTTATGCAGAAAATAAATACACTGTGCAATAGGTAAGTTTATATCCGTCACACACCTGCATCCCTGGACATCCACACACGATTTATTTCTACCCAGGGTCAATTCTAACCCTTTGGTTGACTGCATTTGTATTGACTGCATGTCTGCTGATGAGATTCTTGCAAAGCATGTCACTACATTTTTGCGGGGTAGTTTATGTGACAGCGTGACTTCCAAATGAAATTCTAGCAGTGCTGTGTCTACTCAGCTGCTCACAATCTTTGCAGGTGCAGAGGTAACTGTGGCTCCTTTGGCTCATCTCCACCTGCCTTTTTGTTCTTACTTACGAAAGAGTGGCACATCTCATTTCAAAAAGTCTGCTTAGCACACGTCTTCCCTGCAGAATTAGCTCAGGTTATCTGCATGCAGGTTAATCCCTTGAGCCAAACCAGCCAAGCTGTAAAACACCACTTAAAAAACACAGAACAGGGTGTTGCTAGAACCTGACTACATGCTGGCATAACCTCACCCTGCACTCATAGTCCCTGAGCAGCCAGCCAAGCTCAGACTCGACTGAAAACAAGGGATCTGGAAGGCAGGTGGGGAACAGCTCAGGCAAATGCAAAAACTGTGCATTGGCCATCGCTGCAAGATGATTGCATTTAGTATTTGATCTAACACAGCAACAAGCTTTAAGAATACATCTAATTAAATTATTTTTTCCCTCCACTGTTGAGATGAGAGTTTTTAAGGGAGTTCAGGTGTAGAATTAAACAGTCACATTTTTCCACACACCTCTAACTTTCCTAGTCCTTGGCTGCCCCTCTGGGGAGCAGCAGTTTCCTGCAAACTGCCTTTGATCCAGTGTCCCAGATCTGAAAGATTTTAGCCCAATTTGTCTCCCACCATTGGTTTGTTTTTCTTATGCTTTAAAAGTAGTTGATAGGGAATTTTCTGTGAACTCTTGCTGCTAAAACTGCTGTAGTAATAATATTAATAAGATGTAAGACAGCCAAATAATGCATCAGAGACTCATGAAGCTTTCCTCTAAAAATATTGGAATGCAATATGTGGAAAGTATTACACATCAAATTGATTTTTCATAGAAAAGCTTAGTGAGTCAATACCCTACTCATAAACAAGATGGGATAAAAGTTCTGAAACTGCTCCTAGAAAATCCAGAATTTTTCTTGAGTAGGTAGTTGGTACTGCAATAATGCATCTGTTGGGTAGATGCAGCTGTCAGTGTTAAAAAATGCAGCCTAAGATGATCGTGCAGGAACCATTAATTTTTAATGGCCAGATTTTGTCTATCCTTCGGCATGTTTGATAGCTTTCAAGAGTGCTTCACCTCCCAGTCTGATCCAGAGGTCACAACTCCAGAAGAGCTCAATTTATCGTAGACTTTCTTGGTGATATCAGGTAGTTGAAGGGAAACATCAACAATGCCATGGAGACGAAAGAAACTGAAAATCAAATTCCCCACCTTAGAGCCTGAGACAGAAGGAACTTAACTAACCATGTAAGTAACTTAGATAAATGTACAGATGATTTTAAATTCAATTTTCACTTGTTCCTTGGTATAGATATTGCTGATTTATAGACAATAATTTGGTTTTATAAGGTTACATGAAGTTGTATTTTCTACTGGTTAGAGTTGTAAAAGAACCCACCTGGACATATTTTGTAATTGTATTTTCTGCACAATGTACTGGGAGCCCAAAGCCCAGGCTAAAGCAGAAATATCTGCTATTTAACCCCAGTGCATTAAAGATTTTGGCTATATGGAATCCCAGAACAATTAAAGAAAGACTAAAAATTCTAACTAAATGTGCAACAGTGAGAGTGGTTTAAGATGAATTTTTCTCAGCAGCAGAAACCATTTCAAAAGGCCTCTGAATCAAGTAATTTGTCTGATTCTAAGGGAACACTTTGACCTGGTGTAGCCATCTGTAAAGCAAAAAGGAAATGAAGTAAAAGTTGAGAAAAGGGGTAAAGCTAAACTTTACTTTTAATTTGTTCAGGTGGGATTAAGATTCTATCTGTAATCCAGTGGCTGTCAGGACTCCCCATTCTATAATTCACAGCCTTATTTTATCATTTTCTCCATGCATGTGTCCAGTGTAGAAGATGGCGTATTTCAATCAATCATTCCCACTTTTTGAGAGATGCCATGCCATTCATCTGAAACACTACCTTCTTTGAACCTAAGTACTTTCCATGAGTTTTAGGATCCTAGTTCACCAATCATTGAACTTTATGTTTGGCATTTGCTCGTTCTTATAAGCTTACAAGGTCTGTAATGCAGAAAACCATTCTGAGAAAACATGGGTCAATAACTACAGGAAGGAGGGGAAAAAACCAGACTGGTAAAACTGAAATATTTCAGTATTTAGAAATCCTAGTGTAAATAGCTTCCACAGGGTCTGATACCAGCACGTCTTCTAATATTTACCAGGGAAAGTATATATGATGATGCTGAGAGCAAGTAAACAGCCAATAAAGGGATTTGCTGTTTACCATTGTTAGCAACTCTTGGGAAAACTTCAAAGATTTCTGTAGCATAAAAACCTGCTGTTTATACATTAGACATGTACACTGAATGTACAAGAGAGATCACTTCATCCATGAAAACTTGCTCTGTGCTTAGCAGTTAAATTGCTGCACTGCTTTTGCAGGAAAGTTCTGCCCACTGTTCTGCGTCCATTCCCCCTTCCTCTCCCCTTGCACCCAGCCTGCCTTACAGGTGTCTCAGAGATCAGTGCAGATTTGCCCTAGGTTTGCAAAGGGTTTCCTTCCAACATACAGCTAAGGCAAAGCTGTCAATAACAGTATCTTCTGAAAAGGGAAGATTTCATGCAGTTAAATGAACTCCCAGCTCCTTAGATGCATTTTCTCAATTCCTTTTGTCTTCTTTAATTTACTTTCCTAAACCAGTCTTAATAGCATCAATTGCACTACAGCATGATAATATGAAATATCATCTGCCAGTAGAGTTGCAATTTAAGGGCTCAATGAAGGATATACTTATTTTAGCATTTTGCATTCTTAGGCTTCCATTTATATTGGAAAGTATTAAAGTGGTAGCTCCAGGAATCCCTCTTTGATAAATGCTCTAAAAATTTAAATTGATAACTAGAGACCTGCTAGAGCGATCAGGCAGCTGAATCTGTGACAGTAAAATTGTTCAGATAACTAGTGCAGATAGGAGAACTTTGAAACAGTATTTGAAATTTGATTTTTTTCAGTGACACTTTTTTTACATAGGAGTATCTGATGAATTACATTGTTATTAACAAAATTACATTCTAGCCTTGTTGTAGCCATGGTTAGCCATAAAGTGAAAAGAGATGGAGAAGACCTCTGCATTTCCTTTCGTCCAAATTTCAATAGCCAGTGGGAGCAAACTACAGGAAAAAAACCCCAAAAATCTAACATTAAATCAGTCTTTGCAATGGGTGTAAATAGAAGTATTTTGTTTGAAAAAAATTGAAGTGTTTATTGCTCAGCAGCAATTAGATTAGATACAAGATGCCTGAAGTCTAGTACAACTTCTTTGGTTTATAGCAGGAAAGATTCCATTTGTTTGAAATGTATCACTGGATTAATTCATTCCTGAGTTTGATATTCCTGAGTTACAAGAAGACTTACAGGTACATCGTGACTTATAGCCATGGAATTTAAAGCCATTGGTTTCTTAAGGATTATTTATCAGATGTGGTTTGCATGTTCCTCAGAGGCTGCAAAACATTAGAAAAAGCAAAATATACCAAAACTACTTCCTTTTTTCCTAGGGTTGGGAGGACATGGAGAAGCCACTGTAACTGTAGGATGAATTGGAATAGCTGCTAAATGCCTTCAATTGCTGAAAGATGTTACCTTCACAGCAGGAACAGATGTTGTCTCCAACAAGATCTTGGTCTCCATTCCTAAAGCAGAGTTGAATTGTTGCACTCTCCCAGGATTACAGATTACAATAGATACTTTCAAGAGAGGTCAGGGAGTAAGTGCTAAACACTGGCAGGACAAAATCAATTCTGAATTTAGACAAGAATCTTATTTACATTTCCCTTGTCTTTTTTTTGAAATACTCCCCCTTCTAAAAGAAGTATGAAGTGATGAAAAATTTACCATGTTCCAAATCTGAAAGCTTCTACATTCGTCCGTGGCTTCTGGTAGGACAACCATTGGCATATGATGGGCAAGATAAGCTTTTGGAATGCATCTTGAATGCAACAAGAACTTATTTACAGTTTACATATGGGTGATGGAAATGGTATTCTTTGCTATCTATCTCATCACTGGTATACCTCTTAAACTACACTGAAACTTTATATTTACTGTGAATAAACTTACAAACTGGTGTCAAGTGGAAGTGAAGTCTATGTATAACTATTATTTATTCATTAGTCATCTATGGATTTAATACCTAGAGACAGTAGATACTTTACATAGCAAGACAAATGCCTGTCAAAAGACAGTAGCAAATAAGTAGCAAAGAGCAAGAAATGCAGTAATATTATACTCCTGCATTCTACTTCTTACTATGCATAATAGGTTTGTATATTTTATTGCAAACCTAAAGCATAATAGGTTGGTGCATGACAGTAGGGTGCTAAAATGAAAATATAGCTTAATTATATACAAGGTTTCAAACAATTTGTTAAGGTGGAGCAGCACAAGCTGACACAGCAGCCACAGTAGCTCTGCAGCAGAGTTATATTGACAACAAGGACTAACAGTGTATTCCAGCCTCTCTGTGCTTTTCTGTGCATTTCTGAAGGTTCTCCCATCAGATGCTTTATAGCTCCAACCATGTTTCTAACATGTGATGCCTCCAGGTAAATATGTGGAGTCCTCAGAGTAACTCTCTTGCAGTTCCTCATGAAAATTTAAACCCAGGCAACATTTTTCTCATATAATAATTCAGTCCTTTTAAGACAAAGGTTTAAAAGTTTGATATAATGTATAAAACGTGACAAAGATGGTTTTGTTTTTATTTTCTGCTTGGGATAGAGGTTGGGCCTTAAGTTATTTTTAGGATGTTGCGTTTGCTTTTGCTTTAACTGCGGTTTTTCTCCTGCAGTGGTAGAGGCCCCAGATTTTAAGTGCTGGTATCCACATAAGGTGCGGCTTGGGTTAGTACTGCAGCAAACAAGGAAGTCACAGAAACCTGTGCCCTGTGCTCTGTTTTTAAAAACAAGTTCATTTGTTCCTTGTAGGTCCAAAAGGAATTTTATTTCATTTGCTTTTTCAGGCAACAGATGTTTGGACAAGTGACTTGCCTACCAACATCCAGCAGTTTTAGATCCATAGCAGAATTGCGCTTGATAAAACCTGATAAATGCATGCACTTTATAAAGAAAAGCACTGCAGGGCTAGAACTGTAGCCAGACCTTGGTTAAATTATCTAGAGAGGAAGGGGGAATGACTTTTTTTCCTGCTTCAAGTTAGTGCTGTAAGAATCCATTTCCTTTGAGAAAAGTGGCAAATGAACTTTCTCTACGCAGGAGAGATTCCTAAAGTGAATATTTAGCACTTCATACAGAAGTGTTTCCCATCCTTTAAGTGCTTTGTTAAAAGACCTTTAGGTAAACTTTCTGAAGAATTTTAGTAAGAGTTCACAATTCACTTACATAACAATTATTCTAGAAAGCTGCAGAGTGTGAAATGTGATTTCCTTTCTGTGGGAAGAAAATTCAATGGTATAAAATATCTTACAGGGGATGCACTCATATAATTTTGCAAAATGTTATACAAAAAATACAGCAAAATTCTAATTTCACATTTCACATTACATTTTACAGGTCTTCTGCTTCCAAAACAGTTATATTTTGTAATGTTGGCTTCAAACACAGTAGAAAGCTTGCAGAATGGGAAAGTGGTTTGCTCAGGCTGAAGGAATGAAAACATTTCTAGATCAGTTGGTAGCATCTGCCACTAACAGAGGATTAGGGAGCTAATTTCCTCAAGGATAGATTACTTCCTAATTGTTCATTTTAAAGGTTCTTCTTTATGGCTGGCATTTATGGTGTGGTGGTTCCTACAGATGAAACTAGTACTGCATGCTGAGCAGACACGAGAAAGAAATAATGTCAAAAATAACAAACAATCAAAATAACAGGGTACTGACTGACAAGGAAAAATATTCAGATGTATGGTATAATTTCCATCACAATTATTTTTGCTGTAAAGTATGAATGGAGCCAGCTAAATGAGTGTTAGTAAACAGTGGCATTCTCTATAGCTTTTCATTAACTGCTACATTAGAGCCTCAGTCACATGAGTTTTTAAGAGCTTCCAGCTTTCCTCGGAGCCTCAAATAATGTGCGTATTATTTTGGACTAAAATATCACTTTCTCCCTTTTGAGTCAAAATTTCCAAGGAAGAGGGGAAATATCCATTCTCCACCAAATGAACAATATTTCAGTCTTAAATCTCATATAAGAATGTCTTTTCTCCTAGAACACCTTCTTTACAAAACTCTATCACAGGGAAAGTTTTGAGTCACTGTATGTGGAAATAGATGCTTCTTTTCTTTCCCTGTTATTTCTGATCTTGTTCTGATCCAGGAGAAAATGATGGAACAAACATAATAAACTAGGTCAGCTAATTATATAATCACACAAATAACTATAAAAAGAAACAAACGAAGCATAAGGGAAAAGGGTTATATACACATTGGTGCATTAGGCCATAAAAGGTATTTTCCACTCTGCCAGCCAGCAATACTGCAAGTGTCTCTTCAGACTAATCATATTAAACTGAAGCTAATATGTACAATGAGAGATGAACAGAAGAATTCCTCTGCGTGGTCTAGAACCATGAGATGTAGTAGAGAGTGTAAGGGCTACATACACAAAGTTTAACCCCCAAAATAATCTGGAAGTGTGTTAAGAATAGGCAGTCTGCATAAAAGAGAACACTTAAAAGAGAAAGTGTGTTGTGTATTCTTCTGCAGAAAGGTACTTAAGAACAGAGGGTGAATGCTATGGAACAAGGGAGCACTGGGTTGTTGCCATTACTAAATCTCCTGGGTAATTTTTGCTTTGCCTCATGGAACAGCACTGTAGCTCTGGGCTTTTTTCTTTGTTGTGGCTGTGCTATTTTGATTTCCTGATGTCGTTCTTTTTCTTAGGCCCTTCTCATCTGCTTGCAAGAATTTTATTATAAAGGGAGATGCACAGGAAAGATCCAAGTAGGGAATACTGACAAGCCCAAAGGAGTGGTGGGTACAAGCCACAGAAACATCATTTTCTCAGCAGATCATACATCACACCCTTGCTCATTTGTGATGATGTGGTATGGTGCTCAATGTGTTAGGCTGACTTGCAGTGGGTTTGTCACTCCTGCACAGTTTGGGTTGAATATTTGGGTTTCCATGTAGCATCTTTGCGAAATCTAACTTTAAGCTTGTGCTTTAGTTTGCCTGTGTTAAGAAAAAGGCTTCAGTGTGGGCCAGTATTCTGCTGAATCAATCCTTCAGCCCATGCCTAAAAGTAGGGGTTTTTTCTTTTTTTAAATAGGGTTGTCTCAGATTTCCTGTAAATAGCACAAGTTCTCATTTCAGGTACCTCAAGGTGTAGCAAAACCTGTTGTTTCATATTTTTTTCATACATCATACTAACTTTAAATAATCATTATTATATTTTAATCCAGAGCCTGCCAAGCTTCTCACAGGGGTGGAGAAGGGAGAGAAAATGAATTTCATTCACATCCTTCTTAGACTACATAACGACCAGGGGATTGAAAGATCTGATACTGTCTCCATCTGGGCTTCTGTCAATACTCTAGTAAATGCTGCAGTGAAAGTATTTTGTAACCATCCTGGGAATATTAATGCTATTTATTCCTAGGCAGTGAGCATGGCATAAAAGCAGTATTTTAAAACTTTTGGTTCAATACACTGTATTTTACTGAGATGACTTCAAAGTGCTGTGGCATGGTATTCATCTTCTGTTGAGCTCATAATAAAAATACTCCTTTGACGACCTCAGTCTTCATGTTTTACTGCCAGGGACTGAGCCTTGTTTCTAGTGTATATTCTTCCCACTGAGTTTGGTGGTATCCATCAAATCAGAAGCTTCCTGCCAACATTTCTTTGTGTCCCTTCTAATGCCATCATATTCTTTTAGGTTCTCACCTTCAGTATTTCCACACAATTTTTCAGTCTTCATAAAGGCAGTGTGTGTGACTTGAAATTTCAGCTGAGCTGGAAAGGATGATCAACAGATCTGTTCTGTTTCTGTTGCCATGTATTCTGACAGTTGTTGTATATGTTTTGTTAGGGTTTGCTTTCTGATCTCCTGACTGAATTGCTCATAATATAGTATAAACAGGTGCTTTTCAGATGCTCCTGCACAGCCTACTTGATTGGTCATTCTTTGTGTCCTCTGCTTTTGGGAGGTTTGTTTTGTTTTATTTCTAAAAAAACTCAGTAACTCCTTCTGAGAATTTGCTTTCTGATGCGGCAGCTTTCCAACCTTTCTTCCTTTCTTCAGATCACTTAATTTCAATTATATAATTCTCCCTAACTGTATATAGGTGTAATATATCAGAATATTGCCACAGAATGTGACTTTTCATTCATTCCATTTTGATTTCTGCTTAAAATCAAGGGGCTCAAAATTCCTTTAATGTACTTATTTTGTATGCAAAACTGCATGTGGTGAACAAATTACAATCATTGTAACACAAGTTTCAGGAAGGTCTATGCAAAATCGTTTTTTTCCCCTGGTATCTGAAAGGATTTGATTTCCACTCAGAATATTTAACCTTCCAGAGCCATGTCTACATGTTTTACATAATGATTATAATTCTGTGATGTTATTTTTGTGTAGACATTATACGAACTGCATTTTCTAATAAAAAACACTGGCTGTAGCTGAATATCTGCACCACTTAATTTTTCTGCTCTTGTAGAAACAATGCTTGTAGTGTTTTGCTGCATTTTTTGTGTGTGTTAGGGTTTAATGTCTTTGACATGAAACATGTATTGCTGCTTTTTTCCCCTAGAAGTTTTTTGTCCCTCATTTCTTTTTCCATTGGCTATTTCTAATAGTTTTATCCTTTACTATTCAGAGTTAAATACATGGATAAAAATACTCACTAGGCTGAAACGGGAAGAGTGTAGACTACCCTATTTTTCCCCATACCTATCATAACCCTGTTCGTTTACAAGGACTAAAAACTACTTAGCTACAAAACCTGCATTACCAGGTGAGAACTCTCCACCTTGTGAGAATGGAAACATCCTTTGATGACTCAGGATGACCTAGAGAGGCATGGTGCCCTCCCTGACTCGGAGAGGTGGCCCAAGGACCATTTGTGGCCTCTTCTCACACCACCATCTCCCTCTCCACAGCTGCCTTCTTCTGCCATAGTTGTGTCTGGTGGCTCATTCAGGTTCCATGCACTTTCAACAGGTCAGCTCTGTGAAATGAGGAGGTGATGGGACCACCTTCAGCCCTCAGCACGAGTGGCACAATCAGCTTTCTCCACAGCACATGGTACAGCAGGTTTGTCTTGGGGTAACAGGAGGATCAGGATTCATTGCCTGAGCTCCAGCTCCTCTGTTCAGCAGTGCAAATACTTCCATCTGAAATGGAGACAAAATGCGGGCTGTGTTATACACCCTGGAGCTAGAGAGGCTGGGAGGTGTCATTTTTCTCTTATGTAAATGTTGTAATGGTATTTGTCCAACTCATCAGGAGATGACAGAGAGACTGCTGGGACAGTTTTTATTTTTCAGTGAAAAATTGGAGGTTCAACATTTTCAGTCACACCCCAGAAATGCACAGATTTCACCCAGAACTTGTCGATTTGATGGAAAGATAACATTTCCTGGCAACAGCACTGCTTGATACGAAATATAACTGTCAAAATTTTCACAGAGACTTTACTGAAATTTTTCAGATACTGTTTGGTTTTAGATCTACAACTATATTTAGGGTGAATTAAGAAGGTCTCCTGAAAAAAATACTGTGTGAATTGCTGGTTTTTTTAAATAACTGTATTACTTGGGTTTACCTAAAAGGTGCTAATGTCTTTACAAAGTAATTCTCTGTGACTTGATGTTATTTAAACATTGGCATTTAAACCTGGGAGCTTACTGTAGTTCAGTTGCTCAGCCCTTGGCACATCAGTGGAGGAAAAGCTCTGTTTCATCCAGCTTAACTTCTTGCTCCTTTAGAGGTTAAAAAAGACGGGATTGTCTCAGTCAAACATCTGTGACACCTAGCAAAACAAGTTTGGGGCTGGGAAATGAAAATTTTTACATCAGTAAAAAAAAAGGCTAAAGAAAAAGTGTGTCCATTTTGTAACAGGAAGGGTGTTGTACCCCAAACAGTTTCATTTAAAAAAAGGAAACCAAGACACACTGGCTTGGAGAAGATATAGATGCACTGACTGTCAGCACCTGGAACGGGTAGATTAATAGGCTGCAGCTTCTACAGAGAAGTCAATAGAAGTGTACCTGCCTCACAAGTCCAAAATCTCAAGCTGATCTCTGCAAGCTAAACTTTTAGCTGATAGAACTTTATAGTTCTTTTTTTTATTGTGTGCGTAACATAAGATAAATTTTTTAGATTAATTTTTCAGATCATTTAGGGAGAGAGGAGGGAGAAAGTAAAGTGTCTTTGCTGTCACAAATCACTTTGGACACCTGCAAAGAGAGGTGAGGACAGGAAAAAGACATGAGCATTGACTGCATAAATCTTTGGTTGTATTGCTGAAGAACAAACCACTCTGACAACCACTAGAAAACAGCTACAAAAGCTGTGCCATTAACTCCAGTGTGTTTCCAGATCTTTATGGTACTGTCCTGCCTGTTGAAGGATACTTAACTCCAAAATATATTGGGTAACATGTGGTTCTATATTGTCCTCTATTTCCGTGAAACCAAAAACCACCAACATTTTCTTTGTGCAAATTATTTCTGAAATCCAGAATCACACAGCAAGATGTATGAAAATATCCTGTGGCTTAATGGAATAAAAACTGAATCCAAGTAATTTTTTTGACCTGTGGTTCAGAAAATAAGTGAATCCTGTGTACACCTAGGACTCACCATAACAACTATTTCTACCTTTGGGACTGTAGAAACAAATGTCAATTTAACAATGCAGTCGCTCATTTTTAATCCAAAAATAATTGGTTGGGGATTGTTTTCTTAGATTTAGGGGGGTTTGTGGAGTGTTTGCAGGTTTTTTGCTTTAGGTCTTTCTTGTTCATTTAACTTTGCAAATCACATTGCATCTCTTTTATTTCAGTCTTCTTTTCACATCTTTATGTACAAGGTCAAAGAGGTCTAATAAGTAAAGTAGTGTTTTGCCCCATAAATATGCAATACTTGCGCTTGTGTTCTTGTCTTCCACTTCTCAGCTTGCTTTCCAAATGGTACCCAAGAGATTACTATCCATTTGAGTTAATGCTTAAGTTAAAACTCCAGTTTTGGCTTCCGTAAAATAGAAGTGTGTGTGATACCACAGAAGCTGATAGTCCAAGCATTAAAGCTTTTTATTAGCTTTCACACATGGATTGTTTGCTATATGGGGTTCTTAAAAATTGGTTTTATTTTTTTACTCAATTTTGATAAAATGGCATAAAACATTCCATAGTTCAGAACAAATCAGCAAATGGTTTTCAGTGTTTATATTCTCTAGAGTAATTACATGCAAAGCACAGTACACTTAAAACCTGAAGAATTTCATGATAAATAAAAAAATTCCAAAGATAGGATAAAATAATTTCTTTGCTTGCTTTCTTTTTTGAGGGTGGCAGTTTTGTTTTTGTTTTCTGTCCTTATGAGTTATCACTGGTTTACAGCCAGTGCATGGGAGTGTCTGTGACACTGAACTGACTTGAAATGTGAAGAAAGCAGTGGTGTATCCCATACCAATGCGTAGTACAAATTTTATCTTCATCATCCAATGTTAAAACTTTCTGAGGATGAAGTAAATAAAAGCAGATATCTGGATTTCACTAGCTTACCGTTAGCAGCATTTTCTTTATTTTCAATAAAGCAATAGTTGCAGGAGGCCCCTTTGTGGATTGCCCAGTAATACCAGCTGCTCTAAAACCTTAGTGAGGTACTGAGCAGTTCTAAATACACTACAATATCAAAAGATAAGACAAAAAAATGTGGGTTTAGGTCCTATAGATTGGTGATTTGGGCATCCTGTTGAAAAATCCCATTATACATACTGGTAGTCTCCATGCAACTATTTCTCTCCTCTAGGAACCCACCTTGATGGCTAAATATTAGACTAGACTTAAATATAAGGCAGTTGTGCCATGTGATATAAAATACCAAGTGTAGGTACAAAGAGCATGAGAAATCCCTAGATGAATGTTTCGCTACAGAATTTGCCATGGCCCCATAAAAGGCCTGACCTGGGAGCAGCCACAAGTCAGTGTGTAATTAATGAGGGTAACGGTAAAAAATTACTTGTACTTCAAGTGAACCAATTATAAGCACACCATAAATGCAATAACAATGACTGACTCTTCCTTTTCAGATTTTACTTTAACTAAAGAGGCCTCTGTATTTGTACCAACTCCGGTTTGGTACTTTACTTTAGCAGCATGAATCCACTTTTGAGGGCAAGAATAACACAATATGGTCAAAATGTATCTCATTTTCATTGACATAACAATACCTCCCCTGGATAAGAAAGTGAGTAGAAATGTGAGGTGAAAGGTGAAATGGACTCACATATCCACAGTGGACAGTATTTCAGTAACATTTTCACAGAAAATGTGAAGAGCTCCTGCAGACATACAATCAGAAAACAACCACAGGCAGCAGTGCTTGAACTCAAGACATCTGAATCATGGTCTGGGCTTCCTTAGCACAAATATTGTAAGTGATAGTGTGAAGAGAGGATGCAACTCTGAAAATTAAAAGTTGTTTCCCTTTTGTTGCTTACAAAGAGAAATTTCCTCAAGCAGGGTTTTTAATGGAGGTACAAGTACTGGGTTTGCATGGCCAGGTTTTGGTAGCAGCGGGGCTGCAGGGCGGCTTGTGTGGGATGCTTCCCCTGTGACCAACAGTGCCAATGCCAGGCAGCTCCAGGATGGGCTGGCCAAGGTTGAGCTGATCACTGATGGTAGTAGCACCTCTGGGGTAACAGAGTAAAGAAGGGGGGAATAAAAAGCCCAGCACGATGGCAGCCCGGAGAGAGGAATGAAAATACATGAGATAAACAGCCCTGCAGACACACTGGAGCAGGTGGATGCCCGAAGGAGGCTTTAATCGCATGGGAAGCCTGCACTGGAGCAGCCTCCTGGCAAGACCACTGGAAGAAAGGGTCCACAGAGGAGCAGGTTTGCTGGCAGGACTTCAGCAGGGGTCCGCTGCTGGAGCAGCCTGTGCCTGAAGGACTGCACCCTGTAGAACGGACTCCCGCTGGAGCAGCTCATAAGGAATGCTGCTAGTGGGAAAGCCCCAGGCTGTTCATGGAGGGCTGTCTCTTGTGGGAGGGGCCCCACACTGAAGCAGTGGAAAAATGTGAGGGGTCCTCCCCCTGTGGAGGAAGCAGCAGCAGATATGATGTGTGATCTGACCACAGTCCCTATTCCTGGTGCCCTTGTGTCACTTTGGAGGAGGAGGCAGAGAAATCAGAAGTAAAGTTGAGCCCTGGATGAAGGGAGGTGTGGGGAATAGGTGTTTTTAAGATCTGTGCTTGTTTCTTATTATCATACTCTGATTTGATTGGTAATAACTTGAGATAATTTTTCCCCAAATCGAGTCTGTTTTGCCTGTGACATTAATTCCTGAGTGATCTCCCCATCTTTATCTTCATTGACAAATCTTTTGTTTTATTTTCTCTCTCCTGTCCAGCTGAGGAGGGAAGTGATACAGCGGCGTTGGTGGGCACCTAGTGTCCAGCCAGGGTCAGCCCATTTCAGTACATTTTTTCCCAGTTCAAAAGACTCCTCCACACAAAAGACTCTGGATGAAAACCTGATTTGAGTTTCAAGTTCACCTTCATATGCAATTCCCAAGAATGGGACACTTGGAAAATTTTGTGTGTATGAGATACTCATACTCAGGATAAGGTTAATTTCATGTAACTTTGGATATCTGATTCCTCTAATGAAAATGTCTAGTTTAGGATTAAATAAGCAGCATGCCCTAGAGGGCTTAGATCTCTGCAATGACTCGAGGTGGGGGGGGAGCACCCATGACAAGCTCAGGTAAAGACACCTACTTACATGCAGTAGGCTCAAGGAGAAAATGTAACCTCACTGTATCCAGTTAAAAATTAAAATGTGCTCTTGCAGTAGTGAAAAGTAATCATTAATACATGAAACAATGATCAGATTCTTCCTTTATTTCTTTAGTTATGTTGTGAGTTCGCCTAATCTATAAGTTACCTCAGAGCTGGCATGTTCTGAAAAGCTCTTGAGAAATACATTTTTTCATCCTGCTACTGAAAAGAGTAACTCCCCAGTCTGGAGCTGAGGTTATGAGTATTTTTTAACTTTTCTAGTTAAACTGCAGATATACCCCCTCACCCCACCCCTCCATCTGAGTTTAATGTTACTTATCATCTATAAAATTCATACAGCTATATTCACCTTAGTTGTACTTTAAATACTAAGATCTTAATATATAAACTAATCCTTCAGGCATTTACATTCTCAAAGAGGTCTTGAATATATGAATGAAACAGTCAGAGAGAAGAGTTAGTGGATCCAGTGGTAAGCACCATCATTTATTAGACATTCAGAGACCGGATTTGAAAGGTTGAAAAATCTGGAGCAAGCTGTCTTTAAGGCATAGACATCTTATTTTGAACCTTTCTAACTAATTGCATCCTTCTGTTTTCCTTCACCTAAACCCATTATCATTTGTCTTTTTCAATCCCTAACATGCTGTGTAACTGTCAAATGTTTTCTACCTTTGTGTTATACCAATCAAACACTCTCCTTTCAATCTCTTCCCCCTTTGCTGCCAGCCTTTCCAGCTGGAATTCCTTGCTGTATGTTCACTCTTCTGATCTGTTCTGCAAAGGTCAAAATAATTGTCTGACTTCACAAAGTCAACACAGATTAGTATAAAAACACTCGGTTATCTTTCTCAATTGGTTTCTTTCCACACAATCATATATTTTCTTTTCTTTTTTTTGAAAAGCAACCAGCCCTTGCATGTCATGGTGGCTCTCCAGAAAAATACTGTAAGAGTCTATACAGTGCAACACACTCTCTTCTGGACTGATTTATGACTTACAACAGATTTTTGAACCATCTCTGATGAAGATGGTTTTCTTTGTGCGAAATAAACTTTTTCAGCTCCTCCATGGCAAACACAAATGTCAGGAGTTCATTCATTCATTCATTCATTCATTTGTTTGGTCTTCTCCAGGAAAGTGGTCTATGAGCACATCATTTACGCTTTGGCCACCTAGTAGCCTTGCAGCCCACAGCTTCTTGGAAACTTTGTGTACATGATTTGTGTCCAAAGGATTTATTAAGTTGCATTTGTTTATTAGTTCTCAAACAAGCCTTTACCCAAACTATTTTTTATCTGACTGCATTTTGATTTTTAATCTGCCATATTTTATATTTTCCTATAGTTCCTTATTCAGGAAGGAAGGATATCATTCAATCTTTGAATGATGAATGACTCATTCTTTGCATGAGAATATACAGTTCCTGGAATGATGTATAGTTATCTGAATAGTATTTTTACCTTTTAATTCACTTCCTACTCACAATGGCTTGAATTTTATTGGATCTTATTTTTTCTTCATTGTTTTGCACAGTATTTTTTAAGGTTGGATGTGCATTTCCTCTGAAATTTCAACATGATACTTTTCAACACAGCTGGGCATATCTCTACATATATACCGTTTTGTGGCCTCTTCTAATTCTTTTTAAGAAAGATTTCTTTTTTTTATTTATTTGCTAGTTTTGGAAATTAAAACATTATGATGGTGTTTGAGGGGATTTGCTATATTTTTTTGAGGTTTTTTTTGTTCCCTGGTGTTGTTCCTGCAGCCATACACCTTACAATTGTGGTACAAAAGAGTCCTTGGACAGCATTGCTTCACACCAGGACCTGCAGGCACATCAGCATGACCAGTTGTGCATTTCCTCACTGGCTGCCATTTGCTGCAGTCCTTCTCATCATGGCTAAAAATTAAGTCTCTGCATCACACTCTGAAGACAGATTTGTCCAGATCGCACAGAGGTAATTAACATCTTTCATTATGACTGTGTTCCTGTCTTGGGAGACCCTCTGGTCTCTTAAAACATGTCACAGACAGGGTTTAGAAGGTAAAAGGATCAGTGAAATGGTTCAAATGTCACATTTCCTGGTTTCACCTTGGAGCTTCAATCCATGCAGATTCTGTGTTATTTACTGAAAGTTAGAAGTTAGCATAAATTACGCAGTCTTTCAGAGAGTTGGCTATGATGACCTGTCTCTATTAGTTCTTCATTCATCTTGCCATACACGTGGGTTTTTTTCTGATTCAACCTTCTCTTACTTACACTAGTGAAATTAGGCCCATTCAAAAATCGTATGACCACATGGCAGAAAATCTTTAACAAATTCTTCTTTATCAAGGGTATCTGGGGAATGTTGTATCATTAACAGATCCAGGTTCCCAAATTGCATGATAATTACAGAGACCAAATATACCCCAATTAAATCAATATATGGCTGTCACCATTTTTGTGAAAGGAAATTTCCCACCTTTTATATGACATTTTGAGATCAGCTGCTGTGCAAACAATTAACATCAATATGACTTTGCTCATGACAAAACTGTGGCAGACAGGGAATTTGCGTAGCACAGGGAGACAGGCGTGAGCTGTCTCTATTTTCAGGGACAGCAATTTGATTCATCCAAGGACAGACCACTCAGACCATCCAGATTTTCCAAAATGTTGCGTGCAGTTATCCATGTAGATGTAATCAAAGCTTGATGTACAGTGACGAAGTAGTAGAGAATGAGCAATTCAGTAAGAATTGCAGAAGCATCCTCTCATTTTACATATCAATCTAAGACTAGTAGAAAATAACTTCTAGGAGATACTTCTGCTGAAAAAAGATTAATTTTAATGTCAAGAAAAATTTTATCACTCCTAAATCTATTCTAGTTACCAGAATAACAGACTGTTAAGACAGCTAAATAATCATCATCATCATCAAACAACAATCCAAAACTCAACTAGTGCAAAACACATATAGATGACTTTTATGAAACTACTTTATAAAAAAATACAACCAGCATTTGGTGAATGATGTGTAAATATTCATTTAGGACTCTTCAAAATGCATTTCTGGAGACCATTACTACTTCACACAGCTTTAGTTGAACTGTTTTATTAACTTTCTCGTCTACAATGCCTCTTATTAGCAACATACAGATAGGTCCCCTGCATCATGATGTGTTTTGCAATTACACATATGCAGAGTAAATATACAAAATTTTACTGCTTTTCCTGCCTTCTCACACATGCATATTTTTGTCTTTTATGGATCTGCTTCTGCTGCATTTTTGTAAAATTCTAGTTATTAAAGAGCATTATATTTAAAATAATAACACTTCTCAATACATTCACCTAAATCCTCCTTAAGTATAAAAATGAATGCGAGACATCTGGTTCCAACTGAGACAGGAAATGTCTTTGCTGACGTGGGATCATGTTTATTTCAAAGAAGTCCAAGGATGATCTTGAGGGGTACAGACAAATATATTTAATGCAGTATCAGACAAACTGGTAAAAAACTACAACAAACAACAGAATAGTAGGAAACCAGATAAGTATGGCATAGTGAACAATAATTACCTTGCCTGTTTTCTTTCTCCATATGCCTCTGGTTGCACAATAGCCTAAGTAGACGGACAACATGCTGTTCCAGCAGCAACAGAGCTAGCAAAGCCTCAATTCCTATGGATTTGTGTCCGGTGCCTCCATACTCTCTCCCCATTTCCCCGTCTCCTCACTCCCATCCCATATCCTGGCTGCTGTCTCTGACACAAAACAACAGAACTCTGCCACTGAAGCCATGGGGTAACGCCCCTGGTGACTGGCCACTTTTCAGGTGAAACAGGTCAGTTTAGTGCTGAATTTGGGCTGAGGCCCCTTCCAGGGTCTGTCCTTCAGCAGTCTTTCTGAACAGCATCAGGGGGCCCTAGAGGAAGAAGCAGGAGAAACCCTTTTAATATGTACCCATGTATGCACTTGTTGGGGAAGATGAAACAGGAAAACCTTGGAAATATGATTGCCTGACAAAAGATTTTGGGAATATGAAAACTACAGGCAACATCGAAATGAAAGCCACTTTTGAAATACCAGGTCTTAGTTACTGAACAACTAGAAAACAATGGTATGGCCACTGAAGATAATCCCCTCTTGATTGAACAATACCCTCTGCTTGCAAACAGGTCCAAGGGTCAGAGCAGACCCTACTAGCTCAGCAGAAGGGGTCCAAAGAGTAGTTTTTAGAAGTTAAGATGTAACACTTTATGGTAATATAAGAACTCTTATAGGCTGTATGTAAATGCTATAGGATTTGTATCTTGTATTAGATTGGTTAGTGACAATTAGAATATTCAGTACAGAAGATGATTTATTGTATTGTAACCAGGACTTCAGACATTCTCTATTCCTCTCTTCCACTTCTACTCTTACTTCCACTCTTGCTCTTACACCCCCTCTCTCTCTCTCACCTGCTTACTCTCTTGGGCCTGCTCAGAGCTGAGTCTAGCAGCTCTGAGCAGTGCCCCTATACCCACGCCTTTACAATAAACCGACTGTGTCCCAAGACCTGCCTATAGAGATCTCTCCATCCGTCTCCGTCCTGACCGAACCCGCCCGTAACCTACATGCACTAACTCATTTTTTCTCCATTTTTTTTTCCACTACTATTTTTGTTTAGTTGGCTTGGTTCCCCAGTCTGGTTCACTGCTAGTTCAAATACTGGGAGGGAAGGAATGCTTTCAGTGACATTGTCAGTTTAAAATGAAAATGCTTGTCAAAGTAGAGACTCAGTTTATGAGTACCAAAAGTCAACCACCAGTAGCTATGAAATGTATAATTTTTATGAGATCATTACCCTTGTGTCAAATTTGGTAGTGTTTTATCAATTTAAACATTATCAAGAAGAAAATATTGGATGAACCGGCAATTAGAGCACATAAACCCACTTTAGGAAAGTAAGCTATAAATTATAAATACAAGCTTACAAATGGAGTAGGACTGACAAAGATTAGGATTCTTATGCTTCAAAAAGAGTCATCTGAAGGTGATACACAGTAACGGGCCTTATTTGCTGTGTAAAGGGCTGGAATGTGTTTCACTGGCTGTGGCATGAGGGGACATGTCATACTGAAATTCCACATATCCCAGTGTGCTTAAACACTCTTGCAGTCACCACCAGTAGGAGGATGCTCCACGTTTCTGCCAGCTTTATGTTCTATGTAATGGGACAAGAAGCTCAAACCAAAAAAAAGGGTTCCCTTCCTCATATAATACATATATGTATTATATGACCTTGAGAAATTTGCTCCCTCAGGGAGGCTGGGTGCTAAACAATGATAGATGTTATGACAGATTCCAAAGAGCATCAGAAATACTTTTGCTTCCACCAGTGAGTATTAGATGCAATGGGCTTGACACATAGCCTGCCTCAGGATATTCCTAAACCACTGGTGAGACAGCATACTCAAGACTGTTCATTCTCATTCTTTTTTAAAAATAATTTCCCTAAACCTCTGTAAGAAGCAGTATCCTGGATGATGTGTACCTAAGGTCTTTCTCTACTATGATCAGTGTTATTTTCCTACAGTTTTGTTGAAGGGTAGGAAACAGAGACTTGTCCCAGTTACACACTGTTGAATGGTGTGCCACAAAGGAGACAGATAAAAATGGTGTACACCATCGCTATCCAGTGCTGGCTACACAAGAGAAATACACTTCCTTTCTGCCCCTGGGAAAGAGCAGCAACTGCACTGAGGTTTTCAGAAACGCTCAGTTACTGTATTTGAGACCCCAGTTCTTCCATATCTCTGCCTCGGTGAGGAGCAACACACGCAAGGGGCTTTAACTGTATGCCAGACATCCTTTCTGCTGTCTCACATTGGATCACCATTTTCAGAGGGAGGCCTAAGCCTCCCCCTTTTTCCCTGCAGCTCTTGTGGCACTGGGATTCAGCTGCACTGAACAAGGCAGTGGGAAGGGGAGGCTTTCATTTAGCATGCATGGCATGGCAGGTGATTCAAATTTAAAACACGTACATAAATATGTACATGTCATATATATACGTATGTATAAATACATATACGCACGCTTTGTAAGGAAGAACTATATTAAAATAAAGGTTATGAAAAGAAGCTCTGAAAAGTTAGAAAATTTTATCAGTAATTCTGCACAATGATTACATGTTCAGTCCGTCTCAGGAATTAAAGATAAGTTCATGGGGTCTTTTCTACAAGATCTTGCCCTGTTAAAGCAGATGGCTACTTTAAAACGAATAAGCAGCTATTTCTTCAATACTTACAGTTCATTCCCTTGCCTTGATCTTTATTTATAGCACACTAAACAAGCTCTGCTTCGAAAATTTATTAACTTCATTCTGGGTTGAAGGAGTTCAAAATATTCCAATAAAATGTATGCTTTATTCAAAATTAAAAATTTCTATGGCAGACTTTCAATGTAAAGAAATTTCATTCTAAAAAAAGAGAGAAAGAGAGACCGAAGGAGACAAGGAGAAAAGGGGAGAAAAGGGAAGAAAGGGGAAGGAAAGAAAGGATGGAGGGAGGGAGACAGGAAGGCAGGAAGGCAGGAAGGAAGGAAGGCAGGAAGGCAGGCAGGCTCTTGATTATGCTGTGATTTTTTTATTATTTTCATGAATGGAACATGTTTTCTTTTATCATTTCAGATAAAATGTACTCATGCATATATATATTTTTATATATATATATAAAGATCTATATATACACTTATGAATTAAATCCCTCTACAAAGGTTTGACTTTTATGACAGAAACAGCACTTTAAGCTTAATTTCTTCCCAAAAATTTTTTCCACCAAAAAGACCAAATTGTTTGGTTTTTTTTTTTGTAATTGCAGTGGGGTGAAGTGAACTTCAATTTTTTTTTCCCCATGACCCAGTAATTCCCATAGAACTTTGTTTTAGACTTTTATGATGCTCACTGCTGTAGGTCTTGACTGTTTTATACTATTAATTAAATTACACCGTGCTTCTATAGGAGACAGGGATTTTTTGAAGACTTTTTTTAAAAACATTCAAGTAAATAAAGGTGAGATGTAATTCAGATATAACTTGAGTGTGTTGGATGAAAAAGAAGTTTGAAATTGAGAAGACTATTTAAAATTATCTCATAATAATCAACATGAACATGTTTGTAACCGTATCTACTTTTCACATACTGGATTAAAAGAAAGCCAGTGAAGCCAGTGCCAGCTGGAAAGAGAACTTATTATCCCTCTTACTCCCTGTATGGACTACACCATCACTAAGAAAAGAAAAAGTGTAGAGAAATGTGAAGCAGCATTTCTGCATTAGGTCACCACAGAACTGTGACGGTTCTCTTGCAAAATCAAAATGATGACACTTTGTTATTTGTATTCAGTAGTCCAGTTTGAATTAAAAAAATGGAAATATAAACTGAAACAAGCTCTGTGATTGGCCTCTCCTGTAGTGAAAAAAACTCTCGACTTTTCATGTAGTTTGCTGCAATGTTTGGCAGTGAATTGTGAACTGCCTTTGAACGTGACATTACTGTTACATCTGCTAAAAAGCTTCATCAAACCTAGAGCTTTCCCCTCCTACACTGTCTGCAGCGCTGCACACATTTAAGCTGCACAGCTAGTTTGTTTAAGCAGCTTTTTAAAAGCACTTTTGCAATAGAAATATGAAAATATTCCCACAACACCGAGTTGCATTTGAAGTTAAACTGGTGTGCAAAATGGGCATTTGTCCCATCGATCTGACATACACAATGCCAACAGCACAAGGACAAACATGTTACCGTGGAAGTTGTGGCACTCGTGAACCAGGAGCAAACTGCTTGCAAATGGATTTATTATGAAATAGAGTCCCTGATTGCTTCATAGATTACTCCATGTAACTGTGTTCTACTTCGGATAAGCACTGCTGTCTGGAAAAGCAATTAGGGATTTCTGGATTTGAAACTGTTAATCTATCAACAGGAGGCACCTCTACTTACAGTACTATGAATTCAAAATGTATACTTTAGCCTACAGGATCAGGCAGAGAAGCTGAGGGCAAAATACTGTCCTACTCACATCTGATGGAGAAAGAGAAGCCTTGTAAGGTGTTGTAGCAGAGATAAGAAGACAGGTTCCTTGCCTGGGAAACATGCTTTGCAGCAGTGCCTTGTTACACTGAACACTGCAGCAAATGAAGCAAGACAGAACTGTACATGTATAAAATGTGTTTTCCAGCTACAAAAGAAAGTTCCAAGGCAAGCCTGGTAAAAGTTTTCACAGGACAGTGGTGGATGTTTAATTGCTAGGAGCGAAGGTGCTGGAAAGCCACTTTGTTGCTATGATTAGTTACTCTGGATTAATAGTGACTGACAGGCACAAGGAGGGGGGAAACCAATGAAGCAAAAGGTTTACTTGGTTTGCTGAAGAAGTTGGGGGGGAGATAAAATTGTTTCCTGCCATTTCACATAGAATACCTTTCAGACACTGGGAGTTCATCCAAATCTTTCCAGTCAAACAGTCTTTATGTAACCTGGATCGTCACCAAACCAAAAGCAGAAAGCAATTACAGGGTGAGAGATGTGAAGGCCAGCTCAAAGGAAATGTAATATACAATGCTCAAGCTATGCGGTGTCGCTGCTTCCTTGCTCTTGCTGAAGTTGTCAATATAAAACATTCCCTCTGAGGCATCTGTGGCCGAAGACAAATTTTACCAGATAATGTTGTCTGACTAGAGGCCTGTTATCCAGTTATGTGTGATTCCTGGTATAGCACAGATGACTTGTTTTGATACATTGCTATCATGGAAAAAATTGTAAGGTGTGCCAGGAACAATTTCTAGCTGATTCCTAACTTGCTCACTGCCTCAATATTTTTTAAGAGTCCCTGAAGTGCTAGAAATGCCATCCTCCATCCTCCCACCAGGAATAAAATCAGGAACATATAAGGGTGGGTTTCTCAAGACCAATTTATTTATCTAAAGGACACAAACCACACCATTTCTATGATGACTGTAATCCTTTGCAGTGTTGTTCTCTCCCTGGTTCTTGGAATTTGCATTCTCAAGACAGAAGAGTAGCATACTGGTAAAAAGGTGAGTATCGTGCAATATCTATATGGTAATAGGGGATATAAGGAAGGAGACCATCATTCAAACATGTAAACATGTTAGAAAGAAAGATTTCTAGGTAATGCCACCAAAAAAAAAAAAAAAAGCAGGAGTAATGAAAATAATTGCTCTTTATCATTAAGGATTAATGCCATTATTAGCCCAAAGCTAGTAGTGTACACTTTCCATTAAGTTATTGAAGGCATAAAAAAAATCCAAGATTGTCAAGCAGATACATATGTCATTTTAGGATGACATAAATTACTGATTCCATTGGATTCCCCACTCTTAATGAGGGACCTTGATTTACAGCTTCTTAAAACTCAAAGAAGTTTGTAAAAGCTTGAAACACTTTTATTAATGTCTAAAATGTCCTCAGGTACACGGTTACAATATTCAAATCTGCACACAAAGCTTGTGGTGAAAATTTACCCAGGGATATGTGCTTGGGTAAATACATATATATGTGAGTGTATATATATATATATAAAATAAATAAATAAATGTATATATATGTGCTTGGGCACACTATTTGATCGGCCAAGTGAGTTGTGAGATACAGCAGAACTCAATTACAAGCAATTGATTCCCATCCCCACAATTCCCCATGCCTCTGAACATACCTTGCAATCTAGTACAAAAATGGCCTGGAATTCAGCAGGGCCTGGGAGCAGTGCCAGAAGCCACAGGATACCCATCCATATGGAAATGTGCAGCCACCAATGCAGCACAGCACGGTATAGACGCCTGACATCAATCATAGGTAACATCTCACAGTGCAGGCACAACAGTGGGAGCAGGCAAAGCACAGATACATCAGTACGGATACACTGATGTAATTATTATTCCAGAGGGGATTCTGAATGTAAGAAAGCCATTAGATGTGATGACAGCTTCTTTGTTTTTTCTTACAGAATTTCACCATAATATACAGGCTAAATTTGATTGGAGATGGCAGGATATTTTTTCTGATTATTCCAGGCATTAAATCATACTCCTCTGCATGTGTGTGTTTGGTTTCTTCAGTATCATTTTTGTGGGTCCTGAAGAAAGATATGGATAAACTCTGAATTAAAACGTAGTAATACATTTATTTTTTTCTTCTGTATCAGACTTCTTTTTTTTAACAGCAGAGGAAAGAGTAAGTTATGTTTGTTTTTTGTGAAAATTTCTGAACACGTTTATCATAGTATGATCTAGAGAAGTTCTTTTCTTTCTTGTTTAAGATACTAACTTCCAGTTTTGTATTAAAGTTTCAGGGTCTTTTTAACAATTTCTAGAGTGTTCCTGAGTACAGGTTCCAAGATTATAATCTATGAGGAACCTTAGATATTAAACACTGTGGAAGTAACCTAAATTATTACATATTCACTTAAATTTTAAGAAATTCTTCCAGCTATCACACAATGCAAGAAGCATCTGCACTTGGATTAAGAACGTCAGCAAGCTGATCTCTGCACTGATGGAACCAGTTAATTTCAGCAAACCTCTAAAGTAATCCAAGGTATCTTAGTAACCATATCATTACTTCAGCATTCACAATACCACAGTGATGAGTACCCAGTGGTTAAATGGTTGAAGTGAGCTTTGTTGTGGACCCTTCTCGCATGGATATCTAGAAAAATATTGCCCTAATTTTCAGGCATGCTGAGCTACCATACTATGAACTGAAAACCATGAGAAGTGTGAATTCTCAGCAGCTCTGAAAAACACCCCTAGGTGAGACAACTTGGGAATCTTTCTATATCAAGAGAATTAAGAGTGCTGTGTCAGAGAGCAAATTATTTGAATGTGGACTGTGTTTAGAACCCCTGCTATCTTTTGCCCTGCTACTGATTTAAAACCCAGAGATCTGGACAAGAGACATTCTAGAAAGAAGCTAACAATCAACAGCTGCTAAACTATGATTATCCTACCAGCACAGAGAAAAAATCGCTATTATTCAGGCAAACACCAGTTTTTCCAGTGTGTACTTGAAGAGACCAACAATTCACAAACAGGTGATAGCCTTCAATGGCCTATAAAGACAATGTTATGGCTGGTCATTTGACAAAGAGAATTAGTGCCTACAAGAAAAAGGATAACTGGTAATTTTAATGAGTGAAAGAATGAACATACTGCATGAATGGAAAATGACCCATATCACCAGCAGAGGTATGGACTTACTCCATGATGTAGGTTGGCAAGTATCTCATGGAAGGAAATTTAGCATACACTGGAGGATGTTGATCACATCCCCCAAAGAATGCCCAAGAGTGGTAACAGAATTAAGTCAAAATGGCATACATGAATCTTACTGTTTTGTCTGAGTTCATACATCCCTTGTGTTTTCTAATTAAGGGCAAACAGGCTCTCAATTGTTTTTTAAAATTGTTTTATGTACTTAACTTTTCCCTGGAGAGGTAAATTATGCCCACCAGATTAAAGTTCAGAGGAAGGATGTGATTAAATGCTTGAGGCACTATAAAGTGCCAGTACTGGTGCTAATGCCAAGGAAAGATAGATCATAAGTATCCACTTTAAATAAGGAATAACATGCAGTTTGAATCCAGCAAATACACCAGAAAGGACAAAGGAAAAAGTCAGTGTTGGAGTCTATTCATATTTGGGAAGCTGAAAAGCACACACGAGCTGTGATTAAAGTAACTCTTTTTAAAAATCCACAGTAATTGCATAATTAAAAGATAAATACTTTGAGGTCACATTAAACTTTTTGATTGACCCTGAGTTATCACTCTAATTACAGGTATTTCTAACAAAAGGAAGTGTGATATCCTCAAGAGCTTGCAGTCATATCACACAGCTTTAGGCATCTGGACACATGTGTTAGAAACCTATTTCAGCTGCACTTCCTCTACAGCTGGCGGAGCAGCTCAGCAGAAAATCTGACCAACCAAGAAAAGCTGAGTAGAAAAATCTAAGACTGTCCATATCACTTAAAAATTCATAAAAGTAATGACACTGCATGCCCTGACTGAAAGCTACAGAGATACGGGCATTAACATCTCTCATGCCTGATTCAGAGCAGCCATCTGAACCTCCTGGGAAACATCCTAACTGGTCTATTCAATGGTATTCTGGCTTAGACTTTCTAGTTCTCTCTGCAGAACATTTCACTTTGCATAAATTAAGTATTTATGGGCATGTCAGCACTCAAAAGGGCTATGAGTGTCCTCAGACCAAGGAGACGTTTGGTTTGTTTTACATACCTTACAGCACATTTTAGCTCCATGGTTTTAAGAACTTATATGGTTCAATTTTTAATTATCTAAAGGACAAGGTACAACACCTTGATTTTGTGAGTGGCAGATACGGTTTTCATCCAGCTTGAGGAAACAAAACGTATGGAAAATGTGCTCTTTTCATAGGTTTGCCATTTTTAACACAAATTTACAAGTATTTGAGGACATTCCATTGTCCTTCTTTTGAAGGATAAACAAGCAGTCCTTTAGCAGGGCTATTTTATGAGGTTCGTGACAAGGTTCTGGTTTAAAAAGGAGCCCTTCACACTAAAGTGGTATGGTGTGAGAGACATACAGGCTGTATTCACAAATCTAAGTATAACAGGACTCTCAGAAACTTTCAACATAGTCCAGTTTAGCTCTCCAAAACAAATATTGAGACCATGCAATAGAGGATTCAGGAAAACAGCAAATGAATCCTCTGTGCTCTTTGCAGCATCAGGTTTGAAAGCGGCTTGCCTGTTGATCTCTAAGCTCTGTTTCTCTTGTCTCAGACAGGAATACCAAAGACTATGAAGTAAAGGGAGTGGTCACACAGGCACAGTATGTGTTTCACAGTTACCAGGCTTGTTCTGTACACTCTTCCCCTGTGAACACAACAGTATCAAAAATATTTATGGGGCGGTAAGTAATTTTTGTGGATTTTTCCCATTCCACATAGCCCAGAATACTCTGAACCAGCTCCAGGAACACAGGAGCTTGCCAAAACATTAGTTCAAGCAGGTGATTCCAATTCATAGGACTTTTACCTCCTCTTTGCTTGAGAAGTTCTTGGAACAATAAAAAACCTCACATGCCTATGTTGGCAAGTGTAAGATCTGAAAGGCAGATGTTATTCTCACATCCACCCACTGAAATCCCCTTGCCAGATTAGCTAGTATCAGAGCTATGACTTTTGAACTGGCCTCTGGGAGGGCTGCTATAACAGGGCAGCTACAAGCCGTGTGCTGCCACTTATCTTTGTGCCTCTTACTGGGAAACATAAGGAAAATGAATAAAAGAGAGAACTCTGAAGAATAGTAATTTCATACCTGGTAATTTGTTTCTCCATATGCCCTAGTATGCAAACTCAAACACTAGCTCAAACTCCTCCTGTCAGCAGATGGACACAGGAAAAACATAAAGCCCATGGGGTGTCAGATTTTAAATACAGAGGGATGATCTCTCTGGCTAAGTTCAGATTCAAATTTCTAAAGCAATAAAAGGGAAACTGCCCTTTCAGTATATACAGTAGAAAATTTTCATAAAGATAAATTCTTCAGAGAGAGAAAACAACATTAAATCAGATGAAAAGATATTAAAATTTTTCAGGTAATTACTAATTGCAAAAGCAGTATCAGCTAAACAGTGGACCATTCATAAATATTTTCCTTCTGTTTTCCGTCTCTCTGCAAACATTTTGATTACAAGGTTGGTCTGTGGCCCTCATGATGTTTTACCTCCAGTTTGAGCTGATATAGGACAAACAGTGGAGCATTGCTATCCCCTGATAATTTGTTGTTCAGATGGATACACATGACATGCCCAGCCCACCCAAGCAGGGCCGGTAACCAAACAGTCGGCCACCTGGTAAGACAATTAACATTTATCACAAAGTCACATGGCAATGAAGGATGACTGGATTGAGACTGATCAAAGAAGTATCTCCTTTCATTGATTTGAAGGAGAGAAGTATGTGTAGGAAGAAGAAAATTTAGGGCAACATTTGTAACAAAAACAGTTTAAGAAAGAGTAGGTAATAATGTGGTCACTTCATACTTAGATGCAGCATGTCCATGCTTTTGCCTTCAAAATCCATGTTAAGCAGCTGTTCTTCAGGCAGGAATCCTTAGGAACTTCTCAACAATGTTCTCTCACAGCCAGCACCCTGAATGAGGAGCTACTGACAGCCAAGGAGGAAGAAATACTGACAACATAAGGCTACCTTACATCCATCCCTATGCAGAACTTTGATTAGTCAGGACTATAGAAAACTTCCTGTCTTTTAAAGACATGGTGTCCTGATGCCTTCTTGAGGAAATGTAACAGAACTCATGTGTTTGGATTGATGGGGTTTTGGTTTGCGTTGGGGTTTTGTTGGTTTTTTTAAATGCAACCAGAAGTGGTGCCAACACCCACTTTTAACATAAGGTATGGTGTCCACACTTCTGTTTGAAGATTCAAGTTCCAGCTTCTCCCAGCAAAGAGTGCAACTCACATCTCCCGCCTGATAAATAAGGGTTCTAATAATCAGTCACAGAACTAACTAGAATGGGTGGGTTTTTCATCCTTCTGTGCAGCAAAGCAGAGAAGAGCATTGATACATCATTACATTGTAATTCAGGGGTTGTGGTGCTCAGCAGGAAAAAGGCATCTGTAGGTTTCACTCCTTAACTCTAGCAGAGCACTATTAAATGAGTGAAACACAGCTAATGCCCACTGAATTTTTCAGGCTGAGAAGAGTGTTACATTCCCCATTCCTGGGGGTGAGAGTGTCCTGAACATTTGGTGATGTATTTGGTGTGCCTGCATGCATGTATGTGTATTTGGCATGGAAGCACTTCTGCCTCCTCTTCAGCTGTGTTTCAGGGGAAAGCATCCATTGCATTTTTGTGAGGTCTAATCCATTAGGCACGCTCCAAAAATATTTGACATATTGGGTCCCTCAAGCATTCATAGATGGAGCATAGCCTGCTTTCCCAACCTTCCCCTTATTTTAGACAAAAGAAAGGTATTGAGTTCTTTAATTTGGCTCTGAGTGTTTTGAGAACTTCACAGTGCTGCAAGAAGGCATCTAACCAAGCTAGGCAGCAGATTAACAGCTGGCTTTTGGATTACCAGTTCAGGCTCAGGCAATGCAATTCCACTTAAGTCCTGCTGTAGATGCTTTAACTCTGTTATTGCCTTCAGCCACATGATAGTATCTATGACAGCTGAGAGCTCAAGCTGATATTGATGTGAAAAGGTGAAAAGGTTGGAGGATTTGAGTGGCTGGCTTAAAAATTGCACCAGGAAAAGCACATTCTCTCTTGGCACAGGAGCATAAGGTTGAGTTGCTTCTCTCTCAGTCCTAAAACTTAAAGAATCTCTGAAGCCTGCCAAGCTTCTCATAAAATATTGAAAAGAATAAAAAGATGACCCGAGTTTCTGTCACATAAAAGAAGTCCTCTGAAGGTAGAGGAAGCTTTTTTCATTTTCAGAGGTAAAAAGGGTGGAAGAATAAGAGAAATTCTGGAGCTAACAGTGAGAAGGTTTCTCTGAGGGAATGGATGTAAAGAAATGTCATAAAGAAAAGAAGTGGTGGGAGATCTCTGCAGCTGGGGATGGGTGTTCTCCCACCCTTCTTTTCAAACTTATGTTAAGCTCAATATTGAATAGTCTCTGAGGAAATGTTCCATATGTACCAGATTTTCTTTCTCTGTGTTGCCTTTTTAGAAAACCATGTTTGCTTGTTATTTTTGTCCCAGACTTCTTCCCAGTGTTTGTATACATTTATACAGTTATTGTCACTGATTTTCCTTCACCCTTCTTCATTTCCAGTCCTTTCCTGAATGAAACCACTCAAGCTGAGTGATTTCAGCCCTGTCTTGTAGAGGTTTTGATCAACACTTAACTTCACAGAACAGCAAGTTTTCATCTTCTCACATTTTTCAGTTTCTTATATGGCACCCAGGTTCCCTTCCCCCCCTTTTTATCCATTTAACAAGCGTAGCAATAAAGAATCTGGAAAAGAAAGGTCTTGTTTTTGTTCTTTCATACTTAGGCTTAGATAGCTTTGAATTTTTAGAAAAGATTGAGTCTGTGTATGAAACATCTTTGTGGATGGAAAAAGGGAAACTTAAAGAGAGGTGCTTTCTCAGAAAATGATTGAAAAACTGAGTTTTCAGAGGCAATGTTTCAGAGGAAAGGAGTTTCAGACAGGCTGAGCGCATGGACTGCCTGCCACTCCAAAAGATGTGGGTCTTACTTAGGAGTCCCACATGATAACTGACAGTGCTGTACACCTGTCTCACACATACATTAGGTCTGCAAGCACAGAGTTCAACACCTGAATTTAAGGTCCTAAGCACAGACACCTTGGAGTGAGCTAGGTGTCCAAGTCACTATCATGGTCACTACGGGTCTTGCCAGTGCAACCAGTGGAGCACACAGACTTACTCAGCTGACCAAATCAAAGTATCTGCTTTAGGGTGCAAATTCCTTTGAGCGTATTGGGTTAGCTTCAGTTGCCTAAATAGGCATCTTGTACCATTGGGGTTGTCTTGGCTAACCCTGCCTGGCCTCTAGCTGTCTCTCCAGAAGTCACGTGGCGCTAGATCCAAAGGCCTTCTTTCAGTGTATGAAAAGCAAAAGGTTCAAATGGCTCCTGTGGAGGAACATGAAACCCACCCCCACTGTTTGCAATGGAAAGTTAAGATACCTCACTCACATTCTCATAACTCAATTCCTGTGCTTGAAGCCAAAGCTGAACCTCACTCTAGGGGACTGCCTTTGAAATGCAGTGTGCAGAGAAAAGAACTAACCCTCTTTTAGAGTGGAAACATTAAAGGCATTCCCAAATACCTTGGGAACCCCAGAGTATAGATAATTCATTTTTGTACTTATTTCTCAAAGTTAAAACCCCATTTTGAAGTGTTGGGGATAAGCAGTAGGTTTCTGGTAAGGCTTCCAGATTCTTTCTCAGTTCTGTTTCTCTTATGACCTCATCAGCTTCCTGGCTGGACCTTCTCTGAGTTTCTCTGAAACTTCATCTCCAGACAGTGCTCCTCCCTCCCCACCATACCCACATATACTTCTGTAACTCCCTAATGTAATATTCCCTTTTCACAGAGTGTCACAGAAAAAAAAATAATTGTAGGCATGACTTGTCTTGATTTGCTTGACAAAAAGAGGTGCTTTTAACAAGTAACTCACAAAGGAAGACTATCCCAGCTTCATGAATACTGACAGAATACTTACTGCTTAACTCATGGGTGGATACTCCAAGCTACACTTCCGATACTGCAGTTGATGAAGAAAGTAGTAAGAACAAGGGCATTTATCCAAACATCACAGATCATCTTGTTTTACAGGTGACTTACTAAAGCAGCATGCCTTGCTAAACACCGCCTCCACCTGCACAACCTGGTTTGCCTGCAGTAGTTGTTTAAGCTGCTAGTGACAATACAGTGAAAGAGAAAAATGGCAGTGCTGAACTGAAAGTCTTTTAAAATTCCCAGTGCTTTTCTTCAATCTCTGCTTTTTGTCACTTTTCATTCACTTTGTATGATAGCAACCTTGCTAAGTACAATAGCAATACATCGCTAAGTACAACTAGAAAGCCAGTTGAGAGTGGCATTTTTTTTAAATACAAATGATCCCTAAAATCATTTACCTAGGAAATCAGACAGTGAGGATTAGCTGGTATCACCCTCTTAAATGCTCGGGATCAGGTATTTCAATAAACAGCAATCTCTTAAGAGAATTAGTATTTTGGGGTTCTTTAGGCATTACGTAATGCAAATGACATGATACGCCAAGTCATGAGACACAATAAAAGCACACAGGAAAGCAGTGCCACTCTTCCAAGCACCAGGGCTTCACTTTAATTTATGACCAAGCCTACATAACATTATTCTTTTGAAGGGTACACTGCTCCCTCTTAGACTGGACTGCTTACTGCTTTTACAGTTGCACAATTCCTAATGAAATTAATTTATGCTATTTAGCTTGAGTCTTATTTTTGCTGACTTTTAGCTTTTTTTTTTTTAAAGTACTGTTTAATCTCCTCTCCTCTCTTTTTTCTCTCCAATCTCATCTTAAATAGCTTACCAAATCAAAACCTATCCCACGAATGATCTCATAGTGCAGTTCAGCCCAGATATTTTTCTCTGCTCTCTTCTGCTTTATTTTTGGTCTGTGACGGCAAATCTTAAAGGGGAAAAGAACCCAACACACAAACCCTAGAAAATATTATATAACTGTATAATGCCGGCAATTTAACTCTTCCCAGCAGAAAATCGTTTCTAAATTCAACTCTGTCTGAAGCTGAAAAACGTCAGTATGGAAATCCAGCTCCAGGACACAGGAGGGAGCGCAGCAGCTCCCCGAAGCAGATGCCCGCACACAGTGAGTCATCGGCAAGGGCTCAGCCTGGGATCATCAGCACCCAGGCACAGCTGCCCACGGTTTTCAGCTGGAAGAGCAGCTCAGCCGCCTGTCCCTTACTGAGCGTGCGGAGCCCTCAGCTAACCCGAGCGAGCCAGGGCAAGGCAGCGAGACGCTGCGGAAACCTCTGGAGATGGGATTTTTGTGTCAGCTCTCCAGCTGCATTAGTGAAGGGGGGCGCTGAGCAGCATTCAGCAGAGCGCAGCGGCAGCGGCGTCTCCATCCTTTAACCTAGCAGGGGCACAGAAGCAGGACTGCTATCTGGGGGCATCCCGCTGCCTCGGGGCGGGGGGCGCCGGCGCCTCCGCGACGTGCGAGCGCTCAGCGCAGCGCTGCGGGGCGGCGAGAGCTGAGCGCACGGAGACTCGCCGGGCGGGCCGGGAAGGGCGGGGCAGGGCAGGGCCGGGCAGGGCAGGGCAGGGCCGCCCCCGCCCGCAGACCCCGCTGTCGCCGCGGCAGCCCGGGGCGGGCCGGGGCCGGTGTTACGCGCGGCGGCGCCGCCCGGGTTGGGGCGGACAAAGGCGGCTCCATCCGGCCCCGCGCACGGCTCGTGTTTCTGCCGGGAGCGGCGGGGCGAGGCTCGCGCCACCGGCCCGGAGGGAAGGGCGGGGAAGCAGCCGCCGGCCGGGAGAAGGGAGGGGAGGGAACCGCAGCGCCGCGTCCCGCTGAAAGCTGGAGCTTCCCGTCCCTCGCTCCGCCAAGCCCGGGGCGGCTCTCCCGCACTGCGTCCCTCGCCCGCTGGACAAAGGGTGAGGGACGCCGGGGTGGCAGGACAATTAAAAAAAAATATCTAAGAGTATTAGCTTTACTATATGCAGAGGCCCTATGTGGTGGTGTGGTGATTTTCCTTTTTGCTTTTTTTTTTTTTCCTTCTCTAGTGGCTAGAAGCCAAAACTCTCCTACTGAACGCCTCTCGCTGAATGGGAAAAGCTGCCTTGTTTAATTAATGTTATTCCTTTTCCCCCAAAAGAAAACGAAAACTATTCCCATTATTTTAGCTCTGGAGAAGCTTTAAGAGAGTAATGGCAGACATGCTGAGCCCTACCCTCTTTTCTTCCTGCCTTCATTACCACCACACCTAGAGGCACGCACAAAAGGAAAAGGGAAAGCCGAAAAAACTGAGAAACCAGACATGGTGCTGTAGGGCACCATGGGTACACCTGTACCTGAGGAATTCAAATGGGAGAAGTAACCTCTGCCATAAACACACTCTGAACCACACCTCATTCAGTACACTAATCCACCCTACACTGAAATGTATGTGTCCAGGGCATGCACAGAACAGTTTTGTAGCATCTGTAACATGGTGGAATCCTGTATGAAATGTTAAAATCTCCCTCTAATGTGGATTATATATAATTCTCTCCAAAAGCATAAAAATAGTGATAGCTATAAGCCAAATAGTAAATCAACCATTCTTTGTGATGTCTGCTTTCCTGTTTCCTGTTCCTACACTGTTTGAAAAATAATAGTTTGCTCTGTGGAAAATAGACATATCTCTGTTACACAGATGTAAACATATCAACATTCCCACCAATGTTTGGAAGCATCACAAATGTGTTTGTGCTAATTGTAATCATGAAAGCATTGTGATGAATAATATGTTCTCATTTAGATATTTTGAGGCATTACTTTTTAGTTCACTACTATGGTATGAGTTCTGTGTTTCCTTTAAAAATACTCAAATACTACTTTTGCTGGTATCCTTGCTTTGTTGCAGATTTGTTGGGCAACCGAGAGCCTGTTCCTAAAAGGATTATATTTCATGTTTGGGAAAAACTCTGTTGTAAGTTTTAAAAAGAAGTTACACTTCTTTTATGAACTTCGTTCCTCTTTCTGTGCACACATCCTGTGGTTGTAATCTATTATTCTGATCAAGTTTGTCTTTTTACGATGAAGGTAAACATGCATTTAGAAAATGTCCTAGCAGTGTATTAACATGGAAATGTGGTTCCAAGTAGCAGGAACACGGTGATCACAAGCGATACTTGGTGAAGGAAATCACTGTGTTTAACAGTGTTGAGATCCGGACTATGTCTTAATTTTACAGTCCCTGCTTAAGTGCTAGGAATTTTCAGACTGAATAATTTAATAGGCTACCAGGTCTGAAGATGAAGTCAGAATTTGTAAGGGAGGATGCAGTGTTCACAGCACAGCACTTTTATTTAACACTTAATTATGAAGCTGTGCACAGAGAAGCTTTTGAGATTGTTGCCATTAGAAACTGAGCCCTTGTGGCTGGAGTTATGGTCAGGCTGCCGTCTCCACCCCCACCTTCCTCCCCTGCCCTCCTCCTGCTCCGCTGACTGACCTTCCCACGCTTGGCTGAGCTGAACCTTGAGGTGCTGCAGTGTTTTACATTGCTGGGCTGTAAGGTTTGAGGTGTGAGCATGCAAGGGTTGGTGCCATCTGTGGGGACAAGAGTCTTTTCTTTTGCTGAAAACCTGCCAGCTGTTATTTAATATCACTGAGTATCATGTAACAAATATAAAAGCTGTATGTCAGGGAGAATGTCTCTTTCCCTACTGATCCAGGCTGGAACACAGCAAAGTTTCCATTTACTTCTAGCTATTGTGTAAAGAAAGCTCCATTGACCTATTTTGACACTCAGCCAGGGAGGTGACTCCATCAGTCAGAAGCTGACCATTTTTGTTTCCAAACGCACCCACCAGAATTTTAATACTGTGCTTTGTTTGAACTGAAAGGCTGTCATTTCAGTGCTTTTTGTCACCACTGATCTCAGCCTTATGTATTTTACATGGTATTTTGGAGATACACTATTAATCATCATTATAGTATTCTCTGTGTAAAATTATTTTGTGTGTAAGCCTGAAGAAAATTTCTGGTGAGTTTTCACATTACGCAGTGGCACCAAGTGATCTTTTGTGCAAAGATAACACAGGTTTGCTCTTTTGTAACCTCGTCTTCCAGGGAGATTCTGATCCTTCACCGGCACAAGGCATTTGAAGTTCTGCAGCTGATTTTTGCAAGACCAGGAGCAGGCCTTGAGGTCTTCGAATTCTACCTATCACTGAGCATCTCCCCAGCTGGGAGCCAAGGGCATGCAGGACATAGCGGGATCAGATCCTGAATTAATTCTCCTGGGAGTAATAGATCCTCAGAATGATTTCTACAGGCACAGCTTCCAAAGGTACCCAGTGCTGATACAGAGCAGCACACAGTAGTTTTTGCAGATCAGCAAAAGAGTGGTCACTTTAAGCAATACAGCATAGGAAAATATTCTGTAGAGAACAATTTGTTAGCAGGACATTACAACCTTTAGTCTGGACTTTCGATGGGTCGAACTGAGGGAAGAGATCCCTGTGCATCATTTCTGCCAGACAGGATGCCTTCAGGTGCACCTAGCAGCATTTTTGCTGTTGTTGTGAGAAGAGAAAATGAGCCCAGTTGTCGAAGATACTGAAAGCAGGGGATTTTTTCCCCAAAGGTATAAACATCAATTAGGCACTGAAGCTCCACTCACTATCAATCATTCGAAAATCTCGCTCTGCATGATGCTGCCTGGCCTCAGGGCTGGAGCAACAGCTGGGCACTGCCTTGTACTTTGGTGGGATTGTGGTCCCTTAGCCCAGAAACCTCCACTGAGATCTTCATGTCAGGGAGGGAGCTCTTTAAACTCTCCATTCATTACCCTTTTTGAGAACCATACCACATTCAGTTTGAATATGTAACCACGTCTTGGATTAGGGTATGGGCGTAAGCTTTGTGCATGGAATCTCTTGAGTATAAGTGAACGTCTCAGCTGGGATGGGCAGCAGAACCTCTGGTCTCTACCTTCAGTACCTAGAAAAACACTGGTTTTGGCTGATGCAAATATATGCTAAGCAAAGTAAGAAAAATATAATTTATTTTTATGCAGTTACTGAGCTGTGTGAGATGACAGTAATTATTTTTACCATTGCTCAAAAACCTGCATTTTAAAGAAAATATAGGAGTTCAAATATGTTTGGCATTTGGGAAAGTCAGAAGAAATATTACATGTTGATTGACAAAACCAGCAATTTTACAAAATAATCTTAAAGCACAGTATCTAAAAAATGCTGTGATTATCTGAAATAAATCTAAGCAGAGGGATGTAAAGTTAAAATCTGAAAGGAATTTTCATGGAGATGTGGTGAACATATCGACTGATATAATTTCTGGTGAGATAAAAGATGGTAAAAAAAAAGAAATTGCTTACAGTTTCAGATATTCCCTTTACTGTAGCAGACTCACAAACTGTATATTGCCTTTTGCTTTCATGGTCAGAACTCGTATTTTTGCAAAAGGACGTCTTTCCAACAACAGACACTACATTTACAATAAATGTCTTACACGCATTAACTGTAGCTGTTTTCAGTGTGATTTTAAACAAGCCAAAGTTTTCCAGTGCTTTAATATTCCACCAGACTGTGGAGGCCCACAGTTATACCCCTCCCTTTATCTGAAGAGAGAGAAGCTAAAGCGCAAACTAGGCTAGCTAAATTTATGTCTGTCTTCTTGACAAACACTGTCCTTAGAAATTTAACATAGAGTAACCTGTATGTTGGAGATATCTCAGATATATTATGGCAATCAACAGTATTTTCAGAGTTATGGTTCACACCTCTAGAAATGCTTGGAACCCAGTCTGTTAATTTTTTTGAATAAGATGTCAAGCGCATTCTTATCACTTCAAATTACCTTGCAGTTCTTTTAAGTGTAACCCCATAACATGACCAACAGTGAAGCTTTCTAAGCTCCTGGGATACCATTGCTTGTTTAATTCATACAATAATCATTAACATACCTCATTTCAAGAGCAAAAACTTGACTGGTGAAGAGAAATTCAAATGTGCGTTTTCCTGTAAGTCTGTCTTTGGGGCACTTGGGTGCTGGCAGTTGGCCCCTTCCCTTCACCGTGAAACCAGGCCTTCTCAGACTCCTAGCTCATCTTAACAGCTTTCCCTGGCTTTTCAGAGGCAACTGATCATCTCTATGTTCTCAGGCTCATATTCAATCTTCATTTGAAGGACTTGAGAGGAAACAGAAGACTTGCTTCCTCTCTCCAAAGAAGATACAAAATTACTTGTTCAGTGCTAGCTTGTTGAGGTGCCTATTTAGATGTTTAATGCAGAGTTTCTCTTCCTTAGCTTACATGCTCTATAAACAGGATTTCTTGGTTTAAACCCTGTTAAAAATCTTTCTAGAGCAGTTTGCCTTCATACTGTGATACAAGTGAATATGAGGAGAGGTAGTGACCATACTTCTTCTCCCAATGAGCCAACACTGGGCAGCTACAGAGAGAGACCTCTGCCATTACCATTTTGTAGCATACACCAGCATGTGCCCACTCAATATTCATGACAGCATTCTTCCAGAGCTCTGGCTGGAGTGATTAAATGCCCATTGCAGTTTTGTGTCTTTCAAATATAGCTAAACCTTCAGAAATCTGATTATGACAGTAACCAGAAAGTTGACAGGAAAGTAATGGAGCTTGAAAAGGTTAATTTGGATGAAAAAAACTTGTCATGAATCCATGTTACAAAGCAATATTTTCTAATCTGTGAGACTTGTATATAGTGGGCATGTGGTGGGAGAAAGGAAACTGAAAAAAGGATGTCTTTCAAACTGACAGATTTGATAATGAGAAATCTTCAGCTCCAAGCTTGGGTTTTGTTTAAAGTAAATATCTTCCTCCTGGCAAGGCAGGCTTAACAAGTGAGGAAGTCTTTTTCAGGCACTACACTAAAGTAATTTTCTGACACTAATGAATCTGCATCGTTAATGCATACACACTGCTCAGATTCTCCTCTGCAGTATTCAAGACTAGAGAAAGCCTCCTGAAATGAGTGCAATTATTAGGATTTCACTGGAATACATGATAACATAATTTGGCCAGCTTAATCACCTGTGCCTGTATGAGTTGGGGTGTGCACTCTGTATTTTCTGTGGAGTAAAGAACTGCTTTAATAGCCTCATATCTTTTGTTACAGATGTTCTGAAAGTGCTTGTGATACACACTGAAAATTTCTCCATACAGTCATAAGTTTGACATTATAAGAGATTGTTTCTATGAGAAGGATGCACTGAAAGCCTGCAATAAATTATTAATCATGTCAGTGACCCAGGTTTTGGACAGCTTAATTTATATTGAGTACATTTCTACCCAGAGGTGGCATCATTGAAATAAATGGGACTTTCTCCTCTGTAAGGAGACACAGAGCTCTGAGTAAAACTATCAGAAGCAGTTCCAAGCTGTGTGATTTTTGGAGAGAGATACTATAGGAAGAATGTGGTACATTCATAATGAAAGATAAACCAAGCTGGGTTTTTTGTTGTGTTGGGTTTTTTTTAAGCAGGAAGCAATATTGAATAATAGCTTACATATTTACATAAACAGCTCCATGAGTAAAACAAACCAACATAAAACATTAAAGAAAAAAACAACACAGATCTGGAATTTAGCTGAAGTGAAAGCTGGAGCTGAAATGAAAGCTGAAGTTTCTGTAAACGATTGCAGGATATCATTTGGGTCTCTTCCTTAGAGCTGTGCAAGTTAGCCAGGCTCTTCCTAGATATCAGTCATATATCCTCCAGACAGGAATGCAAAGCTAATACTGCTCCGCTTTACAGCAGTTAAGATCTCAGAACGGTCCTTCCCAAGACCCTTTATTTTTGGGAAGGAGGAGGGTGATTTGTATTGATAACATGGACATGGCCCTCTGACACCTTTCTTGCAAAGACCGTTTCTGAAACTCCAGGATGAGAAATTAAACTGGGGTTCAGCAGAGAAGGGAACATACTCTGATATAAATACTCACAAAACAGGCAAGGAAAAATGAGGTTCAATTAATTTAGCTGCCAGGTTGTACTTGACAATCTACACTCATTCCTAATGTCAGCCTGATCTTAATGTATTTTTATTGTGAGTTCTTGTTGACAACATGAACCACCTGCACAGTAAAACCCTGCTATTATCCACCATCACAAACAATGATTTTACAGTACATACAGTAGATTGAGTGTCATTTGGTATAAGTATGGGCTTTTGTGAAAGAGCTTAATATTTTACAGTTGCTTGTAGTAACTGTCATACCCTGGATCATGAAATTTTGCAAAAGTGTATTTTAGAAATAACATTACTGTGGATTCCAGTGTGGAAGGCGCTAGCTAGCTTTTGTGATAATCAAGCAGGAGAACCATTGCTGTTATTGTGACAGATACAGCAGTGTACCTAAAAATGTACTTCCTTTTATACACAAACATTATTTAAAGCGCTAAATTCTGTGCACGTGTATACATGACCTGTGTTTGCTGGACAAATTATGAACTGTAGGATCAGTATCCTGACTTCCAAAATATCTGAACAATAAGTACTGAGCACAAGTGAACAGTCAGCCAAGTCCTGAATTATGAAGGAAAAAGATGGGAAAAGCCTGAATTCAGCCATGCTGACTGAAGGTGAGAACAAGGCCAGCAGGTTTATAGGAATGTCCAGGATGAAAAAAATTGTTCAAGATAGCAACATATAGGCAGAGTGAGAAGAATTTATCACCCTTGATAAGATGAGGGTAGATTTCCCGGGTTTAGTGAAATAATCTCAGGAGAAAGCAGCTGGCTTTCTAGTTGAAGCAAACAGGAAGCAAAAGTAAAGTCCAAGGAGCTGGGCAGGTAATTGGAGTTTGACATGGGGTTGTAAGAGTTAAAGAGACCTCCCATAAGCAACTACAAACAAAGAAGAAAGAGAGACTAAAACAGAGAGAAAGATAACAAGAAACACCAGCTTGCCAAGTTTTTCCTGTCTTGTGTAACAAGGAGATATCTGAAGCAAAAACAAATACACATACACATTTGGAGCAGAAAGAAAAAAACAATATCAAGAAATTTATATCTGACCCATAAAATCTTGACAGATCTCCAAGAGATAAAAAAATGTGTTGTATTTAGGCCTATGGCACTTACCTGAAAGAAAAATATTATCAGAAATGTAATATTATTGTTTAACATTCTGGAGAACGTAAATAATTTTTTAAAAAGTTTTAAAACACGGGAATTAGTTTCTCCTGCAAGAAAAGATAGCGCAACATAGCAATACATGTGTTGTCTTATAATACCTGTAGGTTTAAATGCCACTGAGCTTCAGGAAAGAATCTTAGATCCCTATTCATTATTGCTAGTAAAAAGTTGGAGGCTTTTTTCATTAGATTTGAAATCTCTCTGCAATGGTCTATGTAGAGACTTAAATTCCCAAATCATCTTGAATGGCTCCAGTTACGTTGCTGTAGCAGTGTGTGTTATACCAAACCAGCTCATCCTCAGGGGCTTGGATCGCCCCCAGCTCAGTGCAAGCTCTAGGCTTTGTAGATGCACTCACCTCTCACGGGACTTTTTCCAGCAAGCCTCTGTAGCTGGTTCTTAGAGGTTCTCAAATGCTTACTGCTCTACAGTGAGCATTTTATTAGTTATCATCCTCCAGCTGCAGGGATCTTTACCTTTTTTCACTGATGAAATGTAGCCCATCTCCCAGCTCTGGTGTCAGCTGCCTTACCTAGAAATGAGATACATCACATTGCAGATAAAAGCTGTGTTGATACCTTGAGATCAGACCTCCTTATATAACCACCACTTAAATTTAGGTGTTGTAATGTGGAACTGAGTCCTGCCAGTGCTAATTTCACTTTACTCTGTAGCCTCTGGTCCTCATGTCAGCTGGTGCCTGCCAGCATCAGTCATTGGTGAAGTGCTTATAGTGCTGACAGCTTCTCAATTAAGTGCTCTGGCACATGATGCCATGCTGATGGCCTGCCGTTTTACCACCCTGTACCACAAAAGCTCAGACATCTGCTCCCAGATGGGCTGAACTTTATGTTTCCACAACAGTAAGGATCAGGGGATGACCCTGCACATGCAATGTTGTAGAAGTTATCCCTACAGATAACTTGGTCAAGAAGAGAAGGTAGATCAATCCTTCTTCAGGCTGCTGAAGAAAGCCTCAGAATTAGAGACATGGCTGATTACAGACGACTGACCACCACAGTGTCTGCTGCAAGGATAATATGGCACAAACAATCCATTGGATTTGTGGACTATATTGAAAACTTTTTCTTGATGCAGGTGATCAGTGAACCAATGAGGAGATGTTGGACCTAAAGGTGAAGGGCAGTGTGGACTGCAGCAACTGTGAGACTGTGGAGTTTAGGATCCTGATAGAAGTGAGCAAAATAAATAGCCAAATTACAGCTCTGTACTTCAGAAGAGCAGATTTAGGTCTGTTCAGGGAGTTTGTTCATGGAAAACTGTGCTGCAGGGCAAAAGGCCCCAGGAGAGCTGGCTGATCTTCAAAGACAGCCTTCTCAGAACACTAGAACAGCGCACAATGTTCAGAAAGTTGAGCAAGTATGGCACAAGGCCAGTATGGATGAACATGGAGCTCCTGCCTGAGCTCAAACACAAGAAGTACACAGCAGGTGGGAGCAGGGACAGACTACTTGTGAGGAATGAACAGACGCTGTTCAAGTGTGTAGGAATAGTCAGGAAAGCCAACGTGCAACTCCAGTTTAAACCAGCAAGGGAGAAAGGGGCAATAAGGAAGGTTTCTTTAAGTGGACCAGTAGCAGAAGGAGGACTAAGAATAATGTAGAATAATGAAAATGGGCATTGCTCAGTGGGGCAGGGAATCCTGTGACAAGGGATATGGAAAAGGCTCAGGTACTTGATGCATTTTTTCCTAAATTTTCCTTGGCAAGTCTGCCCTCCGGCCCTCCAGGTCCCTGAGCCTTCTAGCAGTATGCAGGCATGAAGTAGTACCCACAGTAGGAGAAGATGGAATCAGGGAGAACTTAACCCACTTAGACATTCACATGGGATGCACACAAGGGTGCTGGAGGAGCTGGTTAATGTCATTGTGATGCTCGTAACATTTTTGAAAGGTCATGAGAGTTTCAAAATGGGGAGGTTCCCAATAACTACAGAAAGGCAAACATTGCACCTGCACTCAGGAAGAGCATCTGTGTAACTCCAGGCTGGTTAGCCTCACCTCCGCTCCTGAGACAGTTATGGAGCAAATCCTCCTGCAAGCTATTGCTAAACATATGAAGGACAAGAAGGTGATTGTAAGCAGTTAGCATAGACTTTTCAAGGGCAAACCATGCCTGACCAACCTAATTTCTTTTCTATCATAATGTTGTACACAAGAGGAGGGCAATGTGTGTTGTACATTTTGTGTGGCAAGCTTTGCCACAGTGTCCTGTAGTATTCTTATCACCAAACTAGCAAGATACGGGCTAGAAAAATGGATGATAAAGTGAGTGGAAAATTGGCTGTAACGTTGGGTTCAGCAGGTTGTGATCAGTGACACAAAGTCAGTTGTATGATGGCCATTAGCTATTGGTGTCCCTCAGGAAGCAATACTGGGACAGCAGTGTTTAGTCACGTCATTGATGACCTGGCTGATGGGACAAACCACATTCTCCAGAAGTGTGCAGATGACACCTAACTGGGGGGAGCAGTCACTGCTATTTGGAGGGACTTTGACAGCCTGGAGAAATGGGCTGACAAGAATTTCACAAAGTTCAATGAAAGCGAATACAAAATCTTGCATCTGGGATGGAATAAATTAATGCAACAATACAGACCGAGGGTCGGCTGACCGGGAAACAGCTTTTCTGAAAAGGACCTGGTGATCTTGGAGGACAAGAAGTTGAACATGGGTCAGCAATGTGACCTTGTGGCTGGGAAAACCAACAGCTGGGTATTGTATTAGCAAGATCTGCAGGCAGCAGATCCAGAGAGCTGACCCTCCTTCTGTATTTGTCACTTTTGAGACTGTGCCTGGAATAGCATGCCCAGTTTGGAGGTCTCCAGTAAATAAAAGACTTGAGTCCTGAGGAGGCCAGCAAGTTTCTCTGAAGCTGAAGCACGTGATCTATGAGGAAAGGCACTGGGTGATGAACCTGTTTAGCCTGGAAAAGAGAGATCTGAGGAGAAATCTGCAACTAAACATTGTGTCTGCAACTACTTGATCAGGAGACATAAAGGAGACAGAGCCAGACTATTCCTGAAGATGCATAGCAAGTGGATGAGAGGCAGTGGCTACAAGGGGGAACATTTAGATACAATTTGGGGGTTTTTTTAGTATGAGGTTGTTTCAGTACTGGAAGAGACACAGAGACACTATGGGAAAAACACTCCATCCTTTGGACATGTTCAGGACTCAACTGGACACAGATCTGAGGAACCTGATCTGCTTAGTCCTGCCTTGAACAGGGTGGATGAGTGGCACCCAGATTTGGTCTACCCCATTCTGCAAATCCATGATTCTGTGTCACCTGGTCTAAGGCTTCTACTATAAAATCCATAATAGGAGGAAGGAGTAAGTATTGATTGTAACTTGATTTCAAAATTCTCAAGTGGGGATGAAGATATATTTACAACAGCAACGTCTAGAAATCAGCATGAAAGGTTGCACAGCCGTAGCACTCTAGAAACATCCCAGATAGTGGTCAAGGGAGTTCCCACCATGTCATATAAATCTAATCTTGTTCTGCAATTTTTAGTGTTGTGTCCATTGTTGGAATTGCTCCAGCAAACACCTGTGACAAATTACAGTTCCTATTTTTATCTGGGTAGCTGGAGGCTCAGAATCCAGTTTCAGGCTCTGAGAATGACTGATCCTCAGCCAAAGAACACAGATAGCCAACCTGTATATGGCAAATACACTTAGTAATAATGGAACACAAAACTGAACTAAAATAATAACCATAATGATATGCCTGGTCAGTCAAGAAATGCAGATTTTTTTTCACCATCAGCAATATTTAAGCCAAAGCATGTAAGAGCAAAACAAAAAATAGAAGCATGTTACAGAATTGGGACATTCTGCACATGGGTATAACCCATCTGAAAAGAAATATCTACAACAAAATACTGGGAAAGGTACAAAACTCATAACTGTCCACAGTGTAGATTATGCATGCTAATTCAACCCTCTGTGAACGAGCATTTCTAGCAAGGCTGTTCCAAAATGTTATTAAGGGCACTGCAGCATATTGCAGAGTGTGTTGGCAATGCCAAAAACAGAGGGAAATCAGGAACACAGAAAAAACATAAGACAGCTGCCAAATACTGGTTTTCTTTAAAGGTGGGAAGCAAAGATACTGGGGTTTTTGAGAGTGAGGAAAAAATGCTGGCATGTTTTTTGCAGGTCTGTTTGTAAGAGCTGAGGAGGCAAAATGTAGTAGTTGAAATGGGTTTAATGTATTCAATTTCTGTGCATAATTACACTGGGGGGAACACATTTGACAAGAAACCAATAGTAATATATCAGCGCCTGTCTGGGAGCATCTCAGCTGTTACCATGCAGCAATTCATGAGCCCTTGGCTTCCACAGTTTCTGTCAACAGAACTTATATCTGTCCCCCAAAACCTCAAGTCCATGCCACCTGAAATTTAAAAAAAGGCCCATGTACTGCAGTTTGTCAAAGGCAAGTCAGAAGAGTGGTGAGTGAAATCCTAGTTTCACTTTTACTCTTGCAACATGATCGTTTTCAGGAAGTTTGTCAGTGAATGCAAACAGTATGAACTGAAAAACGTGGGACCTCTATTTTATAAGGTTCTTATCCAGTTGGGTCACTGGTCACAGAGGATCGTGGCAAATGTTGAAGGGTTAAAATTCAGATGCCGAATGAAGCAAAACTCTGTCAGAGTATCTGATGCTGAGTAACCACTGAATCACACACAGTATCAACAGTAAAATGCACTAAAATTTTTAATTCTTTTCAATTAACATCAGTAGAGGAGGCTAACGGTAAGAGTACTGTAGAAATCTGAGGAAAATATTATTAATATAAAACCAAAAAATATGAGATATGCATTTAAACCAACAAAATTGAAACTATGAACAGTTGTGACTGATTTAAGGACTTCCATTCAGCTTTGTTCATGAACAGCCCAGATGTTATGTTACTGCTCCCCAGCTGTTTGCTACAGTCGTTTTGTAACAGGTCACCCTTCAGCAGAACTGACAGGAGGAAATGTATGCCCATGCACACAATCTCCTTCAGTGCAGGAATTGTACTTTGTTCAAGCCCACCTTTGCTGGTGATTTCAGACTGGCTGTCAGCCTCTGTGTCAGCACAGCAGAGGCACAAGCACAGGTTCCCTCGTGAACCAGCCCCACACTGGTGATAGTAATGCAGGCACCAGGAGACTTTTCAACCTTGCAGCAACATTTGCTCAATTACATCTATTGAAGTCTCGAGCTCACCAAGAGAGTCTTGTGCTTTTAGAGGGTTTTTTTTCCTTCTTTCACATGGGAAGAGAAGTCGAGGGGCTGACTTACAGGGCTGAGCGGTGAAGGGCAGCTGCCAAAGGAGCAACACAAAATTAAGATCTAGGACTTAATTCTTGTGCAGAGACTACATTGGAAAGAAAGAGACAAAAGCTTTGGAGCTGGTCTTCCAAGGACTCAGTGGGTTTCACAACGCAGGTGAGAAAATAATATTTTCTTCCTTTTACCACTCTCCTATGCCCCCCTGTTCAAATTCCTAGGAGGACACCCTTTATCCCAAAATAGAAACTGCTTTGGAACAGGACAGAGTTACTGCTCTACAGGAGGAACGCAAGTGAAACAGCAGGTAGCATGGGTGCAACTTCCTGGCCATAGCACGAAGCACAGTGGAAAAAAGGGTGGAATTTTTCACTTCTGTATGGGTCCAAAACCTGTAAAATGAAAGTGTTTCTCATCACATTTCTGTACAGAAGAGTTGGAAACATTTTTCCACGCTTGATGTGAACAGAAAATAAAGTAGTTTTTTAAACATTTCCCTCCCTATTGAGAAATATTGCTTTTGAACATCACTGTCTGAGTTGTTTTTAACAGGTATTTCACCTGAAAATACAACTTTCTGATAGTCTAGGGGTTGTTAAGTTACACACAGACAAAGCTTTGATGTGAGGAAAACAGTCAGTTGAGAAGACACTCCTGGCAGCTTTGAAAAGTGTTTGAGACTCTGGAATAAAGCAAAGAGAAGCGAAAATGTAAATTTCATACAGTGGAAATAGCAGCTCTCCTTCAGAAACTAACCCAACAATACTTACAGGAAAATGAAAGTACAGCTGAGGCCATCACCTTCCTGCCTTAGCAAGCCAGAGGGTACTTTCTTTTTTATTTTCATGTTTCTCATAACTGTATTGTCGAAACTAGAGGTCGCTACCTCAGAGAGACTGACAAATGCAGAATGATGATGAGAGCCAATGGAGAGAGACTCTTTGGCATTAGTAGGTAGGTGTATCAAATTTTTGTCTTTACTAGTGAGAATGTAATTTATGAGGTGTGGATGGAAGGTAATCATAAACCACTTCTTGCCCTTGTCCAAAGCACTTCACAAACAGCCTTTCTACACTTTGGAGAGCACATGCTTCCTTTTTTTCAGATTGAATTCACATCTGTGGAAAAATGCATTGGTTGTAATTTTCAAAACAGCACGGCTCTGCAAATGACAGTTTAACCTGCCCCTAAAAATAATTTTTACATTTCTAAAATGCATTTATGCATTACCAGATATACTGCTGTAAGCTGTTGCTGCATCCATAAGACACAGGAGAGTACTGTGAGAGCACAAACTGCAGAGGTTTCCAGAACAGGTATCCAACTCTGATTCAAAAGGTCAGATATCCCTGACATGAAGGTTTAGCAGAAGTGCAACAAATCAAAGTCTTAAGGCAGACTGTGTATCTGTAGATCTGATAAAGAGAAAATACCAAACTGTCTGATCTTAGATGCGATTCAGATTACTGGTGGAGGTGAGCTAGTAAGGAAAGTACTAATTTTACTGTTGTATTACCATATCTAAAACAAAAGTATAAACTATTAAATACATAATAATAGTGTATTAGCAGCTGTTGCTATTGATTTATGGATGATCCTCCAATACTAGCTGAGATTTTGTCTAAATACTCCAAGATAATGTTTGCAAGATGTTGCACAAAATCTATTTCAGAAGCCACAAGAAGGAGACTTAGGTACTGGAAGTATAAGAAATGAAAAGGAAATATTTTTAAGTTTGTTGCAAATGCCAGAAATACAAGCCAAGCCAAATGAAAGAGCTCTTATTGGCACCACAGAAATGTTTGGACCCCTGGAGCAACGTAGGCATAGGTTTGTTTATGCTGGCTGAAGAAACTAATATTTGTCTGAACTTGCTATTTTCACTTTCTTCTGATATATTTACTAGAAAATATTGCCACTAAATAGGCAATTATTCATAACAAATTATCTTCTAGTGTAGAAAGAACCAAATGCAAGCCACAAAAATTAATTAAAGAATAAAGATAACTTACAGAATTTTGTGGAGAGAGGAGTCATGTAGCTGCCAATGCTTGTTATCCCAAATCTAAACTGTTTTAAGAAAACAATATCAAAATAATAAAGCACTGTAAAATAACCTGCAGAACCAGACTGATCTGTATTTAGATTAAATTACAGAAGGGCAGTGATTAAATTTAGGTTGTCATCCACTGATATTTTACTTGACAGGATGCTGAAACCCACTGTCTGCTGAATAAAGAAAGGAGAACGGCAGGATAGAAAGACTGATATTATCCAGGAGCTGCCATCGCTTCATAAACTGATTCTATGCATCAGGGACTAATGGTCCCAGAAGACAATGTCATGCTTGTGTGAGAGCATCACTCTTCAAATATGCTGTGAAAGGATGGGTGACCCCTTCTCAGAAATGGTAGTAAGACCTAAAGATTAGCAATCTTGGCAGAAAACGCTGTCATGCTGAGAACATCTTCCCTGAGAAAGTCTCTGGCATAAACCTAAATAAATGTTAATTGCTGAGCCTTATGAGGCTGCCGTCCATGCCCCAAAGGACCTTACTGGCTTTGGCCACCCTTGCCTGAGGCCTCCCCACACACCCCGCCCAGGGCCCAGAGGCCCCATTTCAGCCCAGCCTCAGGCACCCAGCCCTCCCCTGAGAAATGCTGGATGTGACCTTCTGCCCAAAATATTGTTTGAACTACCATCCTGGATTGACCTCGCACGGGGCTGGCGGCCATGCATGTGCCAGATGGCCACTGGGCTGTCATCTGAACCCAACACTGCTGACTTACTCCGAGAGACCCTTCATGTGTCAGGCTTGTTTCTCCACTGGAGATTTTCTGTACATGACAAATTTTTGTTTCAAGGCCTCACTCTCATTTTGGTCTTTTGAATGGTCTGACTTCAGAAGTTCCTGTGAATTGACCCATTTCAGCACCCAGGTGAGATGCTCTTACTGTGCTTCTCTGAGAAATGTCTGGGTTCCAGTACAAAAGCCTGCTCATAAGGCTTTTCCCTGTTGCAGCTGAAAGAACTGTGTCCTTTTCTTTGTAGTCAGTTACCTCATGCATGAAAATCATCAGTTGTCGTAAGGGATGGTTGAAGACCCCAGAACTGATGAACTTTCAATCCTTTCACTTTCAATACTGACCGTATGCCTGTCACTTCAGTGGAACAGGAAGCCTTGCCCTTTAGAAATCAGTGAAAACAGCCTTTTGAGCCTTCACAATGCCACACCTTTATTTGTGAGATCAAAGAGCCAAATATTACAGAATTCCTGTTCCCCAGGTGGGTATTTAAGTAATTTTTCCCGTTTCAATGTTTTAAGTAGTTCATTCCATGAGTTCCATGAGGAAGAATTTCCATTTTAATAATTCTTGAGGACCTTGTCTGGAATGTCTTTGATTTTTCAGAATCCTTATCAAATTGTAGACACCTGAGCTGCACTCATTGTTCCAGCAGGATGACATACAGCAATGTGCAACCTTCCTACACTTTTTGAGTATAAATTTCTGGATTATGTGTAATAATTGCATTACCATGGTAGAGTCTGTTCACCTGATTTATTTCTCTCAGGCTTCTTCAGATTTATTTCTCCCCCCCACTATTTGTAGATGAATGAGTTTTCCTGTCACCATGCTGAAAAACATGTAGCCTTATTAAACTATTTACCAAACTCTCTGATATTGTCTGGTCATTTCCCTAATATTTTAGATTTTACAGACTTTAGGAGGGATATTTTTGCCCTTTCTTTATCTGTGATGACCATTTCAACAGCATAGAGGCCCAAATCATCTAGGAATATTCTTATTCAGTGAAGAATTCTCTCTTACAGCTGCTGTTTTAATCCCATGAAGTAGCCATGTTTCATATTGACTTTGAGTTGATTTGATTCTCAGTCTTCCAGTTAATTATGATCTTGAAGTATCTTCAACTGTATAATTATACCTAAAAAATACATGCCTCAAAATGCAATAATTAAGCCTTCAGTCAGTAAAGGTGAATTTAAATGAATACAGATAACCCCAGTTTTGCCAGGGACAAATAAGTTTAATGGCAATGTTTTGCAGGGTCGTGCAAGATTCCTGGAGCTGATTTTCAGTTCTTGTCTCTTGCTCATTCAGGCAGAAAAAAAAGAAGAAAAAATGTATCATACTTTGCTCCCAAGGTAGAAGTATTTCCCATCATTCAAGGTATGTTTATTACAAACAGCTAAATGTAGCACTGCTGGTCAACTGCCACTGAACTGCTGCAGTGCAGTCCATCTCCCATGGTGGAAGAAGAGGAGGGAAGGAAAGAGAAGAACGGTAAAGCACAGAAGACTGTAAAACAGTTTCCAGGCCCTATCTCACTTCAGCTCCCTAAAACCTTTCCATTAAAATGCATTGTGCAGCATCAGGAAAACCAAATCAAATTTTGGTGAAAGAAAAGGAGATGATTTTGTGCGTGTTCAGTATAGCCGTGAATGCTGACCATTCCAGAACAGCCACAGATCCAGAAGAAAAATATTCAAATAAGAGGATGGTTAACCTCAACATGAGGCATTCCACATAGATAGTGTTTTGATTTCAGACCCTATACTGTAAGCACATCTGATAAATATTTAGTGGCTTAACTGACCCTGAGGAAGCTGAGAAATGAGTCACTGAAACTAGAACACCTGTTATTTATGCACTCAGTTCATAGCCCAGCTGCAGGTAGGATAAAAAGGCTCAATTCCAGTTGCAAATGCAAAGTATTTAAACATGTACTTACATATGCATTAAGTAGATCATAAGCAGTAATCAGATCTATTTATTTCTTTTTCAAAATATTTGGATGCATTTAAAATCAAAATTAATCATTCTCCTACAGTACTGTCACAGTACCACTTACAAACAAGTCTGAACCAAAAAGTATTAACACTATAATGCTAATATTCATAAGCAGATCCCTGGGAAAAGGCTGATAGTAATTACAGTGAGAGAATATATGGATACCATTTAAAAAGCCTATAGAATCCATTTTAAACCACATGTCCACTGAGTTTGAAACTAGAATATAACAGAAAATTTTCTCTCTGGCAATACTCTGTTTGGAGTAGAGACCATATACCTTTCCTTGTGCTAGCATTGCATCTATCATGGTGTGGAATGTTAAAAGAAAGTTAAAAAATGGTGCAGTTGCCGTCTTAAGCAGTCAATAGGGCTGTGTTCACTGCTTTCAAAAGGGTAGAGTTTTCTAGTTTGTTTTTCCAGAAGGCTGATACCCAAAAATATACTGGCACATTTATTAGAAGTAAGTATGAATAGGAAGCAGTTAAAAAAATGCACAAGCCAGCTCAGAGGAGCTGAAGTCACTAAGTCCCTCTTAATGAATAATCTAAGTTTCAGGTACCTTTTATTTATATACCTCTTTTGCTTTAACAAAAAGTATCAATTTAAAACACAGAGCTGAGCTGTATTCCATTTCCCCTCCACTGTTTTAAATAAGATATCCAAATTCTTTCCATTTGTCATGGGGCATTAAGGACATATTTTCATCGTGGATTATATAGTATCAATTGGTAATATGCCATGTTTCTATGGACCACAAAACATCATATAACCTGGAGCAAATTCCAGATGCATGGAAAAAATTATATTTGAACTACAAACCATGAAAATCTAGGGGAAGCTAGGCCTCTTTGGCTACAATTAAAGCATGCAGTAAATTTGTTCCACCAACAGGTTTTCCTGTGTTCAGTGATTGACAAGGTTTGTTCAACTCCTACGGCACTGTGCGTCCTAAAGTTTGTGCATGAAATTATTGCCACATATGGATGATACGGATGCTCTGCAAACGGAGAATACAAAAGTGATTAAGTGAGGGAGCCAAAACCCAAGGACTTAGTTTACAGCCCTTTATGTTTATAGTTAGATTCCTCTCCTTAGCAGGAGACAATACTTCCTTTGACTTCCAAGTCAGTTTGTGACTGAATGAGTGTAGTATTAATCACTTTGGTAAGTCTCAGAGAAAAGTCTTCCGTCAACAGGAGGTGAATCTTCTTACACTGCCCTGCACCATACAGTGCCCCTGGCTTTTCCCCAGCTTGATGCCAATTTCTTCTGACTATTCAACTCCTTCACCTTTTCCGAGGATCCCGAGGAATCCTAGGGATGGCCATGGTTTTGTAATGAAGACTTTCATCCTTAGGGTTTTCACTGAATCTACTGACTTATTTCAAATCAGTGATTAAGCAATTACATTAGGATCATTTTCTTGGTCACCCTAACTCAGGCCAGATTTTGAATCAGTAGTCTTAGTAGGAAAGGTGAAGTGTTATTACCAGTTCTCTGGTAGTAGGTTTTCAAAACACCTTACAAGTAAGTCACTTACTCGTGGAACTATCTGTAATGACACAGGAGATGTGAAAAGACGCCCTTTAAGTAGCTGGTTTCCGAGTTTTCTGTAGCAACCATCAGTTTCTCTCTACAAGCTTTATGTACATCTAATACCCTCACAAAGTCATGTTTGATGGCTTCTATACATCAGTGTTGTAGTAGTTAGGGGGAAAAAAATAACTATAGGCCAGTTTCACGGCCAGATTAATTTTTATTGCAGCCTTGAATTTTTGCCACACTGTTATGATGGAGGACCATAATAATCTGTCACAAGTCTCATTGGATGTCACTGTCACTGTATGTAGAGTGCTGGATTGAATTTGGTACAGTGGCTATTATTTTTACTAGGAAACATTTCGACTGCTTCGTTATTAAGATGCAAGGAAAGATCAACATGTGCCTGACCTCTGAATACTATAGGTGCTTTCGAAATCACATGAATTTTCTTTAAGGCAGTCCCTTCATCCAGAGCTCCTATTGCTAATAACATCTATTTTTATACTTTTTTTTTTCCAGAAAGATAAATGCAGCATAGGATATATGTGTAAATTGAAGTAAAAGAGTCACTTCCCTGTTTAACACTTATTATACCTTCACTGAATTTGGGCACAGAGGTTGGTGTCTACTCTGAAATACAGTGATTTGAGGGCAATCTATGAAAAGCAGATGATATAGATAAGGCATGAAAATCAGCAGGTCTTGTAGGTATTTATTTTCCAGAAAGACCACCATGCTAGGTGTGAGTAAGCAATGAATAACAAAATTTGTGGAATAAATATTGCAAAAGAAGTGTTGTTTATGATAGGAAATGCCCTGACTTCTACTTTTGAGTCTATAAATATTTTTTAAATACAGTTAGAAAGTTTTATGAGCATTAATGGAACAGTAAGGTTATGACATTAATGTGAACACTGCTCAGAGGAAATAAGTAAAGCCCATATTTTTAGAGAGACAGGACTTTACAAAAAAAATGTTATGTTTGGGATTTATTTTGTTTTGTTGTTTGACTGGGGGTTTTTTGGCAGTTTAAGACAGCTCTTCCTGAGGTGTAGGACTGAATAAGTCCCTATTCCACATATCAGGACTACTGCTAGGAAAGATCTGTTTGCTAGACCAGCAAGTACAAGATGCTTTTCTTATGATTGAAAGACAAGAAGAGTGATGGTGTGGTCACGCCAAAGTTGGCTGTCTCTAAAGAAACTACTTCCTTTTTTTTTTCCTTTTGTGAATATGGCATAATATATGTGTGAAGCAAAGAGGCAAACCTGATTATCAAGGTAAAGAGTGAAGTTAAACACTTTGTTTTGAACAGCCTGTCAAGATGCTATATAGCTGAAAGCTTCTTTATGGTTTGTCGCAATATAGCAGTATGTCTTGTACCTACTTTTCCCTCTGCTTGACTGGCATAGGGATTTAAAATCACTTCTCAAATGTATGTTCTGAATTCTGTAGGAGTTTGCTGGCTTGCTGTCTGATATTTCTGATTTTTGAACATTGACACATAAATCATTACCCTTTAAAGCCTCTTTTAAAATTTATTAGATTATAATCAACAGGGATCAATTTAATAAAAGCAGGAACACTTTTTAAAAAACATTAAATCTAACCAAAATTATTGTGACATTTAAGAGCAAAGTGCAAGGTGCTTACTGTTCCAACATTAATCATGTGCCAGGACAGATGGGATTCATTTCATCTCACTATAGCTATCTAAAAATTAGTCATCACATCTCATCTACTCACCTAAATTCCTATTAAATCAATGGAGAGAGACAGGGATCCCCAGGGGGCACATCAGCCCATTCTCAGGTAGGTGAGATATACACATGCTTCTTACCAGTAGGTACAGACAGAACTCGTTGATGTAAGACAGATGCTTCATTTATTTGTCACAGGCAGGGATTTCATGCCATTTGAGATCGCTTAAGATACCCAAGATATCCATGTGGGTGTGGCAGATGGGACCCAGGGCTGACCCACAGAATACCTTTCCACAGTGGCAGCTGGAGGCTGGACAGACAGAACTGTGGATACTTCGGAGTTCCTAAAAATACACTAAATATATGACAGTTGCCTCTAAATCGTGTCCAGTGACTGTAAAGGGAGCTCCAGGACATATAAGTCCCAACACTTACCTGAAAGTATCGCTGCCACGCTACCTAAACCTGGTAAGTTTACAGAAGAAAGGAAAACTCAAAACTGACTTAAAGTTTTGCTGTACAGATACTCAGAAAAATAAGCAGGCCTGCATTGAGAGAGCATAGTGCAGGACCTCAGTTTCTCCCTTCTGCCTGCTCTGGGACACGTAAGATTGAGCTGAAGATCTGTGACCACCAGATGAAATTACCCCTGGGCAATGAGGCTGGTGCAGGAAAAATTGAATAGATCATACTAGCACTAGTTATAACCCCTGGTATAGGCTGATGAAGGCAGATTAGCAAAGCTGCTTGAAGTTACCGTGGCTTGCATGAGGCCAGAAATGGCATCAGAGGAGAGCACCACAGAGTAGGTTTGGAAGAACAGCATCCTGCTATTTCAGATGACTTTCATTCTTAGTCCAGGAAAGGGTCAAAGACTGTCTTCCTAAAAAAAACTAGGATTGTTAGAGGACAAAAAGGACATTAATGCTTAAAGCAACAGAAAGCTTACAAGCAAAGAACTGTTGTGGCTTCCTAGCTTCCCATGCCAAAGCAAAGGGAACACTATGAACCACCCACACTGCCTTTACCACGACCCTCTGCCTCTGTCCAAGTACCACATGAGAGGAAATTGTTCTTGACTTGAGCAATGTGCTTAAAAACCAAACCTCTGCTTTCTACAATCTTTAATTTACATGCTTATCTTACCAGTTTACCTTTAGTGTAGGCTGACTTGGCACTGGATTGGTTGCAACAGTAACTTTAAAATTTTTGATGTTCTTTTATAGTTATTCTCAGGTATTGGTTACATCAAAGTTTCTTTTTATAGTTATGCCCCTTGCCTCCCACCATCCTGCTCCCAATGTTTTCTGTCGCTGAAGAGGCATTTCGAGCAGCCGATGCAAAGCAACATTTAACAACGGGTTGACCTTGCCTACATGTTGACCCGTCTTGTAAGTGGACTTCCTTGTCTCTTTGACAGCCTAGTAAGAAAACACCTCTAGGCCCCATACAGGAGCAGGAAGAATGGGAAGTTCCCACAGCCTCCAGGATTTTGTGCCACACATCAAGAACTTTTCTTTTGAAGAACTATTTTGTTCTTTCACTAGGCATTTTGCAGGACTTCCCTGAGGATTTTGCAGCCTTCCCTTTAAGGTATCCCCAAAGATTGTATTCCAGTGCAGTACCCACCTCAATGAGAACTGAGGGTTCTGGTTTTTATGTAAGTCATGCTTCTTAATAACCAAATTATAAACTCAAAGGCTTTTTTTCTTTAGGAAAAAGTAATATTCACTTAGTTGTCCTCTCATCTTACAGTTCAAATTCCATTTTTACCCTTATTTAATATATTCTTTGTATTTAAGTTCTCCAAGTCTGTTTTCCCTTTAGTTTCAGTATCTAATTAGGGCTACATGCATTAAACGTGCCTTTATTTTTGCTTTATCCTTACCAAAGCTGTAAGTTGGAAAATTACTTCTGTCCATGTCCAAGCCTCAAATACTGTTTTTTAAACACATGCTGTGTCCCAGTCTGAAGATAGCTGTACTCCTCCGAGAGCTCAAGTATTTTAAGTACTCTTGCGATGAGAAGTGCTCTATATATGTTGTAGTGTTATAAAATGTTCATTTATACTTGCCCTTTTTTTTTTTAAGTGTAGATTCATATATCGTGATTAGCAGTTGTAAAACAGTTCAGCACACAGAAGAAGAGCAATACATTGTCAGTAATACCTCCCTCTCTGGTATTTGATTGTTGAAACAAAGAGGTCTAGTGGAATGTTTGGCTCTTAAAATTATGCAGCTATGTCCCACAGAAGCTTAGCAGTTCTGGCAGGGCAGTAATTGTATTTTTCCTGAGAATTCTTTAAATTATCTGGGCACCAAAAAAAATAATGACATTTTTAAAGTAGTGGATTCAGCTGGGGCTAAGCAGATATGAGCAGTCTGTCTTCGTTAGTGTTTATATGGTGGCATTGCTGAGGGACACCAGTGACAGACAGGGACTGATTGTGCTTGGCACTGAACAAACAAGGTAGAGTTTGCCCCAAAGAGGTTATAACTTAAATACACAGGTACTGGGAGCTGGGGAGAGAAGTGTTGCATCACTCTGGAGGTTGGGAGTTGAGGCTGAAGAACCCCCTTCTCCCAAAGCTGAACACCTCTAAACCAGATTGCTTCTCTCCTGGAGCCCTGGTCTTCACGTCACAGGTGCCCTTCTAGCCAGCTAGGGTGTTTTCTGCTGTGAAACCAGTAATGTTCTGCCTGTGAAGTAGACAATATTGATTTAAAAAACAAAAACAGAAAAAAAAGAGCCAGGCAAATCTGCTTAGAGCTGTCAAGGTTAAACTTTGAAATGATTAGTCACTTTCCATTGCAGTCAGTGCAAACATTTCTTAAACATTTCTTTTAGCAGTCACTTACATGAATAATTAACTCCTGTGACCCTGCCTTGTCACTTACTGGTTAACATGGTCAAATGCTATCATTAACTTTCAGCATTAGATGTGCTCTCTCATACTTTCCACCTGCTGATGCAAATGCTTGGTCTCCAAGCTCACATTTCTAAATGTAGAAGCACAAGCCCATGCAGACTCTTCAGAGGCTTCCTCCCATGCAGACAGTGAGCTGTGGTGCCACAGGATCCATACTTTCCTTGTGTTCTCGGGTCCCTTGTTTCTGGGCAGCCACTGGGAAAATGTGTCAGGGACAGAGCAGAGGTTTACCTCGCAGTGGCCTTTCTTTATCAGCAAAGCCAGGAAGCTGCACAAATCCCTGGCATGCATCCACCTTCAGCTTTCTGAGAAGCAGATAGCGTGCCTCAGCCTGTGCTTTATTTAAAGAGGCAGACCATTTGGGGTGAACAGTTAAGCTATGGAGCACTGGGGTATCATACTTGTCTGGATTTTTTTCTCCCATCCAGAGAAAAATGCAACCAAAGTCGTGGGGGGAAATTTGCAGCTGATTGTGACTAACAAAGTGGTAAGGCCTCCTTGGGATGTTACTGACAACTTCTGAGTTCTTCCTTATGGGACCACATTTTGTAGGTCTTAATCTCGTGGGAAATTCTGTCTTGGAGACAAACACAGGATTTGATCTGAATGCAAAGTTTTCATTTTGCACTCCTACTACTAGGATGGGAAATTGTAACACAGCAAGCTCCCTCAGTTCTCTTGACACACAGGCAATAGCAAAATGCAATCAATCTCAAAGATTTATGTTCTTGTCCTTTTAAGTCCCTACCTTGCATTACACCATTATCACAATACATAAGGTAATGGCAGGAGTTGAATGAGTCATGGGAGACTTTCACTAACATTTAATCCAAAATCTAAAAGCTGCCTACTCTGCATTGCCATGGCGTGGCATGTTTTTAAGCTACAGGAAATACGCTGTATTCAGCAACATCACATAATGTTAATTGCTGAATAATCTACCTCATGGTCCTTAGTATCAGTGCTGTAGGTGACAGGTTAAAAATGAAACTCTTATTATTAATTTTGTCTGTCACTAGCAAAGATAATTCTTTGGTGAAAGAGGTTACTATGGAGCCTGATTCAGGGGCAAACCCCCCCCCCCGAATTTAAATTAATCATAGTGGAAAATCTTTAAAATGCTCTTTGGTACATTTAACAATTGCTGTGGTCCCTCTGGGAACAAAATCTAAACCAAAATCTAACATGAAGGAAACAGGTTTGCTGTGATGCCAGAAGTACTCTAATTAATGTATCTGGTTTTCATGGTGATAAATGGGGTCTGTCAGAGTGTAATAATTAATTCTTAATAATGTGAACTTCTCAAGGTTATTTTGCCCTCAGGTTTCTGAAGAGCTCTCCATAATCAAAACTGATACTGTAAATAAACAAATCTTGATTTGCTAGACATGTGGTACAGGTATGTGTGTTAGTGAGCTCGGCTTCCCTCTGAAGCAGACATTTCACTTTTGATGCTCTGGCTTTGTTTGCACTGGCTTATCTGTCCACAAATGGACGTGTTGACTCACACTGCCCCTGCAAAGCTGCCCAGCCTCTTCATCGGCAGGACTGACCCATGGTCTGGGTTTGATACTGGCAGCCACGCTGTGCGCCTGTGCCTCTGCTTTAATATTCTCATTTCTAAAATTATGGTCTACTTTGTTGCTGGAAGTGCTGACAAAAAGGACATAAAATGTTAAAAGGAGAGGGTGTGTTTTAAAAGCAATTGTAACACCAGGGAGGGGGAAATTTTTTTTTCTTTCCTAAAACACTAATCTCTATTCTGCATCTGTCTACTCATTTACCCTCTGGTAACACTGTTGGCTCCCCCTTTCCCATCAGTTCTCTCTCTCGTGGAAAAACTGGGCAGGAAGAGGTCATTGAAAACATTCTTGGGGATTGAGGCTACCAGGGCTTGTTGCTGCACAATTATGCAAGCAGATCCTTTTGAAAACAACTTTTAAGAAGGAAATAGGGAGCTTATAGTGAACAAGTGAGAACAGTACTCAGTGTAACTGTGTGCCTAGTACTGACTTTCTGGCCTTAGACTGTAAATTGGGCTGTGCCAAGGTAGAGCTGAAGAACATGAAATTGAAAGGATAAAAATAATATCAGATAGCTATTTTTATGTTCATAATTTTAGGCTTTATTCTGTAATTTAAATTCTTAGTAGACAAAACTTGAAATTACATAAACTGTGCATTTAATAGTAAAGAAAACGTAGTCCTGTGAGCATAGGTGGCAAACCCAAACCTCCACTTAACTGTTACACAAGTCATTTTCCGGGAACACTGACTTTTTTTTTGTTTTGTTTTTGTTTTTAAGATGAGATTCTTTTGAGGAGTTTAGAATGGTGAACATTAAGCTGAGCTAGGTAAACACAGTTATGGATCCTGAGTAATCTTTCATTGCCAATCAAAGTAATGACTTTCTTACGCTTGCCATTTTTCTTTTTCTCTCTCACTTTGATTTATACCCTGGAGTTTTGCTCAGTGATTTTTCAGAAGCTGAAAAGAAGTTAAAATAAACATGCTTAGTGCTGAACAGATTCATCTTCTTTTCATATTTTCCCTCCAGTTCTTTGCCATATTCACAGAGCTGCCATGCACAATCTCTGCCTCTGGATGACAGCCCCTGCCATGGTCTGAAACCACAGCTGTACCACACAGAGATGTCCTTCTGGGGCAAGTTTCTCCTGTGGAGGGGAGGCAGTAATGTGCCCTTGAAACTGTCTGCCCTCTGGGTTAGGAAATATGTCTTATCTAGGTCACTGGTCAAGTTATCACATCTATGTGCTCAGCCATCTCGACTCGGCTGCAAGTCTGCTGCAGACACTGGGAAGCTGTTCAGGGGCAGGGTCCAGCTGCAAGATCAGGAGCCAAATTTGGGAAATACCTCTGCTATTGACTCTGCATGTCACAGATTCACTTCAGGGGAAAAAGATATGAAACTGCTAGCTCCTGGCTCTAGCACTATTTGTAAAATTCTCCTCTCCTTTTTTGATCGCTACTTTTTTGGTTTCATGTTTTACCTGTTCAACATAGGTTCACCAAGCTGACTGAAAAAGATATTAGATATGCTGGATCTTTCATACTGCTCAAATGTATTGTTCAGGAACACTGAATTTTTTGTTTAGATATGAACTATCTCATGTTTGTCACTGAGGCTAAAGTTACAGCCCATCTTACAGCAATAAGTTTGAGTCAGAGGGGTTACTTAGCACAAATGAGGGCGGAATTTTGAGATAAAAGCATAGAGTGATCACATTCCATTTTAAATGCTGTAATCTTTGTTAAGTTGTATTACAAAAATTCAAGGCTAACATTTAATAGACAGAGGGTACAAGCTGCGTGAGTGGTCATTATTACACTGCGTATATCCAGTTGCCTGTAAACTGATTTTAGTTTATTTTTACACCACTGCCACTATGGAAAGCAAGACTTGGTACAAAAACCCCAACCAAACAAGCAAACAAAAACCAAACCAAAAGCCCTCAGCTACTCACAGCTCTGCAGATGTCCCTAACCAATGCTGCTTTTACTTTAATGACTTTAGATATTAGTACCAGAGAAATCTCCAATCCTTGGGTAACTGCCACACACCCACTTCTGTGGATGCCTCCCTCCTCCTTTGCTTTGTCTGGTTTATGGCTCCTTTGCATTTTTGCTCTTTATCATTAACAGACAAGTGGCATATTGCACTCCCACCTGGTACTGTGCTTTCCTGTCTATATGACTTCAAGTAAAAAACCCACTGAATCGATGCCTTGCCAACATGTCTAAAGGTTGAAAAAATAACTTTAAAAATGCTGACATGTATTTGTTTTCTCAAAACAAACCTTGTGCCTGTAATGTTAGAAGCTCTAATTGCTTAGGGAATTTCATCCTCTGACTGTGTGAAAGTTGACAATAAAAAGGAATCTTCGTACAGGGAAGTCTTTTTATTTCACTTCACCAAATTGTTTCACTATGAATCAAGGTTGTAACTAGGATTATGAAGCAGCAAAAGGAGACGGGGCTTTCATTCAGGCCCTGTTTTGCCCTTAGTCCTGGCTTACCACCTTGTGTCCTGGGACATTCCTGCTGCTGCAGAGGTGGTGACAGCTCTGCCTCCATCTGGGAGGAATCCCCTAGGCCCGGGCATGACAAGGGGAGGGCCCTGGGACAAAAAGCTTAGGACCAGAGAAGCTGCTGCTTTAGGACAAGGCTTCTGGGGCTAGAGGTGCCGAGAAGTTTTTGGAGAAGGTGCCTCCTTCCTTTTCCATGGGTCCAAAATAGACACTGGCACTTGATAACTTGCAGATATCACTGCAACAGAAGAGACCAGAAGAAAAGCAGTATCTATCTAAACAAGCCTTTACTAGTCCTCCTTTATCATCTAACTCTGCACTGGAATCAAATATTTTCGAAGAATCATGGGATCACTTCAGTTGCAAAATGCTATAACACCACTGAATCCAACCACTGCCAAGTCTACCACTATAGTCCACCATGTCCCTAAGCACCACATCTACACATCTTTTAAATGGTGCCAGGGATGGAGGTAGCCACTTCCTTGGGCAGCCTTTTGGTGAAGAAATTTTCCATAATATCCAATCTAAACCTCCCCTGGAGCAACTTAAGGCTTGTTATGTGGGAGAAGAGGCTGACCCCTTCCTGGCTACACGCCCTTTCAGGTAGTTGTGACTGTGCAGAGGGGGCTGTGCTGCAGCTCTGGAGGCCCCTGGGAGCCAACAGGCTTGGCAGCAGTGATACTGGCAGTGTTACCGCCCCAGGATCACCTCAGCCACTGCACCAAAGCCAGAATGGAAAATGTCCTCCACATAGGCTTTGGGGAGCCACTCCTCTGGCATGTGTACAGCATCTCTCCCTTCTACAGGGCGCTGCATCTGCACCAGCAGCAGCTCAGGGTGAGAACAGCTGGGTAGGACAGGACTCAGTCTCAGCTGCTGAATGGTGATGTCTCAGGGGAAAAAGTTGCTGACATTTTATGTAAAACACACATGACGTCTCGTGATTTCACCCTCGCCGTGCAAGGTCTGAGGCGTTACTGCTGGTACTTTTTTCCATAGGGTCTGACATAGCAAGAACTGAAAATGAGATGGGATACCCAAGGTTCCTAGCTTTCTTTGCAAAAACAGGGTGTAATGTGCTGAAGAGGGAGTGTCAGTCTTTGGCTTTCTTAAATTTCCTGGCTATTGTTGATTTATATCAGATCCTTGAAGCTATTTAAACACAGTGTTTTGTTGGTATTTCCTTAGTAAAATGAGTGAAAAGGATGACATATTTCATGTAAGCTTATGTAGGTATTCTTCTCAGAAAGACCCCAAGGGTTCTTTTGGCATCAGCACATCCATTAGGCAATTGTTGTTGAGATGCATAATATGTACCTGGTAGACTTTGTGGCTCCTAGAGGTTTGTCATGCTGTCTCCCTTTAAGCAGATATCTACAGCTTTTTGTGTATGGCCTGCATGCAAAGTTCAGTTTATTTACGCTATATACCAAACTACGCTCCATAAAACTCCCAGGTCTCTCTTAGAAAACACTTGCCTAGGTTATGTGCCATGTGTGGAAAAATTCTGTACCAAATTACATTTTACAAGTCTTCATGCACGCTCATTTAGATGATTTATCACCCTCACAAGAAAAGATCTTTCAAAGCTCCAAAAGGAAGCATATACCATATGATTATTGCCAGTGCTTACTTCTAATTAAACCTGTCCTGAAAGAAAACAACAACAAAGAGAATATGAAAATAAATACCTTCAGAGTAATTATGCTAATTCTTGTATTTCTTTGCTCTTATTAGAAACCAGTGACAATTCTAGGAACAATTCACAAGGACACTCATTTTTATCAGTTCACACTTGGTCTAAACTAATGGTCCTTCCACTTTTTTTCGAAGTGGTGATAAAAGCACTGAGATCTGCAGGTAAGAGCTGAGTTCAAAGCTCTGCCTTGCTGGCTGAAGACAGCACAATCCAGGTAGCAACCTGGGACCATATGGAGTTCCTTTGTCACTCTTCATGACACTCTTCATGACACGCTGATTTGGTCAGGGGTCAGTCAGGGGCTCAGTCCAACTGCAGGGTCTTAAAAGCAGGGAGGGCAAACCAGTGCAAGGTTGGATGGACAGAATGTAGGCCACAGTAAGGCTTCTTTTGACCTCTGTCTTGCTCACCTGCAAAATGGTCTTTTCCAGAAAAGCAGATTCTCCCTCAGAAGAGCACCAGCTTTCAGCTCAGCTCCTTGCATGTGTACCTTAAAAATGTCCCCATCAAACTCCAAGTGGCATTTACAAAGATGGCTGTGCATTGTCCTCCCTGGCTACCTACAAGGTTTGCAATGGTTACTATAAATTATGGGAGTATTTCTGATTTGAAGAGCACAGCAACCAAATTTCTAAACCCAGATCGTGCCTTTACCACTCACTGGTAGCATCACCAAATCACCAAGCCTCCATTATTCTGTGTTTCTTGAACCCCAGCCATTTGCAATGGCAAGTCAAAAAAAGGTCCAAAACCAGTAAGACACTGAAAATGAGGGAAAAGTCTCTATATTTCAGACATCTTTTTCCTTAAGCTGTTTTAGTTTCCGTTCTTCATAATACTAGAACTGAGATTTTTTTTTCTCACCAATTAATTCTGTTTTGGTTCAGGATGTGCAACTAAATTACTGGAAATATTGTAACAGCAACTTCTCAGAGTCTAAATAAAGTAAAACCCAAGCTATTACAGAATATATACAGCAGCTACAAAGAAGATGCTGCTTTGACTTGGAGGTCCAACAAAAATATGTTTTCCTCACTGAAAGATAATAGCAAAAGATAGTCAATACCAGATGAGAAAAAAAATCACTTGAATGATAGAGAAATACTGATCTCTTATTCTAAAACTCATGCTCACACTCACACACACAAGAGTGGGGAGGTGGGGTGTACCCTTTTTGTAAATGAAGAAGATTTGTCTTTTCCTAAAGTGAGCACTATGAATCCCCAACCATATGTCATAGCCTAAATCTCAAATAAAAGTTGCATGGGTTAAATTGATACATTAATACAAGTTAAATAACCAGAGGGGAGTATTAGTCAAAAGCTTGCTCCCACCAAAGATTTGATATATAGCTTCTGAGAAAAAAAAAAGAGACTGCTCCATTCTGAAACAGGCCCTGGAGACATTTGGATATTATCTAATAGGAAGAGGGTTTATCCTGGAACAGACCACAGTGCATGAGAGTGACTGAGCAGTATGAAAAAGACTCCAACAGCAGAAGCACAAGGTAGTATCTATCGTTCCACCCTTTTCATTTCCCAGCCAGACATATGGCTGAATCTTGTAATTTAAATGCAGATTATCTGTCCCAGCAGGAGTGCCTGAACATCCTGGAACCGGTGTCACGTTTCAGTAGGAGTGTCAGTGACTGTTTTGTGTTGCATAATTTCAAAATATTTTGTTCTCTGCCAAATTTAAGTATTTTTATGCTTTTAAAGGATGGGTCTTCCTTCTACAGATGCTTTTTAGTCTTTTAAGGGGTAAAGCATTCATTGATGTTTTTCTGTGCTACCTGAAAGCTAGTTTTTCTCCTGTTTACACATGAGGAATAAATCTCTCCAGTTACAGTACCAGGATGGCTGAACGTCAGAGTTTCACCCTTTGGCCTGGGATGGAGCTGTAGTGTACGATGCACAGTGCCGAGCTGGATGCCAAGGGCCTTTTGATGCAGACACATAATTTAGTTGTGTAAACATGTGTTTCATTGAAAATCAAAGTCAGTAGATATATGGCTATAGGTATAGGGGTTACCACGTGACATTTTTTACCAGATTTTTTTTGAGGAGCAGGCATTAATAGCAAGACATACACCTTTCAAAATTGTATTGGGATTTGGACAAAATCCATGTCTGAATCCCAGGTATCCAGCCTGCCTACCTTCTAGCACTGTCTAACTCGCTAGATGTTTACTCTCCAGAAACATTCTGGTCTGCTGTGAAATCATTCAAACAAAAGTTTTGAACCAGCTCAGATGCAGCCCAGTGTCAGGAAATGCCCCATGTTTTTACAGTGGGGAAACTACAACATGCGTATCAATGAGGCCCATGGAAAAGAAATATACATGCACCAATTCTCGATAGATATTTCAGAGAGATGTTCATTTCTCCAGCTGCATGGCCGGGCTCTGCTGAGGAACTGCTCAATCATGAGACCCGAGGGTCCCTGCCTGCGCAGGGGAACACAAAACAACCAGTGGGGAAGGAGGCTGAGCAGGGGCAGGGAAACCCCGTGTCTCCCCCCCAGGGCTCCTCTCCCAGGACTACATGGCAGGGGGGAGGGACCCCGACGTTTCACCCGTTTATTTTTAACAAAAGAGATTTAAAACTTAACACTGAAAACAACTGGATAACCATGAGATAACAAGGACAGTTTCAAAACAAAACAAGCCACCCTCCTGAGTCTTTAAATGTCCAAACAGATTCTCTGGAACATCTTAAGGCTGACAGAAGGGAGACAGGACTCTCCGGGCATGCTTTGTGGGGAAACTGAGGCAGGAGAGGGTTTCTTCCATTTGTACCAGTTGGAACTCTAAACAACAATAGTTAATTTCTTCCCTCCCCCTCTTCATCCCCCACTCAGCATTGGAAAGGGATTTTTGGGGAAGCAATTGGCAAAGGCATGGTTTTGTGAGGGAAACCATGGGTGAAAAAAACGGATTGGGAATACACTGGTGGTAATAGGATATAGGATAAAAGGGAAAGGTGGGATTAGGAAAGGGATACTGTAGGGGGAGCTTATAATGGAGATATTGTCTAACATGACTACGATTTTTAGCATATATACTGCCTTTTACAGAAACACCCTCAGGCTCAGTGACGTCTGCTGCTTGTAACCCTTTTCTACCTTGCACAATTTTGAACTCCACCACCTCTCCATCTCCCAAGCTTGGGATGCATTTTTCAGGGTTATTCTTTTTAACAGCAGTTCTATGAACGAATATGTCTTCTTGGTTGTCACATCTTGTTATAAAACCATAATTTTGTTTAACATTATACCATTTTAACTCTTCCTAAAACCTTAGCTACAGTGATTTTTTCCTTTTTTCCGAGTGGCTGCTGTTTTCTGTCTCGCTGTGTTTTTGCTTTCTCTTTCGCTTTCGCTTGCTCCCATGTTGGAATTGCCAGGGTTGCTGGGGCTGCCGGGCTGTTCGTGCCTGCGCGCTCTTCCTGGGGTCGCATTTGGGGCCGCACGGGCCGGGCCAGGCCGCGCTGCTCAGCTCCCCGTGCGCCGCCGCCTCTGCTCTCAGCTGCGCTGCCACTGCCTGGCGCCATGCCCACGTCTCAGCCGGGCCCCCAAGTGGTGGCCCCCCCACACCCTGCTTCAGTGTGTGTTTCGTCTGGGTGTGGCTCCTCTCCACTGCTACTGCCACCGCCACAGCCACCGCCACCTCAGTCGGGCATTCACGGGGCTCACTCCACCATGTGCTGCGTGGGGCCAGGCGGGCACTGCCAGGTCGTGCCGCTCCTGCCGCGCCTCGCTCTGCCGCCTACCCTGCAGCTCGTGTGGCTCCGCCCGCGCACAGGAACTGCCTCGCTGCTGCTCGGAGGGGGCTCGGTCCACGTGGTCTGGGTCGCACGGACTCTGAGGCAGGCTTCCCTTCACCAGGACACAGCTGACATTACTCAACAGTCTCGGTAACTAAATAATATTCACGAAAATATTCTTCCATCGGCATATATTTTGACTCAGAAATTAACTGTGTCCGAACGGTCTTCCATAAGTCTTTGGTAAGAATTAAATCCCAAGAAACGTAGAAAAAGTTCTTAAACAACCATGCCAGGAAGTGTTTCAGTTCCTTTTGAGCTTGAATTAAGCTAAAATTTACAAATCGTTGTTCAAGAATCTTTTCACGTTTAAGATAAATGTCCATATGCAGCTCTGAGAGCCAAGAGTCTTTCCACAGTTCCTTCATAGTTAAGAGATGGAACAGCAAAACAAAAACAAGAAGAGAAATCCAGAGTTTACTCACAAATCAGTCGCTGTCCTTAGGGATCGGGGATCGTTCTGCTCGCATTATCCACCATTTCTTACAGTGGGGATACCGCAACACGCGTATCAATCAACAAGACCCATGGAAAAGAAATATATATGGACCGATTCGTGATAGATGTTTCAGAGATGTTTATTTCTCCAGCCGCATGGCCGGGTCTCTGCTGAGGAACTGCTCAATCATGGGACCCGAGGGTCCTTGCTGGGCAGGGAAACACAAAACAACCAATGGGGAATGAGGCTGACCAGGGGCAGGGAAACCCTGTGTCTCCCCCCCAAGGCCCCTCTCCCAGGACCACATGGCAGGGGGAGGGCCCCAACACCATGTCATACTCTAGACTGACCAGACAAGATGCCTAACCTGTTCTGAAATTCCCAGAGGGGCCTTAACCTTCTGGACTCTGAGTTCAGCTTTCAGGGTCTTCAGTGTTTCCCATCTCACCTTGGAAACAGGAAGGTTTTTGAACTATCAGGTTTTTGCAGCTCTTAAACACCTCAAGAATGCTTAAATCAGAATGTTGGAGAAATTTGTAGAGGGAGTAAGCTCTACTGCTGTTCAGGTTAAGTGATGGTGCAGGAAAGGCTGCGTGGGCAGAAGAACAGGAGAGAGAAAGCCTGTCTGCCTCAGCAGCTGTACACCTTAGGGGAGCTATAGATGCTGCAGGTGATACTGAATGATGAGAAGCTCATATACAAAGACACAGGCATCCCCAAAGGGATGGGGATGATACGGCCTCACAGGTAGTTTTTCTCAAGTCACATCTGTGTGGCCAACCAGGGCAGAGGTCCACACAACAGCGTGCAATTAGTCACACAGCTAAATTGTTAGCATGAGCTGGTGCTATTTTGGCGCTTGTCACCAGGGGCAAGGCCACATCACGTCTAGGACTGATGTGAAAAAATCAGTTGTGGACATGGCAAGGCCTAGGAAATCCCAACTGCTAAGATTAGCTCCCAAGTAAAGGAGAAATGCCTCTTAAAAAGGCTACTCTTTAGACTGGAAGTAGGTAGCGGATTACAGTGTGGGACACAGGAGAATTGACTGGATAATGTAGTGGATAGATAGAAGAGGATTCATCCTGAGCACTGTAGAGGAAGCCATGCTACTGAACCTAACGATCTCTGTGGACAGAGGAGATAGATGGAAACACACTCTGAACTACCTTGATGGAATACCTTTACTTTTTATGTCCAAACAACACAACTTTTCCTTTAACTTACGTGTAATGAAAATATCGATTTAAATAGAACTGAATCAAATGGGACATATGCCAGCACAAGAAACATTCAAACTACAGTAAATTTATATGTATGGTGAACGATACATCTCTCAGGAAGCAGTTATTACATTTATTGTCTAAACTAGTATGTGTGGTGCTGTGGAGAGCAATGGCATATGTAATAAATTTTCATCCCTAAGTACATAGAAAAGAAATAGCAAACTGAGAAGCTCATCAAAACTTATTTCAAAAAGTCACTGTGGTGTCTTTGTAAAGTTTCTTTGATTCTTCTCTAATTGCATGCTCGAAGAACAAAATCCCTCCTAAAAACTTGCATGCAGGGTGATTAGTGAGCAAAACTGGAGAAAAAAGAGAAAGGACAAGGTAAGCAGTTTTTTGGGGGGCACTACTGTTCTTCTCACTGAATTTCCAAATGCCTCTTTAGCAAAATGTGTTTGATAGATTAGGAATGAAAGATTGTTTCCATGTTTTTTGACACTCATTAGGAATTGGAAGGAGAGAACTGATCAGCATCTGACAGCCTTCTTTTACAAGCACGTTCTTAAAATCTCCATGTTTTACTGAGAGGTTTTGATGTGCTCAAACCCCAAAATTTAAGGTTTGTCTGTGTGTGTTTCAGTTTAAAATTTCAACCAAGAAAATATTGATTTTCTATGCCTTTTAGGCTTTCATCCTTTGAAAATCTAACTTAAGGAATTCTGCCTTTTGTTTCTCACCTAGATAAACAGTCTTAAAAAAAAAAAAAACAAAAACGAAACCCCCAAACAAATTAATGCCATCAACAACAGTAACAAATGTCCTGCCTGTGAGCACAATTAGTAAGAAAACAGCCTTAGTGGTGTTTAGCCTGCAGACACCAGTGGAGCTCCACAACCATAGATTCTAATTAAGGGATTGACTTTTCAAGAAAGATTAAAATAATGAAATGCATTTAGCTTTGCTACATGATGACAGGGAGGGAATAGGACAACCCTCAGCAACAATAAGGAGGTTGTAAACAGCAACAATGGACAAGAGCTGTTAAAAGGAAAAGAAAGAACATTTTCCTAGGCACCAAGAATAATAAGGAATAATGGATGCGTAGATAGAATAAATAAGCTCAATGTTGATTGTTGGTATTCTTATTATATTTCATCTTTTGAATGAACACAGAGATGTTTATTGTCAAGGATGGATTTATTCACGACCAAGGAAAATAGAAGGGCGCTGATTACCTTGTTACCACTGCCAAATGTAACATCAGGTTTCATGTGACCTAGGAGAGGCTGTACCACTATATATCCACTCCTCATGGAAAAGCTTGCATCAGATCTGGTTTCTATGCAGCCTCTGTAGAAATGTTCACCAGAAATAACATTTACAGATTTACAAACCCACTTCATCCTTCAAAGGAGCAGTGGTGAAGCCGCCACCTGGGTGCTGCAGAGAGAGGGGAGGAGCAGTCAGGAAGGCAGCGTAAGCCACAGAGAGTGATATGCCCATGGTTTTGGCACTGCATTCAGAGGCAGGAGTGCTCTGTTTCTACCAGGAGCTTGAGTAGATTCTTGGCTCTGCCACTGGAATTGCTTTTTTAGGTGTCTAACCAGCTCGGTGGAGAGACAGAAATAAAACTGAAGTCTTCGTAGTCTGCTATTGCTGTTCAACCCTGCTGCAGGGATTTCTCCTACTTACTTCCAAGACAGAAACATTTTAGGATTAGAATAGCTCCAAAGCCCCTGTGAACACGAAGCTTCTAACATGTATTTCAAAAGCCAAACTCAACATTGTTAAGCAGTTCTAGGTTATCAAGATTCAAGCTCAAGCAGACATCTAGTTGCAGTAAATGCTAATGCTAATAACTCATTAGAAACACTGTGGTGTAACCGATTGTGTTTTTTGGGTCTTGATAGTAGAAGTAGTATTGCTGAGAGAAGAAGTGTCTTCAAATTAAGCTGTACTGCATCCATCAAATCTCTTGTTGAAAAACATAAACACTTCCACTGAAGTCACAGGATCTAGAGATGGATATGGAGCCAATACACAGCTCTGAGTGCTGAAATTTAGAGGTGAATTCAGCAAGGCTCAGAGATTGCCTTCTACATTTGTCACCTGGGAGCAGTTTCTGATAGTCCCCCAGAATGTTTCTTCTCAAAGAGAAAAATAATCACCTTTGCCCCTCCCTACTAACATCAAAACCCTGCTTTTCCTCCAGCATGTGGGCTCACCAGGTGAACACCTTCCCTCCATTCCCTGTGGACAGAGCTGGGAACACGTATTATTTCTAAAGTGATATTTGTATCAAATTATTCAATTAGAAAGACAACTGGAAATTATTTTTTCCAATGCAGAGGATGTATGCAAGTGTAGCATTAAAGGGCCCCCCATGCAATTGTGATGGCATGTGATGGCAATATTTCCAAATAGTATATCCTACAACAAAAGGTCAGCAAGTAACCACTCAGACAGACACAGTGACAGACTTCCTTTCTACCTGACATGCAATCTTCCCAGAAAATGAAGACAGAAATTACTGAGTACATTGGTAAAACATAGAAGGAGGTGTGTATACAAAACCAATTATGGAAAGAATTGCTTTTTGCTGCTTTTTTCCTAGTGCACTGTTTTGGAAATTAACCTTCATATACTAATTAACCTCTGGGTGACTTTATGTAAATTAGATGGCATTCATTGCTGTATTGCTATGGTAGTGTAAGTGATATAAAATGATATAAAGTGCTCTAAAGGTAGCTAAAAAGTTTCTTTTTCATGTGTTACACTTTAAAGATGCTGGAACGATCAGTCTCTCTTGGAATGAGAGACAGGCAAGAAGGATGGATAGATGAGGAAGAGAAAAGGTGAAAAGTGATGTGAAAGATCCTGGGAAGTTCACACATTCATGGGCCATATCACCAGCTTGATAAACATGCTGAGGACCACTACTCAATGCAGATGTTGAAATTAGTATAATCTCAGGACCTAGGCTCATACATTGAAAATTGATATTAAGGGTGTTAACTGGAGTTCTAGAGCCAGTGGTGATTTTGGAGAAGTAATTTCCATAGATCAGAAGTATCACTTAAGGAGCCAGGTGACTGGTTCCCTGATGACGTGCAATTAGTTTTCCCATGTTTCTGAGACACCAGGGAACAAAGAGTCTTGCGAGGAAATTTAACTAAGAATACAGTGCCCAGATTTATTAAGATCTGTTTTTATATCTGAAATATTTCAGACCAGACTTAGCCTAGGTGACCTGGTGTTACACATAACTACCCAAAGTACTTGGGACAGCAAAGATATGAGGAGCAACCAAATCAGTGTCAAAAGTGCTGGAATCCATGTGGAAGCCAAGTGTGACTCATGTCCACTGAAGTGTTTGATATGACAAAGACGTCTGCCAATTCTTTTTGGTTTTATTATTATTATTCATAACACAAAAATTAAAACATTAGACACTAAAATGTGCTTGTTACATGATGCATTACATGTCATATATGGTCAAGGTCCTGATGTATCATTTAAATAAAAGAAAGAGCTAATTCAGCCCCTTGAAAAGATGGCTGAGGTGCTCAGCTCAAAATAGAACCACACCGTGACTCTCAACCGCCAAGAATTGCTCCCTTGCAGCCCACATGTAAGCTCCTCACATGCTGAGACAGAGGAAATTGTACTATACAACTGCATTCATTCTCCTTTACTAGTTTAAGAGACTCCCTGCTCAGTGCTCTGGCTGTGGTGAATCCCAGGCACCTGATTCTCCCCATGACACATCCAGAATAGGTATTTCCCACTGCACAGTATGAATTCAGAGCTGGGAGCCTACAGGTGACATGCAGTGAAACTCGGTATTGTCATGTTGTCTATAGATGTTAAAGCCAGGTGTCTGGAAGTTTAGCACAGTAGCAGCTACTCTGTAGGTGCACAAATTTTGCTGGATTTACCCTATCATCTGTGAAATGCTCCAAAACTTGGAATCAGGCCAAACAGCTCCCTGGTTCACTGTCTGCATCAAACAGTGGATAGTCAGACTGAGAAATTTACTTCAGGGTAGTCTAGGGTATAAAAAAGAAAATTTCAGAGAAATATTAAGGGAAAACGATGTAATTAATTATATCATAATGGCATTAGACAACTTTGCATGCTGCTATTACCTGGGGAGTGAGTTTTCAGTATGATGGAGAGGAAGGCATGGTGATAGCCCTCATGATGAGGCGTTTTGTCCTTGGGGCATTCTGACCATCAAAGTCTCCCCAGTTACTCTACTGGGAGAGCAACATGCTTAACATCTCCCCCCCACCCACCCTTTTCCCAATACACTTGTTCCTGGGTGAAACAGTGGGTATGTCAAATTCTGAGACATCATGGAAATTTCTGAGATGCTCTTTCCTTTTGCTCCCTCCATCTTGCCAAAAAGAGGCATTCAGTTAGCAGAACCTTTGGCACAGCAGCACTGAGGCTGCCAGCAGGGCACTATCTACAAGAGCTAGTCACTCCATAGTGCACATTCAAACCTCCACCCACCGCAGCCAGCATTTATTTGTGTCTTGGTTGGAAAGCCAGGTTCCCTCCTGGCTCCAGCATGTAAAAGAGGAGTGGAGGTTTCTAAGGCTGAGGCATGGTGATGCCTTGCAATCAGCCCCAGCGTAACTTTGCACTGCTACAGGAGATATAGCAAAGACACGATGGCATAGGAGAGGCACTCATAATAATGCTTTGGAAATGAAAAGAAAGCCTGTTCAGAGCAAAAACGCACAGACTAAGGAAAGGACAGAGCTGCCTTTTCTCTCTACCCCACGGCTGGCCTCATGCTCTGGTGTGTTTCCATGGAGGCTGTTGCTGTCACTACGTGGCTCACGCTGGAGTGTCACATTGGATGGGGGCCAGCTCAACAAGAAAAATAAAGTGAGTTTTTAAGAGGTAATGTGGTAAATGTTCTTCTCAGTCTGGCTACCAATATGTGCTGTCTAGCCTGAGGCGCGCAGCACATATGGGTAAAGCTACTGAAGTTTGGTACTTTTAACTTCTTGAGTCACTTTTTACAAAACCAAAGGAGATGCATTAGACTAATTGTGGAGATAAAAAAAAAGAAAGGTAAGGAAAAGCAAAGCTGAGTGATCTGATCCCAACAGACTTCCACTGCCCATTTCTCAATTCTTATTCTAAGGTTTGCAGGCTTTCCTGCATACTGGGTGATTTTCCCTGCTGCTTAGGCACCAGCAGAGCGAGCAGATGTTCACAGCAGCAGACGGCCAGGATAGCATAGCGCCCTGGCCATGCTGATAGGGCCCAGGCAGGTGAGAGTGTCCAGGGCAGCAGCAGATGCTGGCATTCGGGCCACCTGCTTGGGGCAGCTGTAAGGGTAGTCCTGCCCTCCCACTATTTCAGCAGCTGCTGGAGGAGGTAGCCTGGCTCCAGCTCCTCCTTCTGTCAGGGAAATTCAATTTTAATCTCCATTGCTGAGGTTCAAATGAGTTCTGGTGCTAAGAGCTCCTCAGAGAATTTGGCCAGCCCATTTGGGGAGGCTGTGGTAGACAGGGTAACTTTTCTAGCAAAGCAAAACATAGGTAATGTCTGTTTTTCAGAAATCTGCTCCTCTCTCACTTACGGTCTGTCAAGGCACTTCAGCAGTCATTTTGTGGTGTGCCCCTGGGCTTCTGGGAGAGCATCACAACCTCCTCCTCTTTTTCCCATCTGTCAGCTCAGTAGTGACAATAGGGCAGACTGGAGTTTCTTTCAGCTCATTCGATTTCTATGGTTAGCATTTGCCAACTGCTCAACCACTTGTAAAAATCATGTCATCAGTTGTCATTAGAAAAAGAATTGATAACTGGTACTTACTGAGCTTTGCAGTCACTCAAACAAATTCATTCTCTTAGTTCAAAAAACAGAAATCACACAAACAAGCCCAGACATTAAGTGAAAGGGTTAGATTTTTTCAACTCTTAGATTGATACCCAGTGGTACAACTATGGTTAATAATCTGTGAAATTCAGCATCTAAAAAAACCCTATAACTCTTTTAAAAAAATAATTTACTCATCTGTAATGTGATATGTACAACTGAGTCCAGAAAAAGCCTCTTAATGCTTGTCAGTCATCAACATTCCATATCCAGAAAGCATACTATCCAGAAATCACCATGACCATGGATATGTCCATGATGCTCAGGTGCAAACTCAGGCATTTCAAGCCAACCTAATGACATAACAGAAGAGCTGAAAAGAACCATTTTTCATTTTCAGTCACAAAAACATAGAATATTCTGAGTTGAAAGGGACCCATCAGGATTATCAAGTCCAGCTCCCGGCCCTGCACAGGACAGACCAAGAGTCACACCATGTACATAAGAGTGTTGTCCAAACACTTCTTGAACTCAGACAGGCTTGGTGCTGTGAGCACTTTCCTGGGGAGCCTGCTCCAGTGCTCAGCTGCTCTCTGAGAGACAAACCTTTTTCCTGATACTCAACCTAAACCTCCCTTGACTCAGCTACATGTCATTTCCTTGAGCCCTGTCACCAGTCACAAGAGTGAAGATGTCGGTACCTGTTCCTCAGCTTCCCCTCAGGAGGAACTTGTAGACTGCAATGAGGTTTCCTCCAGGCTGAACAGACCAAGTAGCCTCAGCCATTCCTCATACGGCTCTCTGTCCAGACCCATACTTGTTGCCCTCCTTTGGATGCTCTCTAACAGCTTAATGTCTTATACTGTGGTGCCCAAAACTGCCCCCAGCACTCGAGGTGAGGCCGCCCCAGTGCAGAGCAGATGGGACAGTCCCCTCCCTCGCCCGGCTGGCGATGCTGTGCCTGATGCATCCCAGGACAGGGCTGGCCCCCCTGGCTGTCCAGACACTGCTGACTCATGGTCAGCTTGCCATCGACCAGGACCTGCAGGTCCCTTTCTCCAAAGCTCTGTCCCATTCCTAATCTGATTCTTAATCTTTTCCATTCTTGATGCTGGGTAAATATTTCCTGAATACAAGAGTTTCTGGTACTGGAAAAGCCAAGTTGCATGGCCTTGAAATCAAAACAAAAGTTGTCAACATGAATGCCTTAGTAACACCAGAAAGCATCTGTAAGATAGGGAGGAGGAATGCTGTATGAGTAAAGAGAAAACATCTAAGTGCTTATGTATTGGGAGATTTATTCTGTTGTAATTTATTTAACCCCTTCATAGAGAACAAAGAACTTCACTAAATTAAAAACAACTGGGATAAAAAAAGTAAGTTCTTGGAATTATTTGTTAAACCTAAAATTGCTCAGGAAAAGCATGAAAGATTGTTATGATAACACCTGCAAAGAAGATATCCCAAATTTTTTTGGCTGCCTACTAGATGCAAAATCCATGCCCAGCTGAATGTGTTCCTTTGCTAACCTGACTGCAGAACGCTCCTTATTCCTGTGCACTACCCCCACCCATTTCTGAAACATTTCTTCTGGCTTTGAAACTTCCCCAGGTCTTTAACATGATTTTGGAGCCTATGAAACCCATGCACAGGGAAAATTTAGACATCATCAGTTTTACAAAGACACAGTGGAATGCAAAATTACCAGAAGCCATAGAGAACACAACACAGAGGGAGTTACAGGGAAAATTGGGAAAGATTGTCCTATACTATGTCTCTATCTTACCATAAGAAATGTAGTAGCTCTAATGTTCATGTGAACATCATGAGAATTCTCTATGCCTCTCTTTATAAAGCAGTTTAAGGGATGACTCCCTTTTTTTTTGTCTCCTAAACAACCAAACAACACAGTATTTACAAGGAACTGAGATCATGGAATTGAACATAGACCTTAAAATGATGTAAGAAATTTTATTAGGGTGATATTTAGGTTCATAAATTCAGCTACAGAGTTTTGAAATGAAAATCCAGAGCAATCCATTCCCTTCATGGGCATTGCACGGACATGATGTTCAGAGCCAGGAAGTGCTCATCTCTGTTTTTTTGTTTGTTGTTTTTGGAAAAATGTTAACCAAACATTAAAGACATGCACAAATCAAAACCTTCCCCAGAACACGTCCTTTGGTGATTTCCTACTGCCTACTAACTTTTGCCAGTCATAGATTATACTAAATAAGGAACTGTTCCTCCTGTTCTTCTGGATCTTGAATAAGATCATAAGCCTTTAAGGGCTCTTGCTAAAAGATGGCAAGTTTAAAATGAAAAAAAAAAAAAAGCATGATCACAGTCCAAGGTTATAAAAAGGGTACAGAACTTTTGGATCAAGAGAGGGAAGCGCTAATACTGTGTGGCCCCACTTTCCTAGAATATGTGTCTTGGCAACATTGCTAGTCTAAATCTGGCAAATTTAATATTTTGATCTCTGTCCCTGGAGAAAAACATGCACCTATTAATTATATCAGATAATTTTCCTCTCTTGCGTAGTGTAACTGATCTCCATTATATACTTTATTGTATCATAGAGGCTGCATTGTGTACACTAAGACTGCCATTTATGCACTGAGCTAGGTTGTGTATTTTGGGGGGGGTTTAATGAGAGTGGGCTGAAGGGAAGATTTCCTGATAGCCTGTTTAAGAACAAACAATTAGTTTATATGAAATACAGAAAAAAATACAAACATGGTGTCCAAAAGCTCCAGTGTTCACACCCGCAGAATAGTACTGCTGATGTCTAAGCGAGTCCCATGAAATACAACTGTGATGCTTGATAGCTGTACTTCCATGTTTTAGATTGACTGTTTTGGTTAATGGCCACCTAGAAGCTGACTGTAAAGCTTAGGATTTGATGGCAGAGTGCCATGTATGTTGAAACATTTCATAAGTACATTCAAAGAAACAGAAGTTGATGGCCTGGCCCAAAAGAGTCTGTGCTCTCACGCTTGATGGCACCTGTCAGATAAAGAGGCAAGGTCCACATATTCATGTTGAGCTTAACACCAGTTTGAATGGAGAAAGAGTGGAGAGAGCACTTGGCAGATGATCACAGGCTGGATTGCAAGACAGCAACCATACCTGAAAGGCTGTATCTGCTGATGTGGTCAATTCCTTGGCAAAGAAAACACGTTTATTTGCCTCTATCCAAAAGGGAAGGCTTGTGAAAGGAATTAGTAATACAATCCCTCAACTATAGGTATTTGAATTGATTATCTGTCAACCCAAAGGTTTCTCTAAGTTCAGCAAATGAACACAATCTGTCTTCAAAAATGCATTGTGTAATTTGTTAAAGCTTTTGTCTAACCACGCATCCCAAATAAAAATGCATTTAGGTTTTGGTTTGGGTAGTAAGGTTGTTGTTTTTTTCTGTGTGTGTGTTGTTTGTTTGAATTAGAAAATTGAACTCAATCTGAAATGGAATAAACAATAGGTAACTTAAGTGATTTTTTTTATAACTGGTGTTAATTTAAATTACAAAATCTCTGAATATTAAGCACATTACTGATGTATTTCAGATGTATTTTTATATGTTTCAGGCACACATTGTTAAAATATGTTATTGATTTTCTGTTTTCTTTTATTCTGAGGTTCCAGTGTGCTCTCTGCTGGTGGTGGCATTCCCTATTTTGAAAAATGATTGGTTATTAATAAATAACCACTTAATGCATGCTTAAGTTAAAGGTAGAAGTTGCTAAACTGCTAAATTGCTTTGAAGAGTATTATTTATTTGCATATGGATTAGGACCTAAGACAAAATTATAAACCAAGACAATGAAGAAAATTTTGTATCAGTGGAGAACAAATTCAGGAGAGATGAGAGGCTGAGGACATTAAGGGGAGATTTTATAGTACCTTGTTTTTGATAGGTTTTAAGAAACTCCACTAGGGGAAGAACAGCTATAGGAAGACTGGAAAGAGCCATCTCATATTGTAAGTGGTGGGACTCAATAAAAGTGATTCAGTAGTACTGCTCTGTAGGTAATAGGGCAGAATAGGAGAAGAACTATGGAAAAAGTCTAAAATCATATGTAAACACACTTGTCAAGCTTTAGAAAGAACAAGCAACCAAAAATGGCCAGTGGGCTGATTGTTCTCCTGGCTTCAAAAGTATGATTTTCTAATTTTAGAATAATATATAGCAATAGACTGTTCAGCTTCCTGTTTCAAAATTTAGGACTGTGTTTCTGAAAAAATGGCATGCTGAAAAGTCCCGTTGATTCAGAGGAAATATAATTAAAGTTTCTTCTTTCAAGGAAAAAAAAAAAGAAAAAATAACTTTCTAAATCTTGAGAAATACTAAATGCTTTCAAAGTATTTCTGTGTTAAAATGTAAGCCGGAACATTTTCAAACAGACGATGTATGCTCAGCTTTGTTAAGCTAGATGAGACTGGAAACAGAGGGGTCAGGTGTATGGAGTGAGCCAAGATGGTGATTTAGTAGGACAGGTTTTCCATAAAAGCATGTGATTGAGAACTACATTTCTCTATAAATCTGCGTTATACATCAAATGCTAATGTGTAATATCCTTACTTCTGTATCAATCTATTGATATATAATCACGTAATACATTCCTCTTGCAAATGTAGCTACATATTTTTTTGCTTTAGATACTGCCCTGCAAATTCATGTATATGGGTAATAGTTTTTAGTAGCAGGCAATAGACCATGTAAACAGCCAACATAGCACATAATGAAGCTCACGAAGAACAAATTTTATCACCCAATGTCAGTCAGCCAACCTCTCATGTAGATGATTTCTTTAGATATATTCTATAAATGAATAAAATATTTCTAAGTATGACTAAATAAATATTGATGTTTTAAAATATTTTATCTGAAATTCAATGGAAATGAGCTTTGTCTTTTTCTCAGGGCATAGCAATGTGTGCAATGTGATGTTTCTCTGTTATGCACCTTATCACACTGTCTACATGCAATCTTCTTCTTGCTATCACTATTCATTTTTCATGTGCCAAGTATTCATTAATCCTTTAACCTCGGTAGGTAGAAACCAGTTTTCCTCTGCAGAACACTCAGCGCTCCCTGTTCCAAGTGGTTAAGAAGGATGAATGTTGTTAATACTCGTGTTTTTTTATTGATAAATCTGAATATAAGCTGTGCATCTGTCCAGGGAATGTTTCCAGCTGTCTTCTATAGTAGCCTGATTCCTACGGGATTGCATATTTTATCTTTTAAAACAAGTGTTACAATGTTAACTTTTGACTTGGGTGAAATCTAATGAATCACATATGTAACTTACTCAGAGTAGCTAGAGCTGGTTCTGATCCAAACTACTAGCACAAGGAAATATGTTGCCTGGGTCATTAGACTGTATTTTAACTCTATGCTCACTTTTCTCCAAAGGAAATGATTACACCAGAGGCAACATTACAATAGCAAATCACGCCTAATCTCCTTCATGGCTTGTGGAGACATATATTTCTGTTTTATAGCCATTTAAACATTTATTTACTATTCTTTTTTTTTCCTTGTGGACATAGAGGTAAGATGCAGGGACAAATAGTGAAGGGTTATGTTACCCAAACCATTTATGCCAAGAGGTGGCAGAGGACCATTACAGGGAAAGTGATGAGTAGATGTATTTCTGGCAGCTGGCATGAAATCCTCTATGGGAACAAACACTGGTTCTGGTTCTTCTGCCTTCCTCAGTAAATATCGTGCTGAGCAGCAAATATTAGTTTGTATTTACTGAAAGTAATAGCGTTTTAGCAGTAATTATTTACCTGCGCTCTGCCTGGCTTTCTGTGTAAATACACAAGCTGTATGGGCATTTACAAACACCCTCACGTGACAGGCCAACTTCCTAGACACGGGATCCATCCTTCTTTTTGCTTCTTATTTATCCAGTAATTGTTATGACTGGGACTCTCAGGAACTGTTGAGCTGACAGTGAATTTGAGAGAATGAGGGGTGGGACTCAAAGAACTTGCCATTTTCTATCTGCTCTGACCATGGCTTCTGCCAGGGGCTAGCACAGCACCCTGATTATTCACAAGGCTATTAAGCTTCCTTAAATTGAATGGCCCCCGACCATTGCCCAGAAACCATCTGAGCAGGCAGGGCTGGTCAAAGCTCACCTGCACTCTGGCCACACCGTGTTTACTTCATGCAACACGAACCACACGGGAGGAAGCAGAAAACAGCCACATCAGCTTTACATTAACAAAAGGCTCTCCAAGGCAAGAGAATCCCTAGGTAACCTGTCAGGCCCGCTTAATAGCTCCAATACCGCCCAGGCATGGACCAGGATCTTTCCACCAAAATGTTTCCCTGTCTAAACACGTGTAAGAATGCTTTTGAAAAGAAATATAGATTTGCATCTTAAGGTTTAATGATGACTCTTAAGGTTTATATTTTTGTTTCCTAAGATTCTGAAAGTTCTTTTAAAACATTAATGTAACAAAGACTTTGTTTTAAACAAACTTTAAGATTATGGAATCTGTCCTTTGTATGTTGTTCATAAAACCTTTATACAACCCAGTATCTGCAGCCCTTACGTGAGAAAAATCTTCCCCAAAAAGGAAGTTCTCAGTTTGCAGGGGCGCGACTCCGGCTTACAAGCGCTGACCAAAAAAAAAAAAAAACCCAACCACAACCCTACGCCCCGCATACTTCTCACGAGCCGCAGTCTAGCTGTGCGAAGGAAACAAAATAAAAGCGAAGGGAAATGTTCGCAGCGCTCAGCCCCAGGTAACTGCGGGGGCCGGGCCCGGCCAGACCCTCCGGCGGCGCGGCCCTGGGGCGGCCACATCGCCCAGTGTGTCCTTTCCGCCGGGATGCCCCTCAGTGTCGTGACCGCGTGTGCCGCCGGGGCCCCTTCAGCGCTGCTACCGCCCCGTGTCGTCCCCTCGGGGCTCCCCTCAGCTCCCCACCGCCTTGTCCTCCGGAGGCGTCCCCACCGCCTCGCCCCCCTCAGCGTCCCCTCGGCTTTCCCACAGACCCGAGTTCCCCACGGGCTCCCCCACGGCCCCGCACCCTGCTGAGCTTCCCCCGGTGCCTCCTTACCCCGCCCCGCCCTCGGCACCCCCCCGCCCCGGGCCTCCCCCCGGCGCCCCCGCGCCCCCGCTGCCGGCCCCGCCCGGCCCCTCCCCACGGCGCCCCGCTGCCCTGCCCCTCCCCGCGGCCGGGCCGGGGCCAGGAGGGGGAGGCGCGGCCGGGCGTTCCCGTCCCCACCCCCCGGGGCGGGGCGGGCGGCGCACCGGGGCGGCCGCGGGGCGGGGGCGCGGCCCCTCCCTCCCTCCCCTCCCTCCGCCCGGCTGCCGGTGGGGGCGGGGACGCGCCGCATGCCAGCGACGCCACCGGCGCCCGCCGTGGCCGGAGCAGGGGCTGGGAGCTGGGGAGGGGGACACCGGTCCGGACCCTTTGTCTGAGCGGCCGGCGGGGTGTCGCGGCGGCCCCACGCGAGGCGCGGCCAGGCGGCGCCGGGAGCCTCCACCCCCGGCCCACCCTGCCCGGGCTCATCATGTGACGCGGGTAAGTCGGCGGCGAGCGAGCGCCGCGGCTCCCCGGGCTGCCCCCATTCATTTCCCGGGGACGGCCGCCGGCTGCCTCCGCCGGTGCGGGGTGCGAGTGCGCGGGGCACTGCCGGGGGAGCGCGGGGCGGGCGGACAGAGAGAGAGCGGGGACCCTGTGTTAGGGAAGGAAACAGTTTCTTCTCCTGCTCTGCCGCTTCTGCTCAGGTCTGTGCCGATTCCCTTTCTTACCAGGATAAACGGCTAACGTGTGTGGGTTTTGCTGCTGCTGTCCCAGCCGGCCCTCTATTCAAAAAAACAAACAAACAAAAAATCGCTCCTATACTGAAGTTAAATAATTTTGAAGAAAAAGAGAGGGGGCAGGGCGGCCCCCCCGCTTCCCCCGGCGCCGCCGGGGCGAGCCGGGGGTTAACGGCGGTGCCCTCCCTCCCCCGCTCCCTCCCCCGCTCCATCCATCCCCTCCTCCCGCCTCCCTCCATCCCTCCCGGTGCCCCGGAGGCAGCGATACCGGGGTAGGGTGCTAAGGGCCGGCCCGAACTTTTCCCTCAACTTTCCCGCTGAGGCTTTAGGAGGGGGAAAAAAGGGGTGGGGGTGGCGGCGTGTAAAAAGCGGGGGAAAAAATAAAAAGCGATAAGTGGGGAGTGATGAGCAGCGAACTGGGAGCGCCCAGCCCTTTGTGCTGCCGTCCCCGGGGGGAGGAGGGGGGGGGGTGTGGGTGGGCGGCCCCCCTGCACATTCGGGGCTGGGCAATTAATATATAAAAACAAATAACAAAAAAGTACGAAGTGTAGCGCTCTGTGGAGGGGAAAATCGGAGTGTAACACTGTATTGGGGGAAAAATCGAACTATAACACGCTATGGGGGAAAAAATAAAAAAGAGTATAGTGCTGTATTACCTTCTACAAAAATAATTAGCTTCTTTGAAACAAATGCTCGCTCTTGCAGAAGTCGGGAGCTTGGGGAGCAAACCGCTGGTATTTACATTTAAAGCGTGTACTGAGAGCGGCTGCGGGAGATGGGTTACCCCATGGCATCAGCGTCACCCTGTAAAGCCCTCCGAAAGCTTTCCGCTGCTGGGATGAAATTTCCTCTGGGATGGGATGTGGGCTCCTATCCGCCTCCCCCAAAATCCTGCACCACCGCTGGTGGTGGGATGTTGTGGGAGGCGGATAGGAGCTACCAGACGCGTTATTTTATATTCCCCTCCCCGTGGTTTGCAGGGATGCGATGCTCCGGTCCAGAGAGCGTTTTTTGGGTTTTTTTTTTGGGTTTTTTGTTTTTGTTTTTGTTTTTTTTTTTGGTGTGTGTGTGGTTTGTGTTTTTTTTTTTTTTTTTTTTTTTTTCCCGGATCTTGGCGTGGCATTCAGTCCCGCAAACGGGCTTGCATGGGAAATAAGATGTTTTATGCCCTTGGGGAGGAGGTACGAGCCGTTTCGGTAGGAAGCACTGAAGAGAAGTTCACTTGATCGGGGTCTGTATAGAGCTCTTGGCAGCCCCCCTCCCCCTGAGTAAGACAGTAAAATAGTTCATTTTTTAAATGATCCATAATGAAATAATGGTACTCTTCTTCCTCCCTCCACCACCCCTTTTTTGGTTTTTTTTGCTTTTCACTTTTCGTCTCGCCACGGCAGGTAGATAATTCGCGGCAACTTTGCGAGGCTGCTTTATATAGCGCTGGCATATGGGCTCCATTTTCTGCTCTCTGGTTGGTCTACAACTCTGAAATGCACAGGAACAGCAAAGTGGTCGCAGCGTAGGATTAGTAACTGTGCTGAATAGGTCACAGATGGGGCGATAGGAGCATTTTAATAGTGACGTAAGGCTGCATAAACCGAATCTGCATTTTTTTTTTTTAACATATTATTCGTGCTGGGGGAGGGGGAGTGTCTTGAATATCTTTCTAATGGGACGTAATCAAGTTGAAACCTCTGTCTGCAAGCTGGCATGTCACCTATCGTCACAAACCAACCGCGCATAGCGAAGGGAAACATTGCGGATTTTTTTTCTAATGTATTTTTATTTTTTTTCCCCTCCCCGTGCTGCCGGAGGCTTTGGCAGCCGCTGCTTCGCTGCTGCTGGCAGGTGCCCGGGCTGGAGGCTGGTGGATGACATCACCCCCTCGGTGACACCCATGCGCGCCCCTCCCCGGGGCAGCACCCCCACCCGCTCCCCCCACTGCCTCCAGAACAACAGTGGTGGCATTTTCCTCTTCTCATTTCTTTTTCTTTCCCCTTTTAGTATTTTTTTCCACCCTTTTTTTTTTTTTTTTTTTTTTTTTTTTTTTTTACTGTGGCTGGTGCCTGGAACTGGGAGGAGGGGGGCAGTCTGAGAAGCACCTTTTTTGTGGGGAAAATAGCTTTTTGGCAAAGACGTATGCCATAGGTCATTTGATGAGTGAGTGCACCTATGCTGGATGGGCTGGGAAGGAGTTTAGGATATGGGAGATACTGTTTGTTTTCTGCTTCTGATAGTGAGGCAATATTAGACATGTAAATAGGGGGGATGGGAAATGATGTATTTTTAATTCTTTTTTTTTCCCCCAGCCGTAGTTCATGATAATATTTCCAGGCCTTTCTTTGCTTTCTTGTAGAAAAACCTTTTCTGGAAAGGCCTCTGAGAGCCCAAGAAGACTCTGTGTAACAACTTTTAAAAATAAACTTTAAGATTCCAGGACAGGCTAATCGTGGAATCCTCTGCCAGCTGTTTCTGTCAGGATCAGCCAGACCTGAACATGCACGAGCAGAGTTTCATTCCAGATGAGAGGAGGCAGAAATGTGGGGCTGAAATAGCTCCTCCTCTGGGAGATGTTAGAATGGGGTCAGCGAAGGGCTTGGGCTGCAGAACCCTGTGGTAGTGACCATTTTCTTCTTTGCCTAGACCAAGGCAGTGTGTGATGGTAACCACCACAGTTAAATAGAAATACAGACCATGCATTTGAGGAAAATGAGCAATGCCTTTCCTGGGTGCCTGAGGAGGTATCTGCTGCACAGGAGGGTTGCAGAAGGTCCATGTAATTCCCGTGGAGTTTTCAGTGCTGCTATGCTGTCCCATTGTTTAGATTTTGGATGGTCTATAAAACAATGGAAAGTCGTGTGCCTTTTTTCATGGCTGGGTGCATGATGTCCACTTATGCAAGCATTCCCAAAGATAGAGTGCTGTAGCCTCCTTGCTTCAGGCTGCTGGATGACCTATGTGAGCCTTGCATGGCTGCTGGCACCACTTCTCTGGGTGGCCAACCTCCTTGCTCCTTCCTTCAGTAAGTGTTGTTTGCTTTGTGGGATAGGTCTCATCAGTACAAGGTCGGTTTTGACCAAGTCTTAGTTAGAATCAAGTAAAATGGGAGAGAGTGAATGATGTATTTGTTTATTAATAAAGATGGAGATAGGAAAACATTTTTACTGAAGTGTCTTGCTTGTGGCTTTTAAAATACTGTATCTTGATTTATTTTTTTGGAGAATGATTGTGGTTTGCCTTTCCTTGACATAACCACAAAATGAGTAAAGAAATTAATTTCCCGAAATAAAAATTTTGTTTTTAGAAAAGCTGATATGGATGCAGCACCCAGACTTTGACCTTCTCAGCTCCTGACTAGTGGTTGTTTACTACAGCTGCAGCTGTGCGTCTTTGAAAGAGGAGGAGCTGCAAACACAAGCATGCTCACTTTTCCTGCTAAGAGGAAAACATGTAATAAACATGCTATTTCAAAGTGAGATGTTAAGTAAAGTGTTGAGCAGCCAGGTTGTGGCTTTTCCTTTCCTTTGTGCAAGATGTGCTGCACTGTATCTGTAAGAGAAGTTTTGAGTCTTGCAAAACATGAAAGTGTGAAATGACTACTTTTCCTATGCAGTAAAAAAGATTTTTTTTTTAAATTGAATTCATGCTTGCACTAGAAAGGAAAAATGCTTTTGCACTGTAGTACTGAGGACACTGTCAACATTGTTCGTCATATGTAACCTTACCCTATGTTCAACAACTGAACTTTAGACATTCCTCTTGCTTCAACTGAATGATTTTTTTTAAAGTCGCTACTAAAGGCAAAAAACCCCCAAACAACAGCAAAAATCATATTTGATGATTCAGTGTCAAAATGATTTAGTTTATAGCTAGACAGAGGTATGCTGACATACTTGATCGAAGTGTTGATGAGACCTTGTGGCACTCTTGCAAAAGTGGGTAAAATTGGACCAATCTGAGGATAGTTGTGGAGTCAATTTTGGTTTTTTTTTTATATATATGTGTGTATGTATATATGTAAATACATATGTATATAAACGCCAGTGCTAATTGTGCTGTGTTTGCATTTTGAATCTCTCTTCTGTGCGGAAAGTTTGGTTAGACTTTGTGCCCTGAAATATGTGAACTTTTTCATACTTCTGCAAAGTTTGGTGTGACTGATAGGTTTGAAGTTTGTTCCAAGTCTGTGCTGTTGTTTGCTCCCAAGCAACAGCTATAAGAGATTAGCTCAGTTGGTCAGAGCATGGTGTTAATAACGCCAAGGCTGTGGGTTCTGTCACTGTATGGGCCATTCATTTAAGAGTTGGACTCAATGATCGTGCAGGTCCCTTCCAAGTCAGAATATTCTGTGGTTCTACAACACGAAAAAGGTAGACTGTTCTTTAATTAGTTCTATTTACCTTTTGACTACAGAGAACTCTTAAAATAATACTGAGAGATAGAAAGAAGAGGGAAAATGAACATAGCTTTGCCAAAAAGTATATCCATGCTGTATGTAATACTGAGCTTGTGTGGACTTTCTTGAGTTCATTGTAATAGCTCTTCATATTAATTAGAAAGCCTTATCAAAACTTTGGACTAAATCAAAATCAAATTATTATATAAATTTTTTTTTTTTTTTGCATCTATGCTGCATAATGATGTGTTTTGATCTGGAGAAGACAGCTTTAAATTATGGTGTGCCTTGGTTCTGTAGCTGTTTCTGTAATTGCCTGCATTTTTGGGATGGCATGGTGGCATGAACTATCCCAGTATTTCTCAAATATATGACAAAACTTGGGAGTGAATACATAAAGTCATGTCATATATATTCAGGGACTGTATGCCATATACTGTCTGTTTCTTTGTGCACTAAACATCTGTACACATAGCTCCTGTGCCAGAAGAGTCCCTTCAGCCACAGCTACAAGGGTAGGACTTACCTAGGTGTTGGCTTGCTAATTTTTAATTTTTTTTTTTTTTTAAGATCAGTAAAATCACAAGGATGCAAAAGCTAAGGTTTATTGGAACTAAAACTGTGTGTTAGGATCAAGGGAGATGCTATGATTAAAGACTATTAAAAGTAGTGATACTCAGTGATACTAAATAAAGTCTGTGAAGACTGTCACACATTGACATTTCTTACCCTCTGAATGCGATCCTAGTAATGTCTGTGCTTTCTTTTAAATCTGGTTTATTTGTACATAGATTTGGGGGTTTTTTTGGTTGTTTGTTTCTTAAAACAAATGCCCTCGTGCAGTGGTGTTTATCCTTTTGTGGGTGGCTGGCAGTGCTGGCACTGACAGCCTTTGGAATTGCAGTGCAGACCAGCACCACTTGAGTTAAGGAATGTCTGGTTAGCAGTAGCAAGCTTTTGTCCTCTCTGTGAACCAGCCTTCAGGACGGGAATGAGGCGTGCTCTTTGCTAATGGCTGGCACGGTATTTGCTACATAGCAGAGTAATGATGGGACTCAAAAATCCCGAGCTTTGTTCCTGGCCTGGCTGTGGGGCGAGCGTGTTCTCGTTGTTTAAACATAGAACAATCAAATGCATGACCTTGGACATCAGCGCTGCAAAGGGGATAATTAATCAGATGATGTATCATGTCGGGAGACCCGAGTTCTAGTCTCGCTTTTGTCATGCGTCACCTGGGACAGGCACTTTGTTACCCTCTCTGTAAGGTGGTAAGCAGTGACCCTAATTCCTTATTAATGCAGGATGTTGTCCAGTGGTCAGAGCAGCAAAGAGCACAAGGTTTTGCGTGCTAATGCTGATCCTCCTGCTGATTGCCTAAATAATTTCTTTTTCTCTGCCTCGTCCAGGAAGGGCTTTTCTGGGGGTGATGTTGCATCTCTGTTCCGGAGCCTTACAGGTCCCTGACAGCAGCATGAGCAGCACAGTGATGCTGGCAGGCTGCGTGGGTGCAGAGGGTGTGTGCACAGAGCTCAGGCCAGCTGGAAATAAGGTCAGGTCCATTCGCAGAGCTGGAGATACTGTCAGTGAGCTCTGGAAGCCTTCCTGGGCATGAGTGAACTCATATATACTTTGTTCAAGTCTTGATAGGCTGCCATTGACAAGGGTAAAGGCAACTGTCTGTCCCCCAGCATTTTCCCTCTGTGGATCCCTGAGGGAAAATCTTACAAAAAAGTACTCTTTACAAAAAAGTACTGAACTTTTCGTTTGCTTTTTTTTTTTCACTACCAAAATTGTCAGAAGTGGCTGGTGTGTTCTCAGATACTTTCAAATCAAACTTTGAAGAACCAGTCAGTGAGCATTTCTGTTGAAATGATTGAAGTTTGTTAACTGGAATATGCATTATTAAAAATTTGTTACGTCAGTTTCAAAGAATACCTGTAACTTTTGTTATATACCATGGATGTTATTCCTTTTTTTTTTTTCCCCCATGGTACCAGCATTTTCAGATGGTCTGCTAAAAATTGAGGGGACCTGTTACAGCAGACATAATAATAAGTTGTCATCTGAGGTAGCCACTGAGATATTTAGAATTAATGATACCAACTGCCAATTCCTCCTAGAAAAAAGGGAAGATAATAACTATGAGTATTATGTAGTAACATTTGATAGGAATCTGAGCAGGACTTAACTTAAAATCAGAATAATACAGAAATGGGATTTTTTTGGGTGTTCTCTTTGAGTGTTTAATGCTGGCATGGAAGAGTTTTGAGTTAGTCTTCAAGTATGGGTTGGCAGTGCTCTAGAAGAGCATGTAAAGAGCTGTGATTGATGACACTTTAAAATCTTTTAAAGTGTTGGACAGTAGTTGGAGCTCTTCCAGTTCCTTTTTCAGAGAATCTTTCAATTGCAAGAAAATTGCAAGTGGGAAATGAAAAGATTTTTCTTAAGAAAATAGAGAAAAACATTCCTTTCCACCTTCTATACATTGGTAACAGTTACAAAGTGACTTGATTTTTTGCTTTTTCTGTCTAGCCAAGGAGATCTTTTGTATAGATAGTGCCCTACACAATTTTGAAAGGAAAAAATGAGCTTTTGAAAGTGAGAGCATGCAAAGTTCATCTAGTTAGGAGGCAGATTTGGAGGCTGCTATTTCTGATAGCATTGCCATTTTCACTTTTACTTTTGAGATCTGTATTCAGCTAAATCGACATTTGGCTAAAATGTCTTTGTTGAAAGAGTATATATTACTAATTGGAGACCTCTTATTTTGAGAAGACGGTAAATTTGTAATTTTTGATTGTGACTTTAGTGGGATAAAGTTTACAATAGTCACATCAAACAATTAAACATAGTAAACTGAAAAAAATAGTGAGATTTAGTACACTTTCTCTGCTTTGCGTCGCAGCCAGTCTCCAAAGTAGATTTATTTTGTGCTTGCCGGAGATGTGCTCCCCTTTGGGTTTCACATGTTGCTGGATTTAGGAACACAGTATTTCCTTTGCATTGCGATGCTAAAGAAGTATGTGGGATAGGCAGGGGTGGAAGGCTGGACTCTATGCATAATAATCACAGACACCTGCCTAAGTCAGCTCTGGTGGATAATTTGAATAAAATACTTTCCTTTTCCAAAAAAAGAGCTTAGCTCATCCTTGTCTCAGAAGTGTGTACTAAAATCATGACACCAGAATAATTCTCATGGTCAAAAGACCTTCAGAAAACCCCTCTGTTGGCTGCCAGTCCAGGAAGTCTCAGATGTTTAGTTCACACATAAATGAGTACATTGTACTTGGTAAAAAATAGGTGGGAGAACACTTGCAGTGCTCAAATCCTGGGAGAAGCACTGGAGGCCATGAAGGATTTGGTGGTGATGAGGAAGGCATAGCAGTTTCTGTGGGCTCTTGCTGTGGCTTTAGTTGTTTGGTGTTTAACTTAGCCCATATATTGTGAGAGCAGGTAGACCCAGCCAGGCTGGGATTTTCTATAGTAGGGGCAGCATCAGGAGCTCAGTGGTTTGGTACGCAGGTCCTCTTGAGGGCATTGCCTCAAGCTCATCAACAGAAATGGAAGATATTTTTACCTTCAGATCCCACCCTCCTTCCCCCCAAATACTACTGAAGTTCCACTTGTGTGGCTTTCATGGGCATCTTTTTTTCTTGCCTTAAACAAAAAGGAAATAAAAAAGAGGAATTAGAGCAAAATAAGGAAGTTTCTTCTTGTGATGGATTCTGACTGCAGTTGATGCTGCATGTTCCCATCCATCAGTTCTCATGTGTGTTTAGCTATTGCGCTGCCTTCTGCCTCCTGGCAGCAGCACTGCCTGGCCTCTCTTTGGGCAAGGAATGCTGCTCTCCTCCTCTTGCTGTAACCCTTCTGTTGATAACTTTGTCATTAAAAAGCTTCGTAATTCTTCTTTGCAGCCACATTTTCTGGATTCTGGATTATTTGAAAGTGGCTTCCCTTTAATGAAAACCGTAGCAACTTTAACTACTCCCCACCCCTGTTTTTTCTTAACATTTCTACTTGTACAGTTGTATTTTCAAGCCATCTGACCAAAGAGGCCTTTATAGATAACATTTATATATATATATATATATGTGTGTGTATATATATATTTGCTAAAATTGCTACTTGCTTTGCATAAGGGTTATTTTCTCACTTGTTTAGTGCCTAACTGCTGAGCCCTTTGAGCAGGGCTGCCTTCCTGAAAGCACGGCTTTCCATGGCAGAGAGAGGGAAAGGTGGGGCGGAGGTGTTCCCCTGCATTTTGTTGGGGGTGCTGTAGTGTCTTTCAGCAGACCAGAGCAAGCCAGGGTTATTCCTATGCCCAAGCTGACTCCTTGCATATTGCTGTGATATCAAAAATAGAAGCATGAGGGTAGTGTGAAAAGTCTTTTCGTATTGGTTACGTATTAGAAATATGAAAATAATCAGTGGAAATATTCTCCTTGTTGTTAGACAATGTTAAAACTAGTTCGAAAACCCTACAATTCTTATCTCTCAAAGAATTTGTAACAAATTTTTAAAGGAGAGAACAGAAATGAGACACGTGCTATGGCAATCATTTGGTATGACCTAAACCAGTAATTCCAGTCAGTGTTTGTCAGACATTATAGAGTTTTCAGCTGAAAAGCTGAATGACTATACTGCAGCTCTTTTGAAGCTTGAGGTTTGGCAGCCGTGTCAAGTACAGGAATTGTCCTAAAAGTGTCTTGGCAGCACTGAAACGCCATAGAAGAAGCAAAGCCACAAAGCCACATTTAACCAACATCTAAGTTGCAAAGACTTTTAGGGATTTCTGCCTGGATGAACAAGTTCGAATTTAGGCACAGATGTTCAGAGTCTTAGTTGGTGGTGGACAGGTTGGCATTTAAGCAGATATCACAGGAAGTGTACACATTGAATAAAGTTACATTCACTGGAGGCAGGACTTAGTGAAGTGAGAAGAAATATTATATATAATACCTCAATGTGGGATCAAATTGTAGTTTCACTGATTTGTATATCAGAGAAGACCATTGTGATCATCTAATTCAATTTAAATGATGCCATCCGTAGAGTATCACCTTGTCCTGCACAAACTGTGCACAGTTTCTTGGAACTGGAACATTTTGTGAGTAGACGTTTCTAATGTAAAAAAACTTTATACAGTGGGCAATCAGCTGTCGTGTTTGGTGAGCTGTTCCAGTGGTTATAATTACTCTAATCTCTGTGCATTATTTCTTCCCTGAATTTATCCATATATTTGGCTTCCAGCCACTTAACCTTGTTATACTTCTGTCTCTTAAATGAGTGGTCAACCAGTCTCCTGTCAATTCCTTCTCTGTCTTCATTTTCAGAATATGCATAATTGAACAGTATTTTACTTTAAAGACTGTTAAAGACGGTGAATTGATTTAAATCATTTTGACTTCAAAGTAGTGGGCAGGAAAACTTGATTTAAACAGTCAGTTTAAATCTTGTTTGGTTTCTGCAGTTCTTACTCATTTTCCATTCCCAGTGCTGTCTGTGGGGTAAGCGATGCTTAGTGCTCTGATGCACAGTAGGTGAAATAGTCTTTATGCAGAGTATACTCAAATTTTTATTTGAGGGGATGCACTGTGTGCATACCTGTATATTTGAAAAGTTTGTGGAGTTAATGTTCATTTGCTGTGTTTGAATTTTCAGGTGTTTAATATTACAATATGACTGATGTGTTTCTGATTTACTAGGTAGATCAATTTTACAATTTACTTTGTCAACTATACTTAGAAATTGGAACTTGTAAACAGTGGAAAATATCATTAAAATATTTTTTAATAATATCTTGATTTCTTTTTGATGTGCCAGATTACTTCAAATATCTTAAAATGTATTAGTGTTATAATTAACTTTTATATTGAATAAAGGAAAAATAGTACTTAGTTATTAAGAGAAACTCAGTTTCTGTTAAAAGTACCCTGGAGAGTTTAGAACTAGTAGGTATCACCCTTCAGTATATTGTTTATATTAAAAGACTGGAAGAGAAACATATTTATCTAGTTTCTTTTGCTCAAGGTAGATTTTTCAATGTCCAAATGATCCAGTAATGTGTGGTGGTTGAATAAGCTGTGAGAAATAAGATATTCTGTTCTACACCTGCTTATTGATTAGTTTGTGTTTCAGTTTTGTTTAGTCTGTGGTTTTTATAGGGTAAGTAGTTTCTTTGAAACTTTAACAGCAAATGAGTACTGCTTGAGCATTGATGAAAGAGAGAATGTAAATTGGTTTCATAATTTCAAATGTAATTTTGGTGAAAAATTTAAATAAGAGTCAGAATTTTTTGTTGGGACATATAATAATGTTACAGGAAAAAGCCATTTCTTTACCAGACAGATTTTGGAGCAGCCTTGGTTAGCCTGCTCCTTTTAAACACTGTCAAAATGTAGGATTGGCCAACTACTCTTGTTTTGTGAAACCGCATATGATTTTTCAAATACTTAATTTATTCTCAGCTGATGACACTGACACCCCAGTTCTCAGGTGCCTTTTTGGGCATGTCTATTCAGTGTATTATCTGAAGTATGAAATAGGATCCTTGTTGGCCAAAGGTACCAGCTGAGCAGGAGCACCCAGGCTCAGTGTTTGGTGTGCTTACCTTGTGCTGCACTTCTCAGACCTTTCAGTCTCTTACACTGTTGGTTTTTTTTTTTCCTTCCTATGTGTTTCCAAGATCATTCCAAATTTAATAATGCTGTTATTTGGATAGTTTGCTTCCTCTCCCCTGCAACTGCTTTTCATTAATCATACCAGTTTTAAAGGAGTTACTAGGAATACCAGGTGATTTTGCTGAGCTGTGCTCAACTTGGGGAAGTTTACTCTTTAACAGTAATTTTATAATTGAGGTCCTGCTGGTACTCAAACAAATTGGACCTTTTCACTTTAATTATTTCATCTTTTTTGGAGACATTTTTCAATGCTTAGGTATACACTGCTCTATTTCCTCAGTCTTTTCAAAGAGATACAATTATCTAAATAAAACTTAATTTCTGCATGTTCTGACTTTAAAACTATGATCATAAGTAACCTTGTTTTAGAGGAAAACTAAAGATGGGCCTTTCTCCTTTTTTTTTTTTTTTCCTGCCGTCTCTCTAACTTCTCGGAATAACAACTAAAGACCAAAGCAAGATTTTTTGCTTGCCAGTTTTTTCGTTGTGTAGTTTCATTCAGTATGGTAACTTCCTTTCTACTTTTATTTGTCATGGAGCCAGGCAAAATGATGTAGGACACAGAGCTATCAAAAAACATTACGGTTGGAAAGGTAATTTGCTTCTTCCTGAAAGAGTGAGAAGGAAGTTCGTTGTCTGTTTTGCTTTCTTTTTGCAAATTGACGTAACTAGTGCAGATCCTGTGAGAAGGATCAGGGCTGGAAACAAGGACCATTGTGCAGTCAAGCCTTGTGCAGCAAGTTAGAGAACTGGAAAGTGGTGGTCAGAGGAAAGGTTTTATTAATGCTTCAAGCTGCCTGAGAGCAAAATGAACCAGGTAAAGAGCAGTAGAAATAAATCCTGGTACAACAGAGATTTTGTGATGAAAGAATGTCACTTTATGCTCTTGAGAGGAATCCAAATGGGTGTTTACTTATCTGTGTTTTAAAAAAGGAAATACATTACAAAGCTAATTTTACAATCACCGTGTACACTGCTACTGCAAAACTAATTGGTCTGTGAGGAAAGATACCACCTTTATACGATCCAGTTGATGTTGGTGACTTGTTAGTTCCAGCATTTGTTCCAGTTCCTCCTCTGTGATGGACTGTTCTTCAGTCCAGTGTCTGTTGAGGCTTCCAGTGGGATGCTTGCACTTTCCTTCATTGGGCTTGCTACTGTTTATGATCTTTTATGTTCTTTAGGAACCACCAGTTTATTAAGAAATAGCTCTATACTATCTGGCAGTGGTGTGCAAGCCTCCTGAATGAGGCTCATGAACATCTCTACATGGAACTTTTGAACTTTGTCATCTGAGTACAGTGCTTTGTGTGGCAGAGAAGAAATGTGAGCCTAAAGGATTTGTGGTCATTAGCTTAAAATCTTTCCCCTGCAAAGGCTAATACTGATTTCATTTTTTAACTCAAGTGGAATGTTTAGGTGTTGTTTCTTGTTCTTCACCAGTAATATTGCTCTTGCTTTCTCTATGCACCAACTGTTAGCCCTTCTATCTGTTTTTACTTTTGAGTTTTTAGGGCTTTTTTTAATGCAACATTAGTTTCCATTGCATAATTCTAAATGTAAAAGCCAGTCATACCTTAATTTACATTTTCGTGTTATAGATGACATAGCATGTTACAGGTCCCTGGAGCCCTGAATTTCTGCTGAGGATTTATTGCAGCAGTTCCTGAAAACAACGTGGTGAAGCAGTAACCCGTTGGTTTCTGGTTTGGTGCCACAGGCAGCTGGAGCTGCACATGGTGGCTCAATGCTGGTGTCTTTTATTACCTTTGGAAAAGCTTGTGGTACCTCACAAGTTGCTACATGGAAAGCGACTCCATTTCTTTCATTTAGGTCAGGCTGTCAGATGCTTTTTGTGTCCTGCTCTTGTGTAACTGGGACAGCTGAGGTTTGAGGTGACCACGACTTCACTTGCAATCAGGCAGAAGGGTCCCAGGGGTCCTTTCCTCTCCTTGCAGTCGGGGTGCAGGCTGCCTTTTTTATGTGTCCTTGTGTTTGTTCTGCCTCCAGGATCTTGGGAAAGTATTTCTGTTCTTTCCCATCTGTTTCCCTGTTGTGCTCTTGGAATCTCTGTACGTTGCCCTTCTCTGGAATGAAGGCAGGACGCAGGGGAGAGAAACTACTAAATTAAGGGGTGTGGGTAGGACAGAAATGGTCCAAGAAGAGTGAAGCTGTGTGTTTCATGTGTAAATGGTGGCAAAAACAGCCGTTTGTTGCTCAGTGTTGACTCAAGGTCTTTTGAAAACTACTTGCTGCTGAATATACTTACCATGCAACATGGATTTCTCTTATTGTGGGACTGGTTATTATCCACTGAACATGTTGTCCATTACTATCGTCTCAGTCATGAGCTGTGAAATGACATTTCTTATTCTGCAGACAACTTCCAAGACTTGTTGCAAGACAGAAACTGGTTTTCACTAGTTGCCAAAGAAGTTTATGTACCTAGTGTGATGCCTGGTATGTTGTGTTAAGTGATTCTGTTGCAATGGATTCATTTTTGTTATTAGAACAATCCTCTGTTGTAATGTCAGAAGTCTTCTGGCTGCTCCTTCAAGGTTTTGAGTCTTATTTTGTGTGCTGTTCTTGAGTATGTGTCTTTGTAAGTTGCAGATTCGTGCTGGATGCAGTGAATTGCTACAGCTGAAGTCCATAAGTTTGGCTTGATGTGTATTACATCTGGAGGAGGTTCTCGAAGGGCTGGTGTTTCTTTGGTTACCCTGAGCCACCCAAGAGCGTCGCTGTCTTACCCAGTGTTGAGTTTCTCTGAGTAAGCAAAATGCAGCATCTTGAGCTCTGAGTATGTTTTGTGTATTAAAACAGTTCCTGAGGGTCTCTTGTAGGTAGATGTGAGCAGATGAGAGGGTGTGATATGTATTTTTCTAGTCTGGATTCTTTTGGTGAAGTTTCAGAATCTTTGTTTTTCAGCAAGAATGTTTGGACACAAAATGTTCTCTAAATATATAATTTAAAAACACATTACCTGGCTTTTTGGAAACAGAAGTCTTACAGAACTTCTAACAGACAAGAAAATAGATTTCTGTGTTGCTTTGATCTGCCTTCAGTGTGCAGGAGCACAAAAATACTGTTGCAGGCATTTTGTTTTAAAGTTTTAAGGCTTCACATTTATTGAAGTGGAATTCATAAATTTGTTATTTCTATTTAAGACTTTACTTTTTCCTCCTTTCTTCTTCAGGTGGAGATACTATGTTATTGCTACTTCACTTATAATCTTGCTTCTTCCAAAGATCCCATCAACAAAATTACTTTGAGTATATTTTGTGCTCCTCACCATTTATTTTATGTCTGCAGGATGCAGTAAGCAGTCATGCCTTAAATTGTTGTAAATATCTGTCAAATAAGAAAAATAGTAGAAAAAAGATCAAGTAAGCAGCATTCTGTTACAACATGCTACTCTGTTCCTAGATTTGATTTCTATCTTCATTAACATTTGAACTTTACTATGAGATGCATAATAGTGTTTTTAGAGAGGGTGGTGAGATGCACACCGTAGGAGTGATAATTAAGAAGCGCCTCATTTTTACATGTGCAAAATGAATGTAATGCTGTTTACTCAGGACTCTTTTAGGTCTACCATTGGGAAAAACACGTACGAAAGCTGAGTAATACAATGGTTATAAGATGTGGGCTTCAGATGTCCATAGATATTTCTGTAGATGCTGGATATGTACATTTCTTCAGTTGCCTCTGCATGCTGATATTTTTTTTGGAAGATATAAGGAAAAGCGTAACTTCTTTGTCAGACTGAGAATAACTTCTGTGAGCCTTGTAGCCATGAAAAGTGTATTGAAGGAGGCTGTTTGCAAGAGGTATTACCCACTTGGTTTCCTTGGAAACATAAAACATGATTTACAAATATTGACTTGAGAAAGCTGCAGCTTAGAGGAAATCCTAAACTGTTGGTTCAGGCTTTTAAATTAATATCTCTAAAGAGTTCAGGCCGTGCTGAAAGTCACTGCGTGTCCACGAAATGACATTTTTAATAATTCTGTGTTTCTTGGTGTAATAGCCAATTCTGAATACTGGAGGACTGGAAATAATCTGAGTTCTACTGGAAAATGGATACTAAACTGGGAACCCTGGCTCTAGTTTCACCTGTGTTGAACAGCTCAACTCCTGACAAAATGAAAAAATTGATGCTTTTAAAAGTCAGATAGTTAGTGCCTTACCACTGATGGAGTGCAACCTGGAATACTTTCTCTTGGTGAAGTTTAGACACTGTAAATTATCATTTGTATCTTGTAAATGTTTTAAAACTCAGTGGAGGATGGTTTGAATGCTCCTTGTTATGTTCACGCAAGAGATGGTGTGATAAGCTTAAGTAAATTACATTCACTGGATAACTTACTTTTATTGCATAGAAATTTTCATATACACTTCAAGACTGCTGATCTTAACTTGGTCTTGCTGGCCTCATTAAATTTTTTGAAATGAAAACTGCTTTGTCTCTGGAGCACACTGTTAGCTTATCTCGAAGTTGGTGTTAGATGAATGCTGGGGCATGGAAAGGGGCATCAATATGAGAGAAGAAGTGTACAGAAGTATTGCATATGTGTTGCGAGTGCAGACTGCTGGGTAGGGATTGCGTCTGTGCGCTCATTAATGAGGAGCAGATCTTGGTTCAGTCAATCTAACTGAGGTGCTGCTGATTGTGGTTTAATTTGTGCTTCTCTTTGTGTCGGTGCTGGCTTAAGTGGTTCCTGTTACCACCCATCTCCTGTGGTGCATCTCCCTCTGTCACTCAGCTTCTGCTGTCAGCAGACTGGATTGGATCAAGAAACTGCCCAAACTTCTTTGGTTTCACTGAGTTGTTCTTAACTTGCATTATTTTCCCAGTTCATCTTCTTAAAGATAAAGCAGAAGGTGGAGTTGTATATGGCTGAAGTTAGAACAGGTATACAGAGTCGTTTGTTGAGGATTGTAAACATGGCTGAAAAACTGAGTATGAAGGCTTAGGAAGGCAAACATAAATACTAATAGGAAGATAATTATATCCAATGAACTCTAGTTCTTTGTGTAACCAGATAAACTACATGGATTACTGCAAAGTCAGTCAATATGGGAACAAGAGTTTACAGTGTAAGAGTTCTGCTAAAATTTGGATTGTTTCCATGTGAAGCCATTGTGCCAACACAAACTGAATTTCATATTGCAGGACTGATTGTGAGATAAATGCCTCCAGAGGAATCTGGAGAGAAGTCACTAGCTTAAACTTTGAAGGATGAAGGGATAACTGCAGTGAAGATGTACAGAGAGTTCTCAGAATACAAAAGTAGAAGATAAAAATGTATGAGATGGCAATGTGATACTGCTTTTATTATTCTGGGTTTTTTCATGTCATAATATGATGAGTGTCTTTTGAGTATCACTCACTTTAAGTGATTAGAAGAGTAGCCATATAAGGTATGCAACCTCTAAGGGAGAAGCTAGGAAAAAATACACCCTTACACCTATTGCTCTTTACTGATTTTCTAGGGCATCAGCACTAAATTGGTAGTTGCAAAAACTCAGTCCTGTAAAAACATGAAGGGGACTTCATATATTCACTGTTTTTCTGGCAGAATATTGATACGATTTTTAGTTTTAGAATCCTTGTTGTTTCTAGCAAGTATAGATAGATTCTAGAAAGAGTTATGTGATACTTACTTAGCTGTTGCTTTTATAATATTGGGAGGCTTAGAGCACGTCTTGGCTTTGTGGTGGCTCCAAAGCAGCTCCAGCACAGTGTCAGTCCTCAGATACATTGGCTCTTCCTCTAGGTTATATTGACTTCTGAGAGTAAGGTGGTGAAAGAAGTGAGAGATGACATAAGCCACAGATAAAGAGAAATATCAATTCAAGTAGAAAGTAAGTATCTCTTTCTTACTTACCTTCAGCCTGTAATGTGTGGAATCTCTGACTATCAGCCAGTTGTCTTACCAGGCATAAGAGCCACAAGGTGTTAAAGCTTTCTGGACAGAGCACTTGTGTTATCTGTAAACCACTTATGAAAGAAAGAAAGAAAGAGCTATTTCTGCTAGAGGAAGATGGAGACTTTTGTTTTCAGCTCCATGATAAGATGTTTTTCATATTGCAGCTGAAATCACCATTTGAGATGTTCAAGGCAGGTTGGATGAGGCTTTGAGCAACCTGGTTTGGTGAAAAGTGTCCCTGCCCATGGCAGGGGGATTTGGAACTAGTTGATCTTCAAAGATCCTTCCAACCTGAGCCATTCTGTGATTCTATGTGAGAGGAGCTAGTGTGGAGGTAAGTTGGATTTGCCAAGTCCTTCGAATCATAAAGGGCTGTTTCATGTCTTCTGTTACGTGTTTGTTACCAAGCTGTCATTGCTGACTGTGAGGTTCGAGCCAGTGGCAGATGGCTTCCTCTGAGAAGAGGAAAGGATGAGGAAGAGAAGTTATGGTAGAATTGGCGAAGCCCACAGAGTCATTCTCACTGACTGAAAGAAACTAATTATTCTGGACTTGGTTTCAGGTTTACTTGGTCTGAGCTCAGATCTGCACCCTGTATGACTTGAAAATACATTCACCAAACAGCAATATACTGGACTGTGCATATGTAAATAGTGAAGTTTCTGGGAGAATATTAAATACTGGGTTTAAGAGAGATTCATTTGGCAAATGGCGAGTTAAAAAAGCCCAGTTTCAGTGTACTCTTAATAAAAACCAACCCCAAATCTGAGATACTGCCAGACACCCTCTTTAGTTAGCAAACTGCAGAAGAATGTCTGTGCAAAATAGGAAACGTGTTTACTTGGCTAGCTTTTTTGAATTGAAACATTGCAGGTGTTGTGAAATACTGTAGAATGTACAAATGAGCATGTTGTCCAGACAATCACATTGAAAGACATGGGGTAGTTCATACACTGTGGTGCACCTCACTTAGTCATGGTGGTAGTCCCAAACTTATGAATGTTGAGATTTTGTGGACAAGACTTAAGAATCTACTCTTACTTGGAGCATTATAAGTATTTTTCTATGTGTGGTGGGGTGAGATGGAGGTGGGAATGGAGAGGAGGGAGGAGGAGCATCTGCTTCTTACTGAGTTAAAGGTGTTTTGTTTTTCTGAAATTAATCAGTAATTGAATTAAAACGGGGAAGAGTTGGGAACAAGGTGAGCAATTGAGAGGGGAGTTGCTGGATGACCAAAGTGGCTTTTGGTAGGGAGGCAGTGGGAGGTAGACTGGAGCACAGCATCTGGTAACTTCCTAGTGAACATGAGAACTGGTTGGGTTTTCACTTTCCAATAGGCTATTTGGGAGAATAACAGAAAATAACTGAGTAAGAGCAGCAAGACCAAGACTCATTGAATAGCAGGGAATGAGGGAATAAGGCTGTGCTGCTCAGAAGTGTTAAACTACTGCCAGGTGCTCTGCTGAAAGTGCCAAGGTGCTGCCTGCATTGGTGTACAGGGAATATTGAAAATATGCATTGGTGGGTGTCCTGGTTTGAGACAAATTTGGAGGAATGTCTGAAATGAACATCCTCTGATAGAAGGCAGGGTACAGCCACCCCTCCCCCACCAGGTTCGGAAAGAATTTTCCTCTGAGAAAAGTGGAAAAAAAGTTATTTATTTAACAAACAGAGTGCACAGGAGGCATGGGAAAGGGAAAAAAAAAGAATAATGCTAAATAATAAAACCTCTTGCTGTGGAGAGAACCTGGTAAAATTCAAAGTCCTTATGGGTGTGGCTCTCTCCTCTCTGGAGCTGGGGTTTGGCGTGGGCCCCTCCAGACCACAGTGTAGGGCCTCCTGATGATGTTCTGGTGTTGCTGAACAGTCCAGAAAAGGAGGAGAAGAAGAAGCCAAAGTCCCAGGGCTCCATATTTTAGCTAACGAACAAGAAGCTAGCTACAAAACAAAGGGAATGTAACTCTTCCCTGTTGCAGAAGCGGAGCAGCCGGGCAGAAGAAGCCAGCAAGCTATCTCTGTTTTGAACACAGCACTGAATGAATTCCATCGACTCTCCCCCGTATCCCAGAGCTAGCTTTAAAGGCACAGAACTCATGTCTGGCATAGGGCAGACAACAGGGAATACAGTATCGTACAGTCACCCCAGGACATTCCACCCCTTATTCCATATTGTAGGCTTAATGCCCAAAGAAATATATTCTAACTCTACACACACACACACTTACACATACATATATATATATATACAGCTATGTACAGTTACATACAAACAGTAACACTCAGCAAGCAGTGGTATACAGGCATTTCACATTACATGTGGTTCTCACCAAACATCAGATCTCCCTGTGGTACACAACGTGTTGTTCCATCTTTCTGCATTACCCACCACGTGCAGCCAGGTCCCTGAGCAACGACAAGCCCATGGATGGATTTGTACTCGAGGCAGAATTAACCCAAACAGTCTTTCCTAACAGACCTCTGACATCCACCACTGGGACCTTATCTCCGTCTGCTGTATGCAGGGGCTCAGATTGGGCAGGGCCAGCTCAGCTGGTGGAGCCTCCGGTGTTAACTAACCAGGTGGCAGCGGTGGGCTTTGTAATTCCCAGCTGAAAAGCCTGTGCGTCTGCAGGGGTACATCCAGGTTGGTTGGTTGTAAGAGCAGCTCTTTGCCCAGAGTTGTGCACCTGCACAGCATCTGGCTCTTTTCTGACTCTGTCTCACTTTCCACTCAGTAGCAGAAGCTCCATCCTTGCAGGGGTCTGGAGAGCACACCTCTCTGAACCAGAGGTTCATCTCAGCTGTAGCTGAGATGCTCTACAAATAGACTAAAGTCCATGGCATAGGGGGAAAAAATGTGTGTTAACCCTCGGGTTTACTGAAAGTTTAAAGAGTGAAGTTTTCACTGCTTACTCAGTAGATAGAAGAGTATCTGTTAAGGGAAATAAACCACTGCAATGTCAAAATTGAAAACAGCCACTGAAGGATTTTTTTTGAAACAGCTCTGCTTTCGAAAAGTCAAGTTTTTAAATTTGCAAGCAGCAGGCACGTTGCACAGTGGAGTTTAACTTTCAGTTCTGTCACTAGCAGCTTTTTGCTTGGGGTGTTAATTTGGTGTGTCCTGAATGTCACTGTAGGTAAACTGAAGTTATTCCTTCATACTTTCATCATATTGTTTGGATTTCCAATAGTGAAAGATACTGTAGTCTGTAGATACTTCTTTGCTACCTTTTCTTAGATACTTAAGCTAACTTTCCTTCATGCAGATTTTCATGTTCTATCACTTTGTTTGGGCTTCAGGTTAAAAAAAAAAAAAGGTTACTTTTTTTTTTTCCTTTTTAATTCTTGACAATTTGAGCTGCTCTTTGCTTCCTTTTCATAATAAAAGCACAGCAGATAAATAGAGGCCTCCATTCACATGCAGGTGATACCAAAGGAATTAAATACAGACTGCTGCGTTGTCTGCTTTCATTTCCCTGTCTAAGAAAATAGCTAACTTCATTGGGAAAATACAGGAACTCAGCACTGTTCATCTTGTCCAAGTATAATACGTGAAAGAAACTATTAATTCAAGCTTGCACTTATATTCTTCATAGCACTTAAAAATTCCTCCTGTCTTGTTGCCAGCCCTTCCCTCTTAATTAATCTCTGTGTGTATAATTTCCTTTTCCCCTTTCTTGTGACGTTGTTACACTGTCCTTTCTTGTTTGGACTTCGAAATCTAACCAGGTAATTGGGCAACAGCCTTCTCCAAATTTACTTCCCAGTGGCTAACTTCTCTAGCTGATGGAGTAGTGTACAGAGGAAGATAAAGACTGGGGAATGTGGGAATGCAGGCGAGGGCTTTCCCTTTACCATCCCTGGTACAGGTTATCTGTGAATCTGGAAATGGTATCAGTGTTCATTTTTCTCTTTTTTAAATATTGATGATAATACTTGAGGGAGGTGAGTGGTGTTGTAAAGCTACTAAAACTGGGCATTGTGTTAGTTTGGGTTGAGACAGTCTGGGTGTGGATTAGAGGTGCAGAGTTTCAGCACGTTTACTGAAGTAGCAAAATTAGCCTGAAAATTTACCCGTGGTATGTGTAGTTGGGTACTGAAAAAGTGCATCTGCTTTTGAGACAAATCAGATTCTGGTATTAGTCTTCATATTGAGACATTGAAAAATGGGGCGTTTGTATGTATTTATAAATAAGCATAGGATCTTAATGAGAAGCATTCTTTGTGGATGGCTCTCCTTAAAAGTTCTTGCATGAGTAAGTAACTGGAGATAGTTACTCCCTTCCATATCTGGGAGGTACTGAGGGTCAACCAAAGAAATTATTACCTTTGCATCATTTGCCTTTGTGTTCACAGGCATAAAACTTGGTATAATATCAATACAAAGGAGATAGTAGCTACCCTTTTTTCAAGAAGTGCTGCCTTCATTTTCATCAGTACAGATTGTGAATAGTATGAGATGTTCTTCACATCATGTCACATTAAAGGTTTACAGATTTTACCAGGATAATGGTTTCAGACAAATGAAAATGTGATTCAAGTTTTAGCTCTTGCGAATTGTAGCATAGTGGTGACGAGAAGCTGGAATCTTGGAGAGGCTGGCTTTGGATAGTATGTGATTTCTGTCAGTGTTTCTACTAGAATGAAGGGAGGAAGAACAATTTTGATCTTTCTCTTCAGATACCAGCTACATAAACACATAACCCTATTTGTGTTTAGTGCATCACAACTCTGTTAAAACTGAAATTAGAAAAGTAAAGTTTTAAAACTATTTTTTTCTGTCTTCGTACTGAATTATATCAGAGTTACAGTACATCCAAATGAATTATTCCTCTTCAGTAAGTCTTTCAGAAAGTGTATGATTACTATAATCAACCTGTTTGCCAAGACCTTTCGTACGGAATTTTTTGTGATTAAATCAGTCCTCAAAGCACACTTCAGTTTTGCTAACAGTAGTGCCTGATCAGAAGGCCATGAAGAACAACACAGAGTACATGGGTGGTCCCTTCGAAGAGAAGCTGATCTCCTCATTTGGGTCTGTCCAAAGACTCAGTAACTGTAAATTGTGTAATTTGCTTTGAGAGCAAAAAAGCTATTCAGTTATGTTAATCAGCAGTTGTGCATCATCATGGAGTTGAGCTGTGCTTTTCTTGTTCTGTTGGAGAATTTTATCTATAAATGTGTCATAAATGCTTCATTTTCAAGAAATTTATTTGGATTATTTGTACAAGACAAGTCATAGGTCAGGATACCCTTATGATAAGCATTTCACAAAGAAATTTTAAAGAGTCTTTAGAGTGAGACACTGGGTGATAGATGGACACAAGCAGACACACAGGAGAGCAATGAGGTGATTCTTACCGTAAAAAAAGGCCACACACAAGTCAAAACAAATGGAAAAACAACTCAGGCCTTAGCACATCAGCATCATGCTGGAAGTTTGAATGTGGACAAATCCTTGTGACTACAAAATGCACTATGTAGTGCTTGTATATATGTAAAAATGTGTTTTACAGATACTACACTTTATATATATACGCAAAGGCGGTCTTTTCTGTGTGTTTCACCCATCTCCATTTGATTGTTGCTTTGTTGTACAGAACTGCCTTGCTCTTTTTTGAGTGTTTGTCATTTCAGTACAGCTGGTGCTTGCACAGCAAAGGAACTCATTCATAACAGTGATGGTTCACTGCTCTCACTGGTTCTTCTTGACCTCCTCTTGTTTTTCCTCTCTACTCAGAAAGCAGCTCCTTGCATCAAATCTACCTGAGATGCATCAAAATTTATTTTCCCTTAGCTTTTAAAACCATTTGCAATCCTTTATGGTTGGAGTTGGTTGGTTTGGTTACACACACCCCGCCCATGTCTTGTCCTTGCTGTTGCCATTCATTTTCCTCCTATTTTACCTAACTGGTTGACATTCAGACCAATTCAGACCAGAGGATACATGCATTGTGATCTGTCATACTTGCTCAAAATTTTTGTCAAGGAGACAACTTTGTCCCTTACTGTGTTTTGAGTATCTTCTGGTCTCTGTCTTTACTGTGCCTTCTTTTGGAGACTTTGAGTCCTCCTGGATACAGATTTAATCTGAAGTTGGGCTTCATGATGGGTGGTCAAAACCGCTCCCCTGCTCCAGCAACCTGCTAACCCACCCATCAATAAAAGTTGAGAAAAAGATTTAAGACTGCCAGAGTCTGGTGAGGGAAGACAGGAGGCACAGAGTTAAGGGTTTTGCTGCCACTGAAAGTGGAGTGCACCTCTGCCTGTGGCAGCTGCTGTGCTCTTGGCACGCCTTTTATTTTGGTGCTCTAGCCTGCTCTGTGGATGGGGAGGGTGCTTGCAGGCAGGACTGGTCCTGATGGGTTGGCAGCCCTGTGCACAGGAAAAGAGGGTTACCAGTGCAGCACTTCTGTGTGAGCTGTGAGAGTAAGAAAGGTGAAATGTGATGCTGTGTGGTCAGCAACTTAGATGAAAAAAAAGGGGGGAGGGGAGGACAAAAGACTGTGTTAACAGTTTAATGGCAGCTGGGAGGTTTTTGCAGAAGTCTGGGAAGTTTATGACAGTTGTTGATAATAGCATGCAAATCCTTACGCTTAACAAAGCTTTAGTCAGCTATCAAGTGACATTAGCTACTGACATGGTGCTTAACTCTTACGCTGTAACATGTATAGCTGAACAAGAAGCGTGTAAAAAAGAGGTTGCTTCATGTCATTCCTGGCTGAAAATGCCACCAGAGGTTGAATGCTTGTCTTTTTGTTGTTGTTGTTGTTGTTGTTGCATTACTCTGTGTGTGAAGAGATCTTAAGGCAAAAGTGACTTGCCCAGGACTGGTTCCTCAGCCGAGGCACTTTCTGTGATGTGCTGTAATGGTTTGGTCCCTGTGGTTCTGTGGCGTTGGTGCTTTGTGTGCCGGAGCTTCCAGCATCCTGTGAGATGGCCTTTGCACGGCTGTGCTTCAAAGCTCACTCCTTCACCTCTGATTCGTGCAGCAGCTGGGGCACTGAAATTGAATCCTGCTATGTTGGAAGTAAAAAGGAAAGTCGGTTGTGGACTGTTTTTAGAGAAAACACTACGGACAAAGAATTTCCTCAAGGAGCCCAGAACAGGATTTGGTACTTCTGTGCATCTTTGTGGGAGGGAGTGGTTGGAGAGAGGAGGCAGCATTGGGCATACTAGGGCCAGCATGTATTTCAGGGATCACTTATATTTTCACTGATGGTAACTTTGTTTTTCAAATACATGATGTAAAAATGGGGCAAATAAGTTCCTAATATTTCTTGTATAGTTTCAGAAGTAAAACAAGATTCTTGAGTAGGGGATGGCTCTGCTGCATCTCTGATTTTTACCTCCATTTTTCTTTCTATTCAGTTGTCTTACACATGCATGTAACTTCAGTTGAAGTTAGAAAATTGGAAAAGTTCAAGGTCAGACTTTTTCCAGAACATGACCTCCGCTGTGTCGGGCATGAGCAGCCTGTGCCAGATAGATTCTTACTTGGCAATTATGTCTGCTCAGCAGTAACAAATGTAGCAAGGTACTAAAGAGTTTGTAATGCTCACTTTGAACAAGTTGATAAAACGTGATGGAAATAAGCCAGAGACTAATTGAGTGCAGTTTGTTAATAGTACTGCAGCAATTCACGGTAGTTTGAGTGTTGCCCATCAGCCTAGTTCCTCCCTCTTCTACTCAAAAGTACCTCTGCCATGCTGTAGAGAAATGGAAATACTTAAGTCCAGTAGTACATATTTCTCCTTTACCTTCCTCTTTACAACTGCCACCATCATCAGCCTTCATCATCCTTGAGTTTTTGGCAGTATTCTGCTTTGTTCAGTCAGAGCCAAGTCCTCTGGTTACTCTTCTGCAGACTGTGGGGAGGTGTGCTGGTGGTGGCAGGTGTCCCTCACTGTGCTCCGTGCTAGTAAACATTGGAAGAGATGTTAAGTGGCAGGCGCCAGGAAAGTATTAACCTCTTAAGTGTTTACTTAATTTTGACTTGAAGAATGAGCCTTAGATGTAAGTACTAAAGATCCTTCCACTAGTGGTTCTTGACCTGTGTCTTCGTCCCTCTGTTTGTCCCCCAAGAAATTAAAATTCTAAGTATTTTGTGCAAATGTTTTCTTTAGGTTGTTCTCTTCCAAGTGCCCAGTAGTTCTGTCACCTGCAGACTGAGAGGGTGAAAACTGAGGAGGCCAGTACAGAAAATAATGAGTAAAAAACCCGAAGGGAGTGCAATAGTTTTGGTGTTTGGTGTATCCCCCCGTACACAAGGCCTGAGTAAAGGGTAAAGTGTCTTGAAAACTGGATCTACATAACATGCAAGGGATGGTTATCAGATCAGTCAGGCACTGAGGTGAACATGCATGTGTAAATTTTCTCATTAGTCACTCTTTTCTTTCCTTTTACTCTGAATTCCTGTCCTTCTGTTCCATGATTTAGTGGAGCTATTAAAAAATCAAAACAAATTACTTGCTTTTTTCTTCTTTTTTTCCTCTGAATTTCTTCCCTGCTTCTGATCTGTCTCTTTGCAAATCAGGTTTATTCCCTCACTCCCTTCACTCGCCGGTAAGTACATTCAGTCTTGGCGGGGAAGAAGCATGGAATTGTCGTCTTCCTCTCCTTGCTCTGAAAAGTTTATCTGGCAAGTTAATGAATTTCCTTTATTCCCAAGAGCAGCTCAATAAAGGGGAGATTTCTTCTCCCAAGAGCAGTGAATGTGAGGTGATTGCCAGAGCATTGTTCTTCTAAATAGCTTATTTTTCTCTGTGGCTGGACCCTCCCTCCCCCCGGCAACTATTTTTAGAGTACTTGATTGAGTGATAATTTGTGTTTAGGCTTCCTTGAAGTACCCAGTAAGGTAATGCCGACTCGCGGGTGGGTTTGGTATTCTGGGTGGAGCTTCAGCACACTCGTGCACTGAAGCTCAGATGGAAAATGTAACCCAAGTTTTCCTAGTAGAGTACAGGGATCCCCGTGTCGCCAGTTTTCAGCTGGGCTGTTTGAGGTGGCAAGGAGAAGATAGATGACCATGATGTAGTGGTTGGATCAGTGCGCACAGTTCACACGTAAGCAGAAGTGTCCAGCAGCAGGGCCGCTCTGGCCCAGAGCTTTTGGATGACCGAAGTGCACAGCTGTAGGGAGAGGTGAGCCAACAACAGCTTCTCCCGGGGCTGCTGTTGCTGGCCGTCCTCACACAGAGCACTGTGTCCAGCGCTTGAGAATGAGACCCCCCGAGATCCGTTGTCATCTCCCCCCAGTGCCTTCAAGGCGTGAGGTACATGTTCAGTGTTCCTCAGAGCACGGGAGGAGTTTGGTATGTGGGCTTGGCCAGTCTGGCCTGCCTGCCTTGCAGCCTCCCTGAGGAACTTCCTCCCCTCTCCTGCACTCTCACTCGGTGCAGCTGGGTTGCACCCCGGCTGCTGCTTCTGCCTCTCTCTTCCCTGCTTTGAAAGGCTTGGAAACCTCGCTGCTGTCCTCTCTCCTTTGCTAGGAGATTGATGCATCTCTAACACAGTGTCAGTGTCCTGGGAAGAAGTGTTGCTTGCTTTCCCTGGCCTGTAACTCAAGGAGTCATTGGCCCAGTTGCAGTGTTGTGGTGGGATTGAATAATTTGTGCCAGTGACCCCTTTCAGAGGTCTATGGGCGTGACAGGTTTGAAATGATTCCTTAGTGGGCAGTTCCTGGCAGCTTTCCAGTGTTCTTTTAGTAGTGGTTTCTAGGTGTTGTAAAAAGCTTGCTTCACCTTAGGCTTAGGTCCTGTGTTGCGTGTCTGGAGACAGCTGAGCAGTTCTGTTGTGTTCTGGGTTCTGGTCATCCAGAATCTGAGGAGCTCTCACCTGCAATAACCTGCCAAGTAATTGCTGTTAAAAATTCTACTGATGCTGTTGGGCTGTCAGCTGGGATTAGTTTCTTTTGACATCTAAAACTCTCAGAAGTATTTATAGCAAAGGTGCAATCTGTGAGAGCGTTCACGGAAGTCAGCTAGCAGTTGTGCAGAAGACTGTTCTCACAGGTTAGCCCTAAAGCATTAGGGTAAATAATGGTTGTTTTGTTAAAGTAGAAATGTCTCCTTTAGGAACACCTTCTTGCAAAGGACCCTTTTGAGTAGGGAGCAGAGTGAAGGCCCATGCAGCACGACACCCTGCCTTGCTACTGTCATGATGACTTTCCGGCATGAATGTCACAGCTGCTTTAAAATCAGTTTCTCGTCCAGTTCCTTCCTATTTCATGGTTTCTCATAGCCAATTTTTCTATTCAAACCACTCACATTTAAATTTATTTCTGGACATAAATAATGAGTTAACATTTCAAAAGGCTTCTTGGTCATTTTGACTTTGAATGAGAATAGGCTCCAAGACCTAGCAGCTTTAGCAATATTTCTGAAGTATCTGAAGTGAAGAGATGATTGGGAAAATGACCTGGGTGTTAGTGAAATAGTTAGCATAGATTTCTCATATACTCCGTTCAAACCTTTTTGCCTTACAAAACCTCCTGTAGAATTGACAACCATGACCGCTGCCAGAGCATCATGACACACCTGGGTTCAGGTTAATATCTTATATGGGTGACTCACATCTTTGGTAATCTGATCCTGAAAAGATGTGGAGTGGTCATGGGCCAAAAAAAAGCATGTTGACCGTGCCACCTCACCTGTAAACACAATTCGAGGTTGCTCTGCTGCATCTTGGAAGTGCACAAGGGAGGTGCTGAAGTCTCCTGGAACACAGCTCTGCAAGCTTAGGTGGTTGGGGTAGATGCAGCTGTGGCAGTGTTGCTCCTCAGGCTCTGGCTGGAGGCAGGGCTGTGAAGTTGTGATGCATCCCAGGCACTTGCACTCCGCGGCAATTTGTGCATTGAAATGTAAAGCATTGATTGTAAAATATTGCCCACTAATTTACTGTCTTGTTGGAGCACAGCTTACCACAGATGTCCTTATGATGAACTTGCTGGTATATATTTAAATTTGTTTAAGAAAGTGTATGTATAACTTAGGTCATCTTCTGGATTATCTTGTGCTGTTTAGCAGGCTGAACACCCATCTCCTCCCGCTCCTGGTGGCATCAGAGGTGTTTGAGTGCTTTCACTCTTGCAGGCTTTTCTTAACTGTCCTGTTTTGGTGTACTCCTGTAGCTCTTTACATCTCTTTTCTAGTCAGCCTCTCCAGAGTACCCTAAAGTTATAGCAGAATAGCAGAAGTGGGAAATTTGGGCTTTCTTTTCTGTTTTGGGGTTGTCCACAGGTTTTCTGAACAGGAATGGTTTTGCTCTGAAGTGGTGCAAAGAACTAGATCAGCAACACTGGGAGCATTTCTGTAGCTCATTGTTTTGCTCTAAACTTGCTTGTGTTTGAGAGGTTATCTCTCCAGTCATAACTTTTAAGTTGTCTTAGTTCTTGAACAAAAGATTAATTTCTGCAGAACCAGATTACACTAGTGAAGTTTTCTTACTCGCCAGGAGTAGGTAGATGTGTGAATTTTTCAGATTTTGTGTTCAAAAGAGAAATATTTTCTTTTTTTTCCCATGTAGTCAAAATGAAAGTGAATATTCAGACTTGGGGAACAGGAAATAATAAACTATCCTTTTCTACCCAGAACAGACTGCTGCTTCTGCCAACTGGCCTCTCTGAGAGAGCCAGTGAAGTTGTCAAGCCCATCTGTTTTCATCCACCGAGGCAGCTGGAGGTGCAGACACACAACAAGCGAGGGAGGGAGGGTGGGGTTTATTTCTCCTTCCTTTGCTCCTGAGCAGCAGAAATTTTTTCTTGCTCACTGACAGCATCACCATTTCAACCCCGTCAGGATTTTGGTAGATGGAATGATCTGAAGGGGGTGGAAACTTCTCAGCCAGATAAAAGAAGCTGGTCTCAGCCTCACATGCATGTATTTCAGTGTCAAGCTGCTGTGGCTGACTGGGTCGCTGAGGGTAGGTGGAATAGTGGCCATTGGGGGCTGCAGATAGGATCCTTAATTTAAACAGCAAAATGGAAATTTTTTTTGATGAAGTAAAGGTCAGAAATGCTAAGGCTGCTATTAGCTGACTCAATCCTGGAAGAGATGATAAGAAAAGTGGTACTACCAGAAGTAGGACACATATAATTTATAATTTATCAGTGTATAGGAAAACACGTTTAATGTCCTGCTGTGCAATAAATGTATCCACTACAGGATCACCAAAGAGCGATAAGATGATCTGCTTGTTCTTTTAATTCACCTTTTTTTCACCTAGTTAAAAAGAAGTTGCTTTTATTCTTTATTGTCCACTTAATCTAAGAGCTTTATTTCCTGTGCTTGTATCTGTGGGATTAGAAGAGTGAATGACAACTAGGAGCCTGCCTTGAGGATTACGTATTTGCCACCACAGCGTATTTGGAGGTGCACCATGAAGTTCATATTGCGGGCAATTAGTGAAAACTGTTATTTCTGAAACGGGAAAATGCGATTAACTGAAGGCAGCCTGAAGGAGTGTGCTGGCAGCCTCTCGGCTGGCTTAGGGAAGAGGCAGGCTGTTTTGGAGGTAGGCACAGAAGTGCTATCTCACTGTGGTGTGTAGTTAATGGAACTAGACAGAGTTGTGGCATGACTGCATTCGGGGGTCACGGTGGTGAGGGATGCCATGATTCAACCTGATGTAGCAAGGGAGCCTTGGCAGGAAGCCACCGTGTTTATAAGAAGCGGAGTAGCCGCAACTGCCAGCGGCCTTGAAAGATTCCGCTGTGGCTTTCGCTATGAATAGCAGGCACGGCTGCTGAAAGCTCGGGTTAAAAAAAAAAAGTAGATACCAGCAGGAGATACCATGTGAAGGAGACATGAGTTCTGTCTCCCAATAACAATAAAAATTTGTCGTTCTGCACCTTTCATGGTTGTTCTAAGAAAAGGATTGAAGATAAATAATTCCAAAACACCAATTATGCTGATGTGTGGGAGGAGGGGGAAAGAGGAGAGCCACCGTAGTTCTGGTTTGTTTCAGTAGACCTGGAGAAGACGGACTCCTTACAGTCTGCTGCTCACCTTGTTGGATTAAAAGTCCTCTCCTATCAGTGGTTTTGTTCTGTTGCAGAAATCAGATGGGTTTGTTTTTATTTAAAAATGCTTTCTGAAAATGGTAGGCTGTATTATTAGCCCAACTGTAGAAATAGTGTCTTAATTGTTTTACTGCCACACAAATGCATCTCACTTGCAGCCTTACTTGGGATTTAGGTCGAAACTGTTAAACAAACTCCAAGTTCTGCAGTAGTTTTTATTTTGTACAAGGGATGTTCTTTTCTGTCTTATGGGAAGGGAAATCCCTGGAAGTTATACACCTCAGTCAAGGCTGAATCTGTCCCAATGTGTTTTGCAGTGTAGCTAGATTATATTTATGCATAAAGCATCAGATGTGAACTTCCTAGTCTGTGGCTGTGATAACAAATGAAGCGTAAGAGCCAGGATTTTTTGGCTGATGTGTTGTGAAACAAAGTGTCAGTCAGTTTTGCCTTCTCAATGTCGTTTATGTGAAAATGGTTTAAATTGCCAAAGATACACTAAGAATTTTTGGCCAAGCTTTTCCACTGCAAATCTGTTTCTCTACCATGAAGGGGGCATGGATTTTGCTTTTAACCTGCTATATTATTCCACATAAGAGATGATATAAATCAACTTTCAAAAGAAATTTTGTTTTCTTTGTTAGCTTTTCATTCTGCAGCCTGTTAATCTCTTTACTCTTTCAAGTCTTGGGTATCTTTCCTCTGGTGTGTTACTGTGAATGCTTAAAAGGATGCTGAGCCTTTGTGGTACCAGGTTCAGTCCTGGCTTTTGTTTCTTTCCGTGTAAGGATCAACTTCTATGAGATTCCTCCTATTTTGTAGCTCTGAGCTGGGCTTGCCTTGTTTTTTGTAGGGTGCCTGGTTGCCAAAACTCAGTGCCTTTTGCTGCTTCTGCTGTGCCTGGGGCATCTCTCCTGGCTTTGCTTGCCTCTCTCAGGGAGTCAGGACAAGGGCAGCCTGCCCCTGCCACCCTTTGCTAACCTGCCACAAGGTTGGTTGTGATGGATTGCATAAGCATAGTGCATGAAATCAGTGCAGAAGGGAAGGGGTGGAGGCGGGGGGAGTGCAGAGAAAGTTGCTGGGCATTATAGTTTTTCTTAATTGGTGCTTCTTGGTGTTCTGCATCAGAGGGAAATTTTACAAAACTTAGTTAGTTCACTGGTGTTATCTGCTTCTTCAGGAGTCAGGAAAGGGAAAACTTGAGCTTGGTTTGGTTACTGCTGGGTTTGAATTGCAGGTACAGAATGTGGGTTGAGCATATGATGAACCCTCCAGCTGGGAAGGGAGGAACAAAGAGATGGAATCTGGCTGGTCTACACTTTGTTTTGTAACTGAGTAACTAGATAAGAGTCTTTTTACCTGGTACCTTGTTCCTGCCCAGCATTCACACATAACATGCAGTTATGAGTGCTCTAGATTCCTGATAATTTGGTTAAATGTAGTGGTATTGTCATAAAATGTCTTGATGGGTTGCAGAGGTGATGATGCCAGTCCCCTGTCTTGTGATGTCTTTGTAGAGAATGTGACATTTCCTTATATACGTTGTTGACGTGTTTTTTTTTGTTAGACTTAACAGTGGAGTAAATCTCTGGGGAGCAGCATGTGTAAGAACCCCTTTCTCTTCCTCTCTGATACCTCTGCTGTTGTGATGAGAAAAATTACTTGAACCGGAGTCCTTGCCACATTGAGACTGTTATTAGCGAGACATTTTCCATGGGAGCTTTGGACTTTGGACTTGATGAATTTGCCCAGATCTCTGTTTACTGTAGAGCACAGTACAAACCACTCATGCCTAGATGTCTTCTGAAGAGCAGGGATCATTGTAATTTGTGTGCTAAGAAATTAATTTTGCAGCTGGCTTGGGTTTTGCCTGTGGATTTCAGTGTACAGTTCCTGGCTGCTTTTTTGTGTTCGTAAATTTACCAGACTCAGGAAGTGCCTAAAACTATGTTGAGGTGGGTTTTTTTTGTTGTTTTCGTTTTTTTTTTTTTCCCTTTTGCTCCCCTGTGGTAGAGTTCTGAAGCTGCTGGGTTGGAAAACTTCTGTATTGCAGAGCAGTGTAAATACATAGGGGGCTGTGATGCCATTAAATCTATTACAACAAATTGGTCTTGTAATGTCTGCATGGAAGAGCTAAAGTTCACAGTGCCATTTTGCATTGACTCCCAAACTTCCTGAAAGCCACAAGAGTCTTAGATTTTTGATGATTTGCTTCCAGCCTTAAAGACTAGCTTTGAAAGGAATAGCAAGCATAAAATCTAATCGCTTTAGGACCTCTCCAGTTGAATACATAAACTCTGAGAAGACCAGCTTCCTGTGAAAATCCTGGTTGACAAGGCAGGTTTTGTTTCATTTTTTAATGTTCTTGGGTTTTGGATTTTTGTCTGTAGACTCCAGAGTTGACAAAGTTGAGACCAGAGGGTTTCCAGCAGTCTGAAAGAGCCCTGTGAGGGAGTCGGGGTGCATTGGAGATTGGACGCCCTTTCTCTTCTATGCCTGTCTCTGTGCCCAGCACCAGGGTTTTGGTAGAGCACCTCATCTGGGGAAAGAAGCCTGGGTTTACTTTCTTGTTGCTGTGGCAGAAGTCAAGGTATGTGTAACTGATTGCAAAGACCTGAGGGTGTTTGGAGTGGGGAAGATGAGAAACCAGCTGGCCTGAGGACTGATCTGTCTGAGAGGTGGGGGAGTGCAAGTGGGTGTGGGGAATGGTGGTGGGGAGGGAGGGACAGGCACAACACATGGTGTGTGTGTCTTGCACCCTGTCACATCTCTGGACATTGTCCTCCACTGGGCAGGAAGGGGTTTACAGTCCCTGTGTGCTGCTGGCCTGGAGCAGGTGATAGCTGCCTGTGAGAGCATGAGCCAGTGGTCTTCAGTAGCAGACACCCACAAGAGGGGTTTTTTTCTCCTAAGTGAAATTTATAAGTTCTCTGATAAACTTCTGGTTTTGGCTGCTCCCACCTACGTGTCCAGAGCTTTCCATTTAGGTATTCAGCTTCAAAAGACGTTGAAGAACGTTTGGGTTGGGCCTCAGAGATCTAGAACTTAAAAACAGGCTAGTAGACCAGGACTTGATTTTTGGAAGGTCAAAGTGACTTCTCTTACTTGCCCTGAAGTCTAAGGGCAGAAATGCGCTATATCTTAAGAGCCTGCATGTAGATGAGAAAGGTGCAATCCATTTGCCAAATCGAAGAGCAGGTGATCTGATGACAGACATACCAGTAAGGGAAGCTCTGGGAAGTAAGCATAGTGATTCAAGAGAGTTTCCCAGTACAGATGTTTAAGTGAAATGTGGATTTCTTTCTTAGGGGGGAGGAGAGGGGGAAGGGAAGATCTTTGAAGATGTTTTGGTGGTGATGGTGCAAGTCACGGTTGAGAAGAATTAATTCAGTTGTGGACATGGTTACATTTTTACCTCTTCTGTGCTTCAAAATTGGGCAGAAAGCTGTAATCTTTCTTTTCCTAACCAAATTCTTCTTTCCGGGCACGGTGTAAGTGTGTGAACTCTAATGCTGAATGGAAGTGGCTGCAAGAGAGTTAGGGTGGCAATGCTAGTGTGACACCAGGGTTCTCCAGGGTTAAGACTGTCCAATTTAACACCCTGTCATTAATCATATTACCCACTTTCCTTTTTGAGTATCTTCTGTTCTGAAGACAGGGACATTAAACTTCATATTGCTCAGTGACCATAAATACTTCCTTGTGTTTGGGTCTGTGATGCACTAGCCAGTTAACAATTGTGTTACTTTAAAATTACCTACAGTGCCTGAAAGATGAAATAAGGCCTATGTGACCTTTTCAGGTGTTGCCTGGTGGTTGTTATCAAATACATTGCATTTGTGTCTTCCTCTTTGGGGCTGTTTCCTGTTTGAGTGTGGTGGGGTTACAGAAAGAGACTTAGGTACTTTTTTGTCCGTTTATAGATCTTGAAGAGTGGGAACTTTGGGTTCTTTTGGGAACAGCAAGAGCACAGGAGGAAGGCAGAGCATTCCTTGTGCAGTATATGGAAAACAGTTTTGAAGCTTGGAGCTGCATTTCCAGATACTCAAGTTGTAATTGACTTAAAATATTAAGGAAAATAAGGGAAACTGCTTTTATGGTGAGAGGTGATTGAAATGAAAGGCGCATGTTCAGGGGGCTATACCTTAGAACAGTTAGAAAAGCCTGGAAAACTTGATCTTCCCCAATATAATCCTTTTTTCTAATCATTTAGAAAATTGAAGATGCACATAGTGTGTGTTAGTTTTTATACAGCAAGACATCTTGGATAAAAGTGAGTTGTAGCTTGTCTTTTCTCCTTTTGACTTTTCTCAGTTTCTTGCCACAGATCATCTATTTCCTTAATGATGCTTAGACTCATCTAGATCTTGCTGCTCCTTCCATCTTCCCTGAGGCCATTATCAAATCATCCATGTTCTCATGACTAAGGATAAAAAAATGTGCAGATGCATGTGAGGGACAAAAAGAAGAATGAAAAAATTCCAAATCCCCCAAACACTGCAGTGCACATGTGGTTTGTCCCAGGAGAGATTTGGTAGACTGAACCCAAGATGGCACATATTAATTATGTTTCTTTGCGTCCTTTTGGAAGATGCTCAGACGCTGCAGAGCAAAGGACCTAAATTAATTCCATTTGTTTAAATACACTCATACCTTTTACATTTTGCTTTCTTTATGGTCAGCAGACTTGAGATTGTTCTATTACTGCTTGATCTTTTTTCCTGCCTGAGGCAAACATTTTAAATGTGCTAACAATGCATGAAGCCCTTTTTGAAACTCAGATTTTTTTCTTATTTAGAGCTACTCATACACCAAAAAACAGTACCAGTATGTTGTAAGAGAGGCTTTCCTCTTAGTACATTGATCTCTGCAATTGTGAAACTCCTTACAGAATAATCATCTAAAATTTCTGTGACAAAGATTTGGCTTCTTAATGCCAAAGCATTTCCTGGATTTAGTTTTTACCTAGTATTTGTCAAGACAGTGGCATTTGTTTTGATTTCAAAGCAGCTCAGTTTTCATCTGGAAGAAGTCTGAAGCTGTGTTTTTGGTTCCAGACAAGAAGCTGGAAGGCTAGCAATGCGTTCTTCCTTCTGCGGCAGGCTTCCTGTAGAAAGCTGCTGAACTGCCCAACTCTTCTGCACTTCACTGTGTGCTTTAGTAATTTGAAATGTTAATGCTCTGGAAATTATTGCTTTGGTAATATAACTATATTTGGGGATCATTGCATGAAGGTGATCTCATGCAGACTTGATATCTTTGTTATATAAATATATAATTATTTATATTATATAATTTATATAAACTATATATATTTAATGCCTTATATTTAATGGTAAATGTCTTAGCAATAAATGAAACTATCTAGAGGAGAAGGGTCTTCAATTTTTAAAATTCAAAATTATTCTTTTGAGAGCAGCTTACCATTTGCTCTTGATATATTTCATGTTTTGGCTTTCAGAATTCAGCATAGGTTAGTTGTGATTCTTTTCTCAGCCATTATTATTGGGGGGTGTGATAAATATTTCAGAGCTGGGAGTGATGAGTAAGAACTGGAAAATAAGGGAAGGTGATTCAAAGAAGCAGCAGGAGCCAAGCAGAATAAAGGGAACCATAAAATATCCAACAAATACTGATCTAGTAATATTAAAGAAACATATGTCTGACGTCATGCGGCATGACTTCTTTTAAAAGGGATTTGAAGTAGTTGCAGGACCTTGAAATTCCCAGATTTAGCCTTGTTTTTCCTACCTATGTGCTGGAGGCCATGTCTACATGAGCAGGTGATGTACAGCAGCAGATGGGAAAGAGGGGAGCAGTTGTTATTGCAGGCCCTTATTGCCTTCTTGGGGTTTGGAATACATTTTAGTGTGCAGCTGGAGAGGGGCTTCCGGTTTAGCTTCTTGCTGAAGCAACCTGGTTTACAGGCACTATGGCTCTCTTGGGAACTAGGGTGAGCTGATAGTCTATAGAAGCCAATGTGCTGGTACAGAGGTGGTCTCTGTTGGAAGCTGTCTCTAGAGACAGACACATCTGCAGGGGCAGTTCAGCTCTTCTGTCTTGAGTGTATTTGAAACTTAGGGTCACTAAACTAATTAGGATATTTATGCATTTAGAGCTTACATGTAGTGAAGCTCAACTTAACTGCTTGAAGATTGGTAAAAGATTGTTCCTTTTGTTGCAGAGTTTGTGGTCCTGTGATATAACTCTTGTTCTCAGTTACTGTTTTGATGAAAGATTTGTTGCACACTAAATTATCTGAAGTTTACAGCAGACCCAAATTTCCTTAAAGATCCCCTTCTCAGAAAGGTAAGAGGTCTCAGTTCATTTATTTACTCCGAACTTGGTTTGTGGAGGGATTGTCTCTTTATCTGTTATGCTTATTTGGCCTGGATATTCCTCAGGGCGCATGGATGAATCATTCATCTCTGTGCAGGGTGAGACACTTCAGTTTTTTTAATGAATAATTTGTGGCTGAACTTGTGCTTTGTTTTTTTTTCCTTGGGAGTTGCTGCTGCATTGATCAACCAAATAGGATGTAGCTACATAAAAACAATTTGCCCCTTACCGTGTACTGGAGGTTGTTACTGGGAGTCACAGTGCAACACACCACGTGCGTGCTGTCCATTTAGGGTGTAACCTTATAGAGGACCATTGCACCACGTCCCCTCTTGGCACCTGGAGGGTCAGTTAATTTCATTCCTTAGTATGCCCATATCTCCTACAAGCAGAATGTGTTGCCTTATAATAAATAGATGATTGGAACTTTAGATGTGTTTTGTAATTTGTGTATCTTGTTTAAAGTGTCATAATCACTTGGACTTTTCTTGCCCATCTGATAAATGAGCCGTAGAATTGTATAACTGTTAGCTTACACCGTAATTCATGTGTTACTTGTGCCTTGGACCAAAGGATGAGGGAAAGACAGTAACAGTCATGAAGGGTTTAAAATAATTGGACTTAAGTGAAACTCCCAAAAAGTTAATGCTCAGAATATTGAAATACGAATGTGTTTGAGGATTTCAAATGCGTAGGCTTGCAGCATGTCTAATTACCTTAAATTTCCTTTAAAATACCTTAAAATTCAGTTACCTATTACATGCAAATTACTGGGTTTTGTGTGCTACATGCAGGTTTTTGTAGCACGAAAGAGGTTGATTGCCCAAGTGGATTAATGCCTCTCACATCTGCAAGTCTTAGTTCAGATCAAAAGTGAAATAAGCCATATGTGTTCAGAATGGACATGTGCACAGATCACAAATGCTGCTGCACAGCCTGGCCTGGTTTGAGAGTTAAGAGCTCTTTTTTTCTGTAGGAAGGATTCGTGCTAAAATACTAATGTTTCATAAGCAGTACAGATTTAGCCTCAATTGTTACTGTTTTTTAATTATTATTTGGATGAACCCCCAAATCATTCTTATTGGAAAATTTCAGTCAAACTTTTTTTCCTTTTTTTTTTAATTTTTAAATCTGTGCTTCAATTTTCAAGTTGTATAGCCACAGGATTTGAAGGACTTGCATTGTCTGGCATTTTTCCAGCTAGTCCAGCTGTCTTCAGAGGAACTGAGTAGCTTGGCAAACTGTGGTGTGGGCTCCTTTGTTAAATGTATCAGAGAGTGAGAGAAACAGGCAGTAGCTGTGGTGAGGGCTTTATTGTATGAGTACTTTCTGTCTTTTCATCTTGATCTCCTAAAAATCTCTCTTCTTCCAAGGCTTCTCTTTTTTTGTGCCAAGTTTCCTGAGGATGTTCAGACATGGCAAGCCTGGAGTTACTACTCTGCTGTCTTCTGTGGAGCTGCTGGGGGAGCAGCAGGATGTCCTGTTGCATGTTTCTCTGGTGTCTGTACTGCCCTGAGATGTCCTGCAAAAATATGTGACACAGGCTTTGTCCTGGGGGTCTCCAGCTACAGGAATGGCCTCTGAGCATCCTCCAGGAAGGCAGGAGCAGCTTTCTCATCTTTCAGTCATGATGTATGAGGGATAGGATTTCTGAGACTTGTTAAGACCACTGGTGAATGTGGGACTGGGGTTCTCAGGTGCTTATTTGACATGGCTTACTTGGAAGTATGGATGAACAAATACAAAGATTAAAGCAAGCAGTGAGCTGCAGGTGTGGACACTTCAGCAAACACAGCCGAGAAAAATCAATTTTTCACAAATGAAAGAGGAGGGAAAAAATCAATAGGGAAAGGACTGTTATTTTCAATTTAAAGCCAGAGGAGTTAGGGTTTGATCTTGAAGTTCATGCATTCCTGTTCTCATTCACGTATTGCATGGCTCTTTTATTGGGAGAACTGTAGACTATGTTGTATAGTGATCATTAAATATAAATGGTTGAAAGACTGTGAAATGCTCCCCATCCTTATTTATTTATTTACTCATCTGCCTGCAGACACTTCTCCCACTGTAGTTAACTCTTGTGGATGCCACCTCCCTGTAGTATTGGAGTGCATTGAGATTTCTGTGCTGTGAAGTCCACCAGCCTTTTCCTCCTGCATGTTTTGACAATATTTAAAGCACACAGATCAGGCTGTAGTTATTGATCTGTGTTTGTTTCTTTTCACCAGACTGTGATTCCATCTGTCTACCTGATGGTGTGAGTGCCCCACAAAAACATGACCAATATTTTAAGTAGAAATACAGAACTCTACTTCGCAGTACACTCTGCATGAGGTCTGGTAAATACAACGTGAGTGGACAGAACCAGGTGGAATGCAGAGGACCCTTTTGTCTCATCTTGGTGAAGCCTGCTGTAGTGGCAGGGCATAGTGCCAGTTTTTGATGTTAAAAACAGAAGCAAACCAGTATTTTTGGCTGATTCCTAATTGCTAAATTCCGCATTGCCAAACACATGTCTACGAGCAGTAACCGTGTGAGAGCCATGCTACTTGTAAATCCCCTTGTCTGGGACGTAGTAGGCAAAAGGGTGTATGACTCTTCCTTTACTGAAGCTCTGCCTGCTTGGAAGCAGGTGCTTGCTAGGTCTTGGCTCCAGTGGCAACTCAGGAAAGCAAGCAGAAGTGATCATTAGGAAGGTACTGCCAAATTCATGAATGATCTGCAAAACTACACATCTGTCACTCTCTTTAATCTGTGATAACTACTTCTTCTAGTATATATATTTTAACTTAATTGGGATTATTTCTCTGCCATGTATGACTCCAGCTATGCCAGTTCAAAAGTCTTTTGGGGGAGGCACCCACACCCACTAAAGGCTTAGAGGTTCTGTAAAGGTGGGTGGGAGAAATAAGTCTGTCCTGGTTTGTATCAGTTAATTTCTTTGCTAAAGCAGCTTACTGCTCTAGTGCAAGAATATCAAGAACACTTTGCTGAGGAATGTGTAAGTGCATGTATATATATGTATTTGTATGTACTCATTCATGAATATGTTTAGTGTGTGTAGATGGATATGAAATACGTCAATAAGGGAAGGTGACCTAGGCTTATTTCATTTAACACCTGGTGGAGGTACTGTGCTCAGGTAAATGTGTAGCCAGCACAATGCTGTGGTCAAGGGAGAGCTAAAAAGCCCTTATAGATCTTGTGTGGGCTGTGGCAACCTCCAGAGTTGCCTGTTCCAGTGTAAATTGTCTGTAGAGAGAGTCTAGGACACCTTGGATCCCCATCTGATTATTTTGTTTAGATGCTTGACATTAGGAGGAAACAGACATAGACTACAATGGCAAAAAATAATGTAAAAGCTAGGAATTTTCAAACTGAATGACTGAGGCAACTAAATGTGGATCTGACTTGGAGTGGGGTGTGTCTGAATGGCTGAGATGCTCTTTAAAATGCCTCTTAAGCTAATACGTAAGGACTTTTGAACTAAATCATAAGAAGTGTACAAATGGCAAACTAATTACCATGTGAGAACACATTCCCGTATTCCAGGAGCTCCATTGAAAACCTGATACCCCAACCTCACCCCATCATAGGTTGCTACATACTCAAAAGTTTAGAGTATTTGAGTGTGTTTTTGTTCCCTAATGGGAAATACTGGATCTGAAGAGAGAGAGGGGGACCACTGGCTGGGACAGGTGTGCCCGAACCCTCTGGCACATTGTGTCACTGTGTGGAGAGTGGTGGGAAATCACAATTTAGTCTGGTGTTACTCTCCTTCCCTGGCAGTTTCTTGAGGCTGTGCAACTTTTTTCCCCGCCAACTTCTGATGTGAAGTGAAGCTGGTGCATCTAATCAGGGAGGGTTGTTGCAGGAAGAATCCTTGCCAAGTGTTTTGAGGAAAGGTGGTGTTACTGTTCTGAATCTTTTTTTGGCTAGAACTGAATAAAGATATGAGAGACAAACAGAGAGGAAAAAAAAAAGAATAATTTATGTTGGAAAAGATCTGTAAGATCATAGTGTTCAACTCTTCATGAATGCTCAAACTAACATTTTTAGGGAATTCTTACAATTATTATATGTGTATGCGCCTGGTGGGAAAACAGCTAAAGAAGCTGGAAGAAAATGAGATGTTTACTAACCAGAGAGCAGAAAATACAGAGGTGTGTGGGACCCAGAGTGCTGCTCCAGTTCTAGGTGAGGTTAATGATGGAGAGAATAAAACTAGCTCAAGGCTTCAAAAGCAATCCTCAGCTTTAATTGGCTACTGTCAGGTAGGGGTTGTAAAAAGCAGGAACTTCTCTAGGATAGTACAGACTTCTCTTGCTGTGAAGTTTTATTCCTTCCACTGAGGTTGCTGTAGTAGCCAACAACTGAAAGTACTTTGGAGAATTCTTCTAGTAAAGCAGCAACCTTATGTGGATGGAGGGTTCCCATTCCTCTGCAGAGCTGGAGCATGAGTACAGTAGATGTTATTTCCTCTTTCTGTCTTGCTACTGGTTTGCTAAAATCCAGAACAGCCAGGAATACTGGTATAATGAAAGTACTCCTACCATTCCTATCACCATTTTATTATGCTTGTAAAAATAGGATGTTGCCAGATATGTATATTGTAGGAGTAATGGAAGCACAAACATTACAGCTGTGTAACTTGAAATTCTGCATTTTTCTGAATTTTTTTGTCTTCTTGTTTCTTTGAACCCCTTTTTTATCTTTTTCCATATCTGGTTCATCTTCATACTAGTGTCTTACATTTGTCTGATGGTTCCTTTTTGTGGCTTACTCACCTTTTTATGTCCCTTTTCATTCTAGGCTCTTGCTCATGAGTATGGATATGCAAGATGCTCTTGGTATTTAAAACCTTGTAAAATCAATAGATACAGCTTGTCTCAACGACTTCATTTTACTTCCTGATAGTGGTTAACTCACTCAATTTTCTGATCCAACAATTTCTGTATAAGCAGAAGCAGGAAAAAAGAACCCACTACACTTAACAAAACAACAGCAACTAAAAGGACTTTTTTTCATCAGAGGTATATTCTGAAGCTTCTTAATGTACTTCAAAATTTTCCATACTGAAAGAGCAATTGAAGTGTACACCATTTCTTTTGTGTTTTCTCTCTCCATCTCTTAGCCTGTTCTTCTTCCTTTTGCCCATCATTTTTTACTTGGTATATTCTGTTCTTGTCCTCATGTTTATCTGTCTAGTGCTCTTTTCCCTTCCTTTGTCCATCATTTTTCTTTTTAGAGAGGAGATTATACTGCTACTGTTCCTCCTGTGCCTAAAGGTAACTGCTCCTGCTTGCCATCTCCCTCTCTTTGTTTCCCTCTGTTAGTGGAAAGTTTGGAGGACACTCCTCTGCTCTTGTGCAGCTGCGTTCTTTGTTGGGTGGCTGATGTGCTTGGTCTGTTCATCTTCTTCCTTCAGTGTAAAAGTTTGAGTGCCTAAATCCTGTTGAAAATCAGCATATCCTTATGTGTACTGATGAAATTACTGCCCCAGTGGCTGTTCTTGGAGCTTCAGAGAAGAATCTGGTCTAATTACAGAGCAAGGCAAGGCAACCTGGTATCCACCAGGGATGGTCATCCAAGGTATGCATGAGGCTGGACCTCAGTGAGGGACCTAGCAGCTTTCTTCAGTGAGTATCCAAGTGCATGAAACAGCATTGGGAAGGTGGGTCCGCCTTTGCTGCATGACTGGTTGTGGCTGTACCATGCTTCTTGGTGCCTTCTGGAAGAGTGAGTCTCTTGCTCCTGGATGACAGAAGCTGAGTGTGGGTTTTGACCCTCCTGACCCAAGAGGAGCAGCTTAGTCCTCTGCAGCTTCTGATGGGTGTGTAGAGTGGTGCTGACCCCCTGTTGCTGCTGCTCTGTTTCAGCCTAGGAGAATGGAACACTGTCAGCTCTTCTCAAGTGAATAATATTTGTTCTTTGGGTGTGGGAACCACAGAACTGGTAGCTTGTGCAGAGGATTTGGGTTTAAGATCAGCCTCTTTTTGGTGCATTAGCAGTTTGCTAATTCTGGTCAGCTCTTAAAAGTGTGGGTGAGGGCTTTGATCCTGCTGTGAAGTGCCTCTCTCTTCCCATGCACAAAATCCCCATCACAGGCTTTGAGTGCCAGAGCCTGAGGACCATGTGCCTGTGAGCTTGGAGCTGCAGTGGGGGATGTGTGGACTCTTCTGTGTACTGGATCTGCTTTTCAGGTCTGTTTGTAGATGCCAAATAATTCCACAAACTGAGGAAGTGCCTTTAGCCTTGCCTTTTAAGCCTCATAGTTTATGGGATCTTTTTGTTTGTGGTTCTGATACTAGACGGTAGTTGGGATTATGAATAGCTAGCTGGTGGTGAAAAATCATTGGGACAAAGTCAAAGTGAAGCAGTTTGATCTGTAGTTTGAAGGATACTTCATTGCAAGAAGTGGTAAAAAAAAAGCTTTTAAAATGAAGGCTGAGATAAGCAGTATCAGTGAAAGGACTTTAAAAAGGTTGCAGCTTGCAGTCATAAAGATAGGACATGTATGGAAGCAATTGTAGATAATGGTTTACCTTGAACTGTCTATTTCTTTTTATATTGTTACCATAAAAGTTTTTGATAATTTTAAGTAGCTGAAAACCTTTATTTCTTTTACTGTCTCTAGTTAAATATGTCTGCTGGAAATCCCTGTCTTCAGAGACTGGTAAGTCGCAGCGGTAAAAACATGTTCTGAGCAGAAACTTAACATAGGATAACTTACCCGAAATAGTCACATGAGGTATAATTTAGCTGCTGCCTGTAGAAAACCAATGTACAGGACTGGAGAAGACCCATTGTACTGTACTGCAAGGAAGTCTGCTACATAACAGAAATGGTGGATTGTCCAGAAAAGGAAGCTAATGGTCTGGACGTGAGTGGAGTTAAGGTGTTGCTCAGTAATACTGGTAGCTTTGAATTACCCTGGAGGGGTCAGCTTACTTAAAGAAAATGTTGTCTGTAGAGACTATGCCAAGCTATTCCTAGATGAATGTAGGAGTGTGTGCTCTCAATTAGCTTAGCAGCTGGGTCCAGAATACCGCTTCTCTTTTGCTGGACCTACAGGTAAATCTTAGAGGTTTCATTATAATTTTATTTTCTTTTCCTCTATAAATAAACACCTAATTTAAATTTATCTTTTGGGCTGCGTGCTGTGAGACGCCATGCATATATAGGTTTGAACATGTTTACTCATATGGAAGCAAAGTCCTGAAAGTCATCACAACGTATTCTACCTTGTCTCTGATTGTCTGGTCTTCGTTAAAGTGCCTGTTGACATTGTATGGGATAAGTAAATAGCACTCGTGGGTTAATTCAGTTTCCTTTTGAAGTATGTCTGTAAAGTAAAGAGAGAAATTAAGAAATAAAAATACTCCTGTGGACTCTTCATATCCTTTTTTATGAAGAGTTCTTTTTATGTTTCATTTACTGTTTTGGGAGTACAGTTACATTAAGGATTGATCCCAGTGAAGTTTAATGAGAAAATGTATAGATATCTCTGTCAACAGTAGATGAGTCCTGAGACAATTCCAGAATTATAGGAAAAATTAAGTGATTACAGGGCCAGAGAACATCATTCTGCCAGCCCTTGCTGATTAATTCTTGACATCTCTATCTTGATAAACCAATCTAAAGTGTTGTCTTACATGATTTTAAAAATTCATGCTACTAATGAAGAATGTAAAAAATTCTGGGAAGTTTTTCAGTTCTGCAGTAACAGCAGTTTGCATGTTCTCTGATTTGTCCACCAGTTACGGTTTTGATGAGACCACTTGGCAAATCCTGCCCCTTGCTGTGCCGGAAGCAGCGGTCTTCATCTGCCCTTCTCCTGCCATTTGTACTCCCTTCTGTGTGTTGGTTCCAGCAGTGATTTGGCCTTTGGGCAAGCGGAGTTTACTAATCTGGCTGAAAACTAATTATTTCTGAAAGTCAGTCATAGATTTGCCCATTTGGTGACCTTAGTTCTCCAAAGCATTCAGTTCAGTATCAGAGTGGGGGAACCTCTCAAGAGTCGGTGACGTGAACTGAGAGTGGGGGCGGGGGGGGAAGAAAGAGCTGGTGGCAGCATGCTTTTAGATGTGTCCCTCTGTTTTGATGAATTGTGGCCTCCACCAAGAACATGACTGTCTTCTAGTTGAGTTGCTGCTCTGTTTTACAACTGAGGAAGCTGTGGCTGAGGTGGACAAAGAATTTCCTAGGTGGTACAGCATAAAAAACATTGCTGCAATTGGGGACTACCGTGTGCTCAGTCTGGCACCTCACACAATCAAGTCAGCCTATTTAGATGCGGAAAAAGGAAACACTAGGCCTGTAGCATTACTGATACATTATTTTGAAAGATTAGTTACAAATTTCTGATACTAAAAATTTGAACTAGACCAATGTGGGGTTTTTACCCTGCCTTGGTTTATATTTATGTCGTTGTAATAATTGTCATAAATGCTTTTTTCCTCTGATTTTCAGTGAGAGCTAATATGTAAAACTGTATTTGCCATACTTCCCTTAACACTTTTATTACTCACCAATATAATAACTTAAATCACTTGTGTTTTCCTGCTCAGAATCCATGAGGGTGAAACTGGCTTTGTATTTCATGAATAGTATGACACTGAATCTGTCAATTAATGGAGTGTTAAGATGTCTTAGGCAATGTGCATTTATCCTCCTGCCTTCCATCCTTCCCCTGGAGAATGTGGGTTAAAACAGCTAAGTCTTGTGACTGTATTTTGAGAAAGAGGATTCTTTGCTTTTGTGGCTGGGTTTTGTTTTTTTCTTTCTTGGTGGTGTAGGGTTGGTTTTTTTCTCTTTTTTCTCCTGAGCTGTGTATTTTTGTAAGCATATGATTTGATCACTTAAAAAATATGGTGTTTCTCTTTGAAATTACTGTTGCAATGCACAGATGGTTATGGAATAGAGAGCTGGATATTCGGTGTGAACTCTGGGGTTTGGTTTTTTTTTTTGTTTGTTTGGGTTTTTTTTTGATTTTTTTTTTTTTTTTTTTTTTTTTTTTTTTTTTTTTGATTTTGCGCTGAGTACTGCTGCTGGTTACTTGGTTGCTGCTTGCTTATACAGAAATGTTGAATTACCCCTGGTGTGATGGCTGCACAGGGAGGAGGGTGTGGTTGTTTGCTCTTGGGCACCTGATGACATAGTCCGTGGAGAGCCATGCTGGTGAGCATCCCTTGCTGAGGGCGGTGGCTGCTCTGGAGAGATGCCCAAAGGTGCTATATGTGTTGTGAGCTGGACCAAGGAAGAGCTACTTTGCTCTCTTTGAAATATTTCCCAGGGATAGATCTGTCCTATGACCCGAAACCAAGCTTGACCTTCATGATTTATGGTTGAAATACAGGCGAAATTTTTCACAGTCTGCTTTGTGTTCATTCTTCCTGCTTCTATATGCAATCAGTTATACCACTGCAAAAAACCAAAATTAAAAATTACTGTTGTTGCTGAAAACCACAGTTTTAGTGTGGAGTTATTAAGTATTTTGGAACTGGCATACAATCTGGGCACTGCATTATCTTTCTAGAAGAGAGAAAGAGTACCATCTGAGGCTGTATCACTTTTGAAGTGAAAAGGGAACTGAACATGTCCTCTCAGTCCTCAGTGCTATGCAGAGTCTAACTTGAGCATTAAAGTATAATAATAGTTGTGGATTCCATATGTAATTCTGCTGATGCAATCTGTGGAGTCCTGGGTGATTAATATCGTGTATGTGTCCTGGTGCTTTGTTCACAGATGATGGGAAACTACAGAAATCTGTTGCTCCTTCTGTTTTGTCCTCTGATGAGTATTCTTCATTTGTACATAAAAATCAGAAACTTGAAATTTCCTCTTGGCATATATTTTATATCTCAGATGAATTATACATGCTTACATAAACATACCATGTGTGCAAAGAAGAAAAAAATCCAAACTGGTGGAGTTAGTATTACTTTGCTTTTCAGATCTTGGAAGTTTTCAAAGTCTTTGACAGAGCAGTTGATTTGAGCTACTGAAGTCCCCGAGATGTAGTCTAATGGTATGTGCTAGCGGTGGCAGGTGATTTAGCGCTGAAGTAATGCAGGTCTTTATTTTCAGTTGAAAACATTCGGTCACTTTTCTGGTGTCTGTATGAGCTGTGGCTATAGCTCTTGTTACGCTAGTCGGCATCACGGGTATAGGAAGCCCATGACACAGGAACTGATTTAAAATACAGTTTGTATTATGGGAGAGCTGAAATGTCAGTGAGATAAATAAACAATGAACAGTGAGAATTTACGATGCGATTTGTATTTCTGTGGTATAGTACTTAAATATGAAGCTGCTGTGTATTTTTACCTCTTCAGAACCATGAGTATATTTGGAGGTTTCAGGATATGTTAGCACATATGTATAAATAGACAATATCTATTTTTGTATACACACTTATATGCATATTTATGATTAGGTGTTCTGAAGAAAATTGCATTTCTTTTTGAGCAGCTTAGAAGGAAAATATAATTTGGAGGGGTTTTTTTCATTCCAATTGTAAGAATGCTAAAACTTGTGTGAAGCTCCCTTGAACTTTGGGTCTTAAAAATTTGTGTCACTGGATGGAATCTTTCTATATTGTCAAAAACTGTATTGCCGAAGTCTTAATGCTTGAAGAAACCTAATAAACACAGGAAAAAACCTCTGGCAGACTGACATAGGTTGCAGGGTGTCTCTGTAGACCGTTCATTTGGTCCAGTCCCTGCTCAAAGCAGGGCCAAGTTCATTGAGGCTGCTCTGACCCCTGGGTAGTCAAGTGTTGAATATCTCCAAGGATGAAGATCGAGTGACCTTTTGGTCAATCTGTTGCAGTTTTTGATTACCTTTATCATAAAAACTTCATTTTTTAATTTCCTTAATCAGAATTCCACTTGCTGCAATTGCGACCTTTACCTTGTGTCATGTTCCTGCCCACTTCAGAGAGGAGTTGGACTCTGTTGTCTTTGCACTGTACAAAGTAGTTGCAGAGACCACTAAGTTTCCCACCAATTCCTCTCCTTCCTGAGGCTCAGCAGTTCCAGCTCTCACTGCCTGGCCTGAAGTACCACCATGTGTTTTGGCTTGTTGACCTGTCCTGGACTCTGTTGTGTTTACGTCTGTCCTGTACTGGGAAGCCCAGCACTGGACCCAGTACTCCAAATGTCTCACCAGAGCAGAGAGGAAGGATCATCTCCCTCAGCTTGCTGATTATGCTTTTCCTAATGTATTCCACAAGGCTGTTGGCCTTCTTTGCCAAGAAGGCCCATTTCTGGCTCATGGTCAACTTTTCATTCACTGGGACCCCAGCTCCTTTTCTGCCAAGTTTCTTGTCAGCCCCCAGCATATACTGGTGCTTGGGGTTATTCCTCCCTAAGTGCAGGACCTGCCATTTGCCTTTGCTGAATTTCACAATGTTCCTGACAAAACAGTTCTCTTACTTGCTGAGATCACTTGGAATGGCTGTGCTGCCCTTGAGTGTACTCTGCCTCCCCAAATTTTGTCACCTGTAAACCTGCTGAAACTTTGTCCTGTCATACCAGTTCTAATGAAGCTGTTGTACAGTATTGGCACCTAGCAGTTGGCTGCTAGTGGGACTTTGAGTAGCTGGTGAATATATCATGAGGCCAAGTGATCTAGCTGTACTATGTAGTCCAGTAATGGGAGTTGAAAGACAATTTATCTGGTGTATGTGATAAATCATAGGGGAATTTTTTGCTTTACTCTAGATATCGATTTTAACCCTTCCTCTTCTAGACTGCTTATCTATTATCTCATTTTTCTGGTTTTATGTGAAAATTTCTCTCTTGGCCATGCTTCTTCTTTGCACCTCTCCCTGCACACTGTTTGCAACTTTGGAGGCAGGGTTTCCTGTTGGCGTGTGAAAGAAAACACTAAGCTCGGGCTTGTTCACACAGGAAGGAATCGCTAAAAATGACGAAACTGGGGCACTGGAGTGTGAGCAGGCAAGCAAAAATTCACAGATACACCTGTTTTAAAGGCAGTAGGAGTGCACAGTCACAAAAGAGCAGTCAGTTGCTGGACTCATCTGCTGCTTCCCTGAAAAAAACTCATTAAAAATATTAGACTTACACAGAGAAATTAACAAAGCAAAATAAATGTAAATTGTATTTTTCTGTTAGGCATATTTTGCATATCTGCTTAATCTTTTTAAAGACATATTGTGTAGAACCCTAGTTGTACACTCTAGGGTTTGAAGGCTTCTTCCATGGTGACAGTAAGCTAGATGGACTTCCCTATGATTCATACGCTTATGTTTCCATTTCTGAGGAGTGGAGAAAACGCAAATGCAGTAGAGTGAGTTGTAGCATGTATTTGTTTTCCTTCTCTACTTCTCAGCTGTGTTTGACTATTTTTTTCCCCCTACTTGCTAATTCCTTTCCATTCCTGTTAGTCTGGCCTTGTCTTTCACAAGTGTGTATTGATGCTCGCTACTGCTTTTAACAGCATTGTTGTCTCATGTGACTGTAACATATAAAAGAAGATAATTAAAAGTTACATAATTGCTCCATACCAATGAATGCTTACAATAATGGATTTATTAATACCCTTTTCAGACAGTGCGTCCTTGTGCCACAGTACAGCCTGGAAGCATTCTGTATGACCATTACCCCTCTAAATATCCAAGATCCTTATAGCCAAAGCTGTATTAACATTGTGTGATCAAATTAAAATAATATTAAATAAATTAACTTGTAAGGTCTTGTCATGCAGTAGAAAAAAATGCTGGTATTTTTTATGGTGACTCTCTGGGTGTGACTAATAATATACAGCCAGATCCCAAGAGATCAGAGGTATTTAGTAGTGTCTGTAGATAGTAATAACTTCTGTATGTGGTTACCTTGAGAGTGTCTATGTTTTCTTGTGTCCTTTTATTGTACTAAAAAGATTTTCATTGTAGTTGTGAAAATAGTGTTGAATGCATTCACTACTGTTTGTTCCTAACATACAGCCTTAGGTGTAGATTTACACTTACAGATTTATATTTGTCCTTTTGTACCTTGAGTTGAGATGCACTGAAATTAAAAAAAAAAAAAAAACAAAACATGGACCAAGTACTGACTTTCATATTTCACTAGGTATCACAACCAATTAGTTCATCAGCTCCACAGACTTTGTAATGACCTAGATGTGCCAGTATTAGAGTTCAGCAGTATCTGGAAACTTCATCTGACTAGGGTTAGCAATAGCTTTGCCTCTCTGGGAAAATAAATTTAGCCAGGGGAACACAGACTTCTGCATGAAGGAACTGCCTTTTGTCACTCCTGTTGTTTTTGGGGAGCATGGATCACAAAGCTTGTATATGAAGTCAGTTTTAAAGAAGATTTTTTTTTCCGATTTAAAAAGCTACTCTATTACCTCATACTGAGGAATGAAAATGTATTTTTCTTACATTCCCTCTTATTCTTGACAGCTAAAACTTTATCATAGTAGTTCGTATTGCTTTCCATCTTCACATAATTTTGCAGATATCATGCATGATAGTTGATCTGGAAAACATCCTAAAAAGACAGAGAATTTATTGTAATTAGTCATATTTGGGGGGGGGGGAGGTTAATCCTAATTTTGTGTTGAAAAATGTTTACTTTATAGATGTCTTTAGGAGCAATTAAAGTAAATATCAGAGCTCTGGCAAGCTCTCAGCTCCATACACTGAGTATTGCTCTATTTATGGCCCTAGTGGTATACTAAAGCAGATGTTCTGTGTTTAGAATGAATCAGGATGAAATCTTGGTGCTACAGGCAGTTTTTCTTTGCAGGTCCAGTGATTCTTTTCCTGAAGCCTGTCTATAATGGATATAATCAAGATGGAATGATTTTTTGAGGTAATCACAGTGGTGCGAATTGCTAGGGAGAGACTAGATGATCTCTTGAGGTTTCCTCTATCCTAGTTTTTACAATTTGTGTGAATTTTCCATTGATGACTCTTTAGGTGGCAACAGAGAAAATGAAACTGTGAAAGCAGGGGAGGGCCAGGTGATGAGGATCCTGATCAGGCACACTGCTGGCAGGAGTCGAGGAAAAAGTCAGATACTGTTCTAGCTATGCCACCCCTTCCTGCTAAATTCTTTCAGTTTGGGAATAGCTCAGAAAACGCCATGGTCTTGTGGGGTCTCGCCTCCAGGGCGGTTGCAGCTTCAGCTCAAGCTAATGTAGACCAGCTGCTTGAAGGTTAATGTTAGCTTAATTTAGTCTTAATGCCCCTTGCTTCTGTGGAAGAGGTGTTTTGTCTTGGTCTAGCTTGGGAGATGGGAGGGGAGAAGATGACTTGGGCAGGAAGCTGAGTCCTGGAGAGGTAGAACTCGACACAGCTACATCTTGTCCTCGCTGTCCTCCTCAAGAGGAGTCATGTTATGACTATCTACTAAGTCTTCTGTCTTGAGAATTTATTCTCCTTCTCTTTCCTGAATCCAGAAACAGCAATAGTCTGAGCGCATTGGGTGCAAGGTATGAAGAAGCTCCTAAGAGAGAGCAGTGGTTGCCCTTTCTGGCATGCTGGTCCTCAGGAAGCTTCTCAAGAGCAGCTTCTGTGAAACTTCTGCATCCCTGATACAGAGTAGAGATGCTTGTTTTGAAGGCATTTACAGGATAGTAGGAAGATGTTTGTGAATGTCATCCCTGGGTATTAATACAAATGTGCTTCTGTATTTAGATAATATGCTCCTCCTGAACTCATTCAATAGAGTGTTTCCTTGTGGGCTCTTTTCAAATGCTGATAAGAAAAACAACAATAAAGAAAATATACGGCATTATTTCTTTCAGTGCATGTTTGAAAGAGCTTACTTTGTATTTGCTGACATACTGCAGGTTAAGATGTTTCCAGTTAAGCTTGTGGCTTTTGGGTGAATTTGCTTATTAGGAAGCCAGACCTCTCTGCTTTTCATTTTGAAATGGTGCTGGCTTGTTCTAATCCTTCTCTTCTTGTCAGAGCCCTTTAAACTGCTGGCCCCAGTCCATGAAATTTTTTCTATAAAAAAGGATGACTTAACCATATTTGATGCCCTTAAGATTAGGGGCTTGTCGAGATTTGTTGACTGCTTGACACTTGTATTTTAGCGTGCCTGCTGTGCGCAGCAGGACGTGGAAGCAGACAGGAGGAGAGATCACCGGACTGATCTAACATTATTGTCACTCGGTCAGTTGATAAAGGAAAGAGAGATGAGAAAAGTGGGCTTTCTCTGTGTATCAGGTTGGAAAATACAGCTGGAAAAGCAAAATAATCTGACAGTAATGCATGAATGGGATTGAGAATAAAAGTGATGGAGCTGGTGAAAATGGCCCTTAAATGCAAGAAGCCTTCCCGTGTTAGCCCTCTGCAGCTGTAAGCCTTTGGTTTGGTATCAGGGCCTGATGGGCCAGGAAGGGATAGTAAATCTGCCTGTGCTGATATGGCCCTGTTGGGAGCAGTTTGGGTTTTAACCCTTTATGTACATTCCCTGTGTGGGTTTGTAGAAATATCTGGATGCATTTTTTAATATACTTTTTTTCTTTTTTTTTTTTAAACTAAGCTCTGAACAGACCTTGTTTTCACCTCCGTATTTTCTCCCGTATCAACTTCAGGCCTATAACACTGGTTTTTGTTCTGTTCTTTTTAAACTGTAAATGCACACTTAGGGGACTCTAATTTTCAGTAGTTTACTTTTTTATTATCTATAAAACTTGGTCTCTGTAACCAAAATTTTTTATTTTTATTGACTTATATTACTTTTTCCCATGTATATTGAAATGGTTTGATTTCCTTTCCCCCCCCAAGAGCCCAGTGTTCATTTTGTTTTTCTAATCTTTAATTCATTGTCTTACGAAAATCATCAAGTTACAACCTGCTTCATATTATAAGACTGAATTACAGTTAATTAAAAATAGGTGTTTTTAATGGGTATTTTAACAGAATCTTAATTGTGATAACTCTACAGGATGGAACTCAGTAGGGGTTATCATTAGGATGATGACATTTGCCACTTGTGGGAGTGTAAGTTGTTTGCAGTATTCCTTATGTTTATTACAAAGACTATTGCAGCTACCTGTGCTTTTAATAAAACTGTTTTCAGAATCTCTTAATATTGGAACATGCAGCGATATTTGCTGTTTGCTTCTGGACTGCTGTCAGTACTTTGATTGCGTGTGGTGGTGTTATTAACTGAAGTTTGCTCCTGTGGTGATGCTCTCATAATTGCTTGGTCTTTGGTAACAAAACCTTTCCAGTAGGAGAGCACTGTGTGAGACACCTTCTGTTTCATGGTGTCTTGGAGTAGGTAGCACCAGCCACCTCTAATGCTAGCAGTAAATTCAGGACATTGAAAACTCAGAATGTGGAGAACAGGGAATATTTGTACCTAACAAATACCCAGGAGCACATCTTAGGATATAGAAGAGATAATTAGCTTTTGTATTAAAAAAAACCTTTCATAGTAGTGGATTAAACAGCAGGATGGAGTCAGGATTTGGCTTTCTAGTGGGAATAAAGCCACTTTCAGTGAAACTGAGAGGGTTGTTGTTGGATTAGTGCCACTGGATGAGTGGTTGGCACAAGAATGAAGCTTCAGGGAAGAGGGTGAAGGGAGAGCTGTGGTAAGAGGAGTGATGAGGGTCGGTGGGACAAGCCACAAAGGAGTGTTGGGCTCGCAAATTCTACATCACCTTGTTTCAGATTATAATTTTAAACTCTGTTGAAGCCACTGAATGTCAGGCAGTGGAACATGAGACTGCTCACTCCATGGGGTGAGGACAGGGTGGTCTGGTTAACAGGCTCACACCCCTGAAGTGTGGGGCTTTGAAGATGCCAGTTATGGCACTAATGCTGGGGTGTGGGGGGGGGGGCAACTACATTTGAGCTGCAGAAGCTGCCAGCTCACCTACCAGAAGCCTATCCTGGAATCAAGGGAGGTGGAAAGGGATGTCCAGTGGTTGAAAGGGGAGCATTTCCCTTCCTGGGCCAGGATCCTGTGTCTCAAGGGTGGCTGAAGGGTTCATGAACCTGTGAGAGGTGGGAGGATCCTTAAGGCTTGAGATCTGGACAACTGCAACCTTTCTGTGTTGGGGTAACGTGGAAAGAAGAAACTGTGTCACCAAAGGGAGTAGTTGGTGGAAAAGGCTGGGCGAACTCCGAGACACTGAACAGTAGATGATGGGCAACTGTTTGAAATCGGTATAATAGCAGAAGATCTGTTTGCTATCTCTTACATAATCAAATTCCAGAGATATTTTTCAATAGTTAATCTAATTTAGGAGCTTCCTCATAATTTCAAAATACCAGGTAGTTGTATTCCTGGCAATAACCAGAGAATGGGTATAGCCCCAGTGCATCTTCAGCTAACATGTCTCCTATTGCCAGCTGAACTGCTTTAGGCATTTAAAGTCATATACCATGTCAGGTGTTACCTGCAAGTCAAAAAAGTAATCAAAGGGAACTGATAGAAAAACAAAAGCTTTGATTGTCAAGGAGTTGTTGAATTTAATCTTTAGGGAAGTGGTAGGTCTAGTTGTTCATGTAATTCATGGTGTTCTGAGTCGGGAGAGTTTGTAGGGGTTATGGATCATGGTGGTTAGGAAAGGATAGCTTTTTGGGTGTCTTGGGTAGAAGTCTTTGAGTTTTGCCAAAGGTATGCTTAATTCCATCCAGCATCCATATTGTCACATTGTTTTGGTTACACCTAGAATACTGAGGGGGAAGAAAAAGAAAATGTTTCTCCTCAGTGGTATTGCCTCTGCTTTTCATATCTCTTGTGATTAATGGTGTTTAATTAATTTGTTGCATTCTCTTCCCTGAAAGATAATGAAATAAAATGAGTCCACTTTCTGCTCTGGTAGTGGGAGTATTAGGAGCATAACCTTGGGGTCGATTCATTTCACTGGGGTGACACAAAGTATGGGATCAGCCTGGCCAAGTTAGTAAAAAAACCTTGGTCTTTACAATTGTGTGTTTCCCCATGAAATACAGGATTTTTTCACTGCAGTGTTTTTGTCTCTCATTTAGTATATCAGGTGATGCGACTTTCTTACCATTCTCAGTTCCTGATTTTCGTAGTAATTTTTTTTACGGTGATGTCTATACAACTGAAGGACTTTGGAGTGTAGGAAGCTTAGCATGGCTGGTGACACCAATTCTTGCTTGACAGTAGTATTTAACCAGCTCATGTTACTTTTCTGTTTTTCCTTTTTTCCCCTCTAAGCTCTTGTAAAAATGGGATGCTTTTCCAAGTCCTCCCTGGCTCCATTGAAATGGTGACTTCTTAAGTCTTAAAATTTAGAGTGATCAGGAAAACAAAGGAACCCAAGACTAGTTTAAAAAAACCAAAGCTCTTAAAACTTACGGTACCCTTCACTTGACAGACAACTAAGTACTGTTTTATTTAAAATGATTTTTGGTCAAAAGCAGTTGCTGGACTGGCTGTGGTGACAGTGATGCAGGCCCTTACGCTGCCACTTTCTGCCCTTCAGGTGCAGAGCCATGAAGGGCAGCTAGCACAGGTGTAGGTGTCTGTCGGTAGGTGAGATGAACCTGCCAGTTGGCAAGAACTTCACCTGCTAAAGTTGCTCTTCAGGTTATGGTTTCTGGGCTGCGAATGTGAACCATTGCCAAGCCACAATTAAGAGGGTTGTTTGCCCATGTTGGTCTGCAGAATGAAATGTCACTGGGTTGCTGCATGCAGATGGCAAGTCCTGCAGGCTGCTGCAGTCATCTCAGTAGGAGACTGGAAAGTACAAATTACCTTTGGAAATCAAGCTACTTCTAGATTTTGGACTTAAGTATGTAGTAGATTTGCAGACTAATGTTCCCCTGGAATACTGCATGAAATTATTTCCCAACCAACCCCTTCTCCAAAGGAGAGAAGCAAGTATATTTCTGTCTAAGCAAGGACAGGAGAATAATCAGAGCATTTGTGTGTCCTGTCAAAAATATGAGGGCTGTTCAAACAAGGAGAGAAATGACAAGGCCTAGGAGGCTGATGGAATATGACCGGGTATGTATTGGGTGGGTCTCTGGACCCATGTACCATTTCCTAAGGTTAATGGTGGCTTTTGCTGAGCTTTACCATGTGTTGGGAAGCTTGAAAAGCTGGGATGGAGAGTTTTCAGTGGAAATTCTCCAGGAACGGTACAGAGATAAATTTTATTCTCCTCATTCCTTCTGAAGGCATCAAGAGCATGAGTATGCTTCAGTGATTTTCTCTGGATTTCAGATTGTTACTGAAGGATTTGTAGCTGCTGAATCTGGTAGCGAAGCTGTTTTAGGCTGGTCAGTGCCTGATGGGAGTGTTGTATTGACAGATTTTGGGATTTCTCCCTTTTCTCAATCTTTTACCTTCAATATGCTGAGAGATGATTATTAGTAATAATGCCAGCCTGCACTTTTAAGGAAGGGCAGGCCAGGAGAAAAGACATTAAAAATTATTAATTGAAACACTTGTGGTCAATTGATCAATTTTAGAGAGTGTACTTTCTTATTAAAATAGACACTTGTCACCCACATTTGTAGGATGTCAGCCAAATAGGCTCCTTAAATTGATTAATAGCATCACTGGTGGCATGTAGTGCCCCTCGTTCAGAGCCTGATTATGTAACTACACAGTCACATAGATAGATACAATGCTGTAGATACCATGCTTTTTTCTTGAAAAAGCATTTTATTGATACATTTCTAATGGAAAGCAAAAGAAGGGGCCCTAGTTTTCAAAAGTGCAGTGTTGGAAGTTGTTGGGGGTTGTGCAAAGGCAGGAATAGGAGCTGAACATTATTATCCACTATGTAGAGCAGGATGCATTCAGCTTATGACTTTTTTTTGGAAGCATAACTCTGAACCTGGAAGTTGGGTTTCTTCAGTGTGTACCACAACTTGGAATAGCATTTGCTTGGTTTTCTTTGCTCTTTTTTTCCCAACTTTAGGGTAAATTGTGGAAGCCTGTCCTCTCTTAGGTGCTGTGGCTATAGCTGGAGAGGTCAAGGCCACCTCATAACTATTGCCACCTCTGTTTTAGAGGATCAGAATAGATTTGTTTAAGCAGTTTGGGTTTTTGCTAAGTTATGTTGCACTGATTGATGCAGTGAGGTAGAACTTGCATATGTGGGCACTTCTAAAGTGACTATATCCAGCTTGGTGTTTGGTGGAACGAGGCATTGGCTCTTGCTGCCTATGCCAGCCTCAGCAACATGAACGCTGATTTTACAACCACCTTCTGGTGATGTATAAACCTGCAGCTTGTTTAGCTTTTTTCTGCTGCTTGTGGGAACTAGTTTGTTCCCTCTTTTAAAGGAACCTTAATGGACACAACTTATCTGTTTCTGCTTATTCTTTAAGTGGCTTTGCTGTGAACATTGGCTCACAGTGCTTGAAACTGTGGTGAAGGGAGAACTGCATGGTATTTTGTCCACAGAGGGATGGTGGTTAGTGCTGTTCTCTAACTTTTTTACAACATCTTGTGCAGTGTAAAAAGGGAAGACATGCCAGTGTTTATATAAGCTACTACATACAGTGTTACATTTTTTTATTCCTGCTCTGATTTTTCCATTGTCCTGGTGTTCCCTCTGAAGTCAACTGTGAGGATACACTTTAAAAATTTTTGAGCCACATAAGGGTAGTATTTTCCATCTGAGGCAGCATTACTCTGTTTCAGAAATTCATGTGTTTCAGACTTTATTGTGGGCTAAACCACTGATAGCTCTTCTCACTACAGCTGGCTTGACCAAAGAGCAGATTTTGACACAGGTGTGCAGTGAATTTGTCCTCCTTCCTTTGGACTTGTAGCATGAGGCCTTCGGTGTTCATCCACTTTCCCTCAGATCAGGTAATCAGGAGGTTGCCATCACACTGAGAAACAACAGAGACATGGTCCACACAGAAATTGTATTCCTAAATAAACTGATTCTTAAGATCTGGTTATTTCATTTATAAGTGCCTACAAGTGTGAGGATTACTTGTTCTTCTGGTGGTCTCTGGGATTCAGCAGCATCCTAGCAGAAGATAAAATTCTCGTTTCATTTTTGAATGGGTTAGAATTTAAAAGATTATATTACAAGTTTGAGAATAGAGAATAAGTACTGCTGCCTGTACCTCAGGTAAAGCTGGCTCAATCCCAGACTGAGCATAAACCTAGTTTGAGTAAAAACATTAAACCAGAAGTGGGAGAGTGGGTGATAGTATCTGGTAAGGCTAATCTGTATTATCAGGGCAAAATAAGAGTAGGAAACCCATAAAGTTAGGACCTTTCCTGTGCAACATTTATAGTGTCAGTCTAGTCTCAATGGAACTCTCTTGCTTTAGGGGTTGGTCTTTATCCATTCCCCTGCTGTGGAGATACAGAAGAACTACTGGCAAGTCTCTTCCCTCTTACCCTACTTGAAGCACAAGCAGTTTTCCTGTGGTTTACCTTCCTTTTCATTTAAAATTTGACTTCATTTTTAATACAGCTAATCACATTTGTTTCATCTGAAGTCCAAACAAAAATGTAGAAACAGAACGTACATAATCCCAATCTGAAATTAGGAATAACAAGTTTTAAATATTTAAATATTATTTTAGATTCTCATAAGCCCTTACGAGTCCAGATCTTGAATAATCCATATATGGAGAGTAATAGATACTGTTTTGCTGAAGAAAGGGGAAAAATAAAGTCTGAAGGAGAAAAGATGACTTTTTAAAATTAATTGCAGTTCTTTGTGAATTCAGAAATGTAGTTAGGCTTTTCAGCCAAGCTTTAAAATGTGTATTGTTTTGAATGATATGTTAGAAAGTATGCTTTCTGTACATTCTTTCAGACAATTACAAAAAAAAAAAAGTCGCCAAAAAATTTGTGACTGAATATGGGCATGTTTTTATATTAACACATACATATGGGGCTTGTGTGTATGTGTGCATGCATATATGTATATATAAAAATAAAAGCTATAATTTTTGTAGCAAGAAAAGGCTCATCAAGTCCTTTGCCATTGTGCACATGCTGGTAAATAAAATTTTAAGTCTAACCGAGTTTGAACTGTGTGTGAGGATAAGGTGGTGAACTGACACACCTCGTGCTGCACTGTAACATGAGCATTTCTGTATGTCAGAGAAGCTGCCCAAAGTGATGGGTGACCGTGTTTATCATTATTTGTTTCATTTGGATCTGATGAAAAACAACGTCATTCTGTTAAAGCTAGAATTGTGAAGGGAGTATCAGGGCTTCAGAGCTATCAATTCAAACAACTGAGTGGTGAAGTTTACTACTTTTAGAATAAGAAGTCAAGGAGGGTGTAGTATTTGGCTGTGTTTTGCTCTGCCCCCTGCAATTTATTGCACTGTTCTAGGTTGACCACTGATTATTACCTAAATCCAGTCATTTGAAGACTCCACTACTTCTCCAGAGTTTAACTAAGTCCTTTTCTACCTTTACAATATTATCAGTGTGCACATACACTTTCTAATTTCATTTTTGTACATTGATGCAGTAGCAAGGCTTTTAAAGTGTTACTGAAAGACATAATCTTTCTCTGAAACTTTATCTAATAGTTGTCAAACCAGGTACTTAAGTTCTAGGGAGAACAAATTGTTCTTGAAATTCATCTTGAAGACTCAGAAGGTCTGGGACTTATCCTTGAAGCTGTGCAGTTCAGAATAATTCATTAATGTCAAATAAAAGACTCTGTAAAGAATAATGTTTATTCCTCTAAGCCTCTACTGAAGGACTGTGTAAGCACTTCTCAAAAGTTTAGTCTTGGAATAAACCTTTTAAAGTGAGGAGCAGAATGAACGTGGCGCGAAGGTTGTGTGTTTGGTTGATTAATTGTTCATCCACGTTTGGCCAAGTGTATGCTTTTTTCTGTGGAAACCTGTTGTCAGAGTAGAGGGTTTGGGGAAAAGTACCTCAGGCATCAGAAAAACAGCACAGCTATATGGTCAGATAGCCAAGGATGTATTTACTTGCACTGCTATGATTGTAATGGCATTGAGATCATTCTGGTTTGGCATGAATGTATTGAAAGCATTGCCCCATAAAGGCTCAGCGAAAATTTGGGTAGATGTTCAGGAGGAGCTGCATCACCCCCATCCCAGACTGCAGTCTCCTCATCTTAGGTGCCCTAGGGACCAAGGCAGGTGGCAGAGCTGCTGCTTCTTACTTTGAATCCTAATGTGCTTTAGTACATGTGTGTGCCTCTTCTCTGTGCTAGATGTCATTCTTTGTGGGAGTCTGGATAAATATTTCAGTCTGTAGGAGTTCAAGAGAGCTAGGTATCACCTAGCAACAAGCATCCCACTCTCTGCCTCCTGCTTCTCTTTACTTTTATTAAAGTATCTGTGAAAACCAGAAGTTGAAGCATTAAGGTAATTTTCAGAAATATTTTGCACAACTTTAGGTATTTTCGTTATGATGTTACAGCAGAGCAACACAGATGTTGGCGTAGGGGCTGGCAGCCTAAAGTAAATAACTGTGCCTTGTTTGAACAGCAGTCACAATCAAAGATTAGCAAAAACTTTAGCTGGAGACAGAATAACCCTTATGATCGCAGTTGTTAGGGTGATTAGCAAGTGATCCTTTGGTCTTGTGAGGTCTGCGTTTACCTAAACTGGATGAATTTTAGGCTGTATTGGTTTGTCTTGCAGCTTGTAGTGACTGCTGGTGGGACAGTGCCTTATGTTGGGACTTAAAATGAATTTTTTTTGCAGATAACTTTGTGGCAAAGTGTACTGGCTAGTTTCAGTTACAGTGGTACAGCACTCAGTTTACAAAGATCCTGGGGACCCAAGTCAGGAAAGGCAGACACTTGAAGTGCGGTTGAGGAAGACTTCGGGATATTATGCTCTGTACAGTGCTGAACTGTATGCCAGCATCTCCTGTCCCTTACAAGTTTTAAATGTCAAGGACTGTTGTGGATCTGTAGCTTGTAGTTAGTGTATATTTTATCTGTAGCTTCTGGAAAATGTCCGCTTTATGGGGCTTACGAGTTTCCCTGTAAGAGTCAGAAACTTATGAAAAAACGACAAGTATGTGGCTACTATTATTATAAGGGTGGCTATTCTTAACACTGGGTTGTGGATAACCTGTGTTCCTTCATCTCTGAATGGTGCTGAAACTGAGCTTTCAGTGATCCTGCCTTACCTGATGGCCAGGGTAAGGTCTTGATGAGTTTGGGAGAAGTCATGCTGTTTTTGGGAAATCTGGTGTGATTCAGGGCCTTTGAAAGGGGTTGCAGAAGTCAAAATACAGATCTAAGAGCTTTCAAGAAGAAAAGTGCATACTTTAAAAATAAAGTAGATGGTGTAAGAATGTGACTAGTACAGTTATGCCCAAATAAGGAATTTTTTTTGGAGAGGGAAAAGTTACTGAATACTAATTCAGCAAATGACTTAACTTTGCAAATGAGTTGGTCTTTTCCAAATGTATTTTCCCATACCTACCTGAATTAGAAAAGGGTAAAAGTAGCACAAGGAGTAATTTGTTACTGTATTAATATGGATTTCCTTTAAAATTATCATTATGTAAAAGATAGTAAAAGTGATACTAGTGTGGACTTGTTTTTTAAATGAACTAATGTGGGTTTATATGTTCAAAAGTGTTCTATTTGTAGAGATATGAGTACCTCTACACCCATAGGGACTTCTGTTTTTCCTGAAATATGCTCAGCATGATTGTTCTGAAACTTCCCATGCTCCTTAATGTGGTCCAGGAGTCTTGGTCAGCTTCACCAGTGGGTGGCCATGCTGGTCAGGGTGGGATGACCAGGACATTTAATCTGATCAAGACAGGTTTTTAAAATAGTCTAGGTGTAACCAAATTTATTTGATTTTCTCTTGGTGTAGAAAAAGAAATCTAATGTTTGGTGGCATTCATAAGCTTTATGAACTGCTGGGGTCTGAAAATGCTATTTTAAGGTGATAGTTAGGCTTTGGGTAGAAGAGGACATAATTCTGTGTTTGCTACTTAAATTTCATTCTTTTGGTTGAAAATGGTGGTTTGTGCTTTGCTCTGTTATTACTTAAAGAGCCTTTTTGCCTTTAAGGTTTCAAATTGTAAATATTTTGAAGTTGTCTCGTTGGGTAGATTTTCTTCTGCTATAAAACCTGCTTGATGCAAATGGAAGATGTTTCTACTTGGACTTCAATGTCTGATTTCCTATTCTTGGTAGTAGAAACTAACATTTCACTATAAGAGACTGAAAACCAAAGTCCAAAGCGAGTTTTGTGGTGGTGACACATCTGGCAGAATGGATGGCCCCTTTTTTCATATGCATTTCAAAGTCCTTTCATATGAAGTCAAAGCTTTTCAGCACTTTCGAAAATCAGGCCAAAGATTTGCAAAGTTACTAGTTAAATATCATTTTCAGAGGAATGGTTTGCTCTTAATCTTCTCAAAAGCAGCCTAAAATAGAAACCCTTCTGTAGAGGAGAGCACCCCAGCGGTGCAAGGATGTGGGCAATTTAGTGCAGACCCGAAGAAAATTAATAAGCAAATCCAGTTACTTGTCATTGCTAAAGAAGTAGCTTTTCCATTAGGAGGACTGTTGGACATGATTTAATAATGCAAAGCAGCTGCAGCTGTGGCTGGTTGGATAGTGGTTTGTTAGTTCTGAAACACAGACCCGTGTTTGCTGTGTCACCATAGCCACTGTAACATAATAGGACTCCAGCGTTGGTGTGTAACTTGAAGCTGAGTTGTGTTGTAGGACCATGTGTGTCTGTGTGCATGTAGAGAAGAGTAATGATGAGAAAACCTGGAGAACTGGAAACAATTACAGGTTAAACTGTCTTCCTCTCATGGAGATTCCATGAAGCTTTTGGATACATTGCATTTAATTTAAAAAATCTGAATAACTAAGTCATTTCCTGTTCAGGTTAGATGACCACATGATGTAAGTCCAGGATATGGAAACTGGGGTCCAGTTGTCCCATTTTTGGACAGAGCACAGAGAAAAGAGGAGCTGGAAACTCAGAGGTGGTTCTTCAAGTGTGCAGTTTTAAAAGGAAAAAAAAAAAAAAAATGGAATCAGCTACATGAGATTTTGAAGTAATTCAAATAATGCCAAGGGAGGTTAAATAACAAAAGGGAAAGAGAGTCTACAAGATGCACAAGAGAAGACAAGTGGTCTACAACATGCTTACAGGCTATGGTATTTAGTTACATTTAGTTAGGTCAGTGTTTGTGGTGATTTTACAGCTTTTTATAATTCATACAAATATTTGAAACTTACTTTCTTCTATTAAATGTAATATTTTCTTAGAAATAAAATTTAAGTGCATGATGTTTAATCAGTATCATAGTAGCACACTATATGAATGGACTATTTTTATGTTCTTAAGGGAGCTTCTTGTCATCTTTTCGCTGTAAAAGTTTGTGTAGTATTTGGAAACCTGTCATGTTGTCATATACACAGCAGTATTGAAATACTTGAATATGGTTTCAAATCAGGCAGGTGATGCTTTACTGCTATTTGAAGGATGACTTTATTTTGAATGGTAGAAAAATAACAGCAGATTGTTTATAATAACTCTGACAGCAGATTTAGATTCTTGACTTCACACCATTTCCATTATTGAGAGACATATGTAAGTAGCATTTGCTCCCAGATACATGCACATATTCTAGCAAGGGGTTTAAGGCATCCTGTCTGTTATTTAAGTTCTGGACATCTGAAGATTTTTTTTTTCCCCCAAGGCTTTTTTAAAAAGTTGGACTACTGGGATTGTTTATTTTCTTAAACCTGAAGGAGCCTCGCAAAACATAATATAATATTTAAATCTCTATATGCTTTTTACTTTTATAGATTAACACAGAATCATAGAATGTTTTGAGTTGGAAGGGGCTTTCTGATCATCTAGTTCCAACTTCTCTGCCATGGACAGGGATGCCACCGAGTAGGTCAGGTTGCTCAAAACCTCATCCAACCTGGCCTTGAACACTTTTAGGGGTGAAGCATCCACAACTTCTCTGGGCAGCCCGTGCCAGTGCCTTCCCACCCTCACAGTAAAGCACTTCTTCCTAACATCTAATCTACATCTCATTTAGTTTGAAACCTTGTCCTATGGTATGTGCCCACGTAAAAATTCCTATTCCAGCTCTCTTGTAGCCCCTTTAGGTACTGGAAGGTGCTGTAAGGTCTCCCCAGAGCCTTCTCTTTTCCAGGCTGAACAATCCCAACTCTTTGAGCCCCTCTTCACAGGAGAGATGCTCCAGCCCTCTGTTCTTCTTTGTGGCCCTCAGAATCAAACAAATCATGTATCTGTAGGAAACCTTGAAAGAAATACATACTCAGATTTTGTAGTGGTCTTGGACAGTTTTTTATGTGTAACTGTTGAGATCGTGCATAGTATTTCGGGGAAATACAGTTTGAAATACTGGTAAAGAATGTTCGCCATCTGTAGCTGCTGAAAGGTTTACCTGTACAAATGCAGGGTACTGGTGCATAATGGGCTCAGAAGACTCATTAAAGCAGTTGGGACTTAGTGAACTGAAATAGCAGCTCAGAAGTTAAAAACACAGATTTGACTAAAATCATTAGTTAAGAGGAAACATAAGGCTTTCTCCAATATACTTTTTTGTCTTATTTATCCATTTTTGTTTGAAGTGATTATAAAACTTACTGTTCTTCTGACCTCTGTTTTACTATGGAACAGATGTCTGTGGTTAGATTTTATTGTATTTACATACACAACATATTTGAGAAATTATTAAAGTTCTCAGAAAATACACAAATTAAATGATTTAATATTTTCTTTTTAGGATTGAAGTGGATCTACAGACGAATGGATGACTGAATATTCATATGAAGAGGAAAGCCATAAAAGTTGGTTGACATTTTTACAGCCATATGCATTATATGTATTAATGCCGTTATCAAAAATTTATTTTGTGTTATAAACCAGAATAATTTAAATAACTGGCCTGAGCTTTGTATGCTGTATTGTCTTAGAGGCAGGGGAATACTGTAGCTTAACAGCTGTAGCTTAATGCAACATTTTATGACAATACCTGGGTGTTCAGCAGAAAACTCAGTAGTATGTTAAGGAAATAGGTAATTCCTTTGAGTCCAGGTGTTTGAATGGGCTCACACCTAGTGGTGTTCATCATTCTTCCATGCGAGGATGAAGGGAGCATTAGAGGGGTGTTGTCTTCCATTAGAGCTACTGGCTATGGCACTTAATATGTTGTGGAGTGGCACTCAGATGCCACATTGACAGGTGCTGTTTAAGAAGTCAAACAGGAGATGATCTTTGAAAGTTATCTTGGTGCTTTGTTTTGTTGTGATAGAGGGAAGGTTGTTTTACACAGTTTATTTCTTGTGATAGTTAAAAAAGGAGAAGCTATTGGTGCACCTCTGTGACTGGCTACTGCTTTAATTCACCAAGCCTTGACCTCTGCCAGTCTGAGTTATTGGTGACTCTGAAGGATAAGCTTTTTCTGGGATGTTACAATGACCAAATCCTACCAAGCCTGTTCAAATGCAGCTGATGCTGCTTGTGGGTTTACACCAGAGCAAGTGAATTATATTGACAAATGTAGGGTGTGGTACAGTGGGATGCAGGGCACGATCTGGGGGATGCTGCACAGCAGCTTGGCTAAATAAAGCATTCTGAAAACTCTAATATTAATCAAGGAGGAACGTGTTATTGTGGAAAGCTTGTTTCCTTGAGAGATTCTGTCAACCCCTGAATGCCAGTCAGGGGTGGAAACAATCAAATAACCAGCAAAAACTGCAGGGTTTTTTTTTTTTTTTTAATCAAAAGCACAGTATTAGTTCAGTACAAGAAATGTAAGTGTACTGTTCTGTTAACTTAGGAAAGTAGTTCAAGAGGACAGAGTCTTATTTTTCTCAGTGATAATTTGGTTTTATCAATCTTTTAGTAGTTCAGAAGTTTTACAGTTTATGGACTACTGACCCGGGTACAGAAGAGTGTAATTCTTTCTTGGGTAAACATCTTTAGTGTTCACAACAGGTAGTGGACATGCTGACTCCAGCTACCTCCAAATTCACAAGCAGCATGAGATCTGAGGGAATCATCTGTGTCCTTGAATTTTGTCTCCTGAAATAACAGCCATCAAAACAATCTCCAGAAGCATCCATAGAACATCTGCTTTATATACTGCAGGTCCCAGAAAACACCTCCAGCCTCCCAGAGCCAAATTTAAACCCCAGTAGAGACAAAGTGGTATTAGTAGCTGTGCAGTAATGTACACAACTTTTTCCATGGGGTCAGGGGCCCATGTGCCCACATGAGGCAGCAGTTGTTGCCTGCTGAAACCAGAGCACAAAATCTTGAGTAATTTCCCTCTGGTTTGATTGCTGACAAGTCAGCGGCTGCTGCCCATACCGATGTCTGATAGCTCGGTTTGGGCCAGTGTCGTGCCAGAGCAAACGCTTCTCTGCTCAGATCTCTTGGCTATGAATAGCAGAGTAAAAAACTGATACTGTCCAAACCTTGGAAGTGCAGTAATAAAATCCTGTGTGTACAAACTCAGGGAGGCACTTCACTGACAGAAAGTGTGAGAGGGTAAAAATACCAAACTAATCATCTGTAAGCCATCTCTGGATGTCATTATGTTACAGTGGACTACTCTGTGTGGTAATGTTTTGTGTTGGATTGAGGAGTAACTGGGACAGGCTATGTCTTAGGTATTTGGTTTGGGAAGTGAGACCAGGGCAGAAAAAGTTAAGGATATATTTCTTGAGAGGGGCTGTCAAACCCAAAGTCTGTGCAGAGGAGGGACGGCTTCCAGATCAAGCAAAAGCAAAAGACTCTTGAAAGAATTAGATCTTTTTGCAGGTTTCTCGGGAAAGACTGTAATTGCATGAGAGCTACATCTCTGTTAGCTCTGTATCTCTGTTCCTCTCTCTGCTTTTGCTTTCCTGGTTCAACACAGAGTGGTGGAATAAGGAAGGAAGAACTGGAGAACAGGGCGACCTCTTTCTTGTCAAGTCATAGTTCTACTCTCTCATGCCCTTCTGATGACATCAGTAATTGTGGGGAAGCTGCTTAAAATATGTGCAGATAAGGAAGAGGGTACTGAGTTATTTGTTCACATGTTTTCTGTTTGGCAGCCTTTGCAAATGTAGGACTCTGAATCCAGCTGTTAATCTTTTATATTAGGAAAGTACCGTGATTAAATCATATCACTGAATAAGAAAAAAAAATGTGGTTACATTGGAGGAATTCAAAGTTCGAGGCTAAAACTTCCTTTTCTGGGAAGAAATGATTCCAGAAAGCTTAAGCAATAGAGGTGGAGAAGGCTTCTCTGTGGTCATTGTTAAGATCAGTTGATAAAGTTCTGGCTCCCATAGGGAAGAGATTGGATTTCAGCCAGCACCCTGCCTTAGCTTTTTGTTTTATTGCTCCTCTGCTAATCTAGTTTTGAAAGATTTTCATTGCTAGCATGAAAATGTTGGTGTATTGTTGGCAGTGTAAACGACTTGTGTTGCATTGTCTCTATGTTATATTGGTATATTTAAGGTCTTCCTTGGTCTGCCTCAAAATATATATAAACACGGTGTTGCATAAATGACATCTAAGCATATATGCAACTAATGAAGGAAAAAGGAACATAATTCTTTCTGTCTCGTAAAATGAGGTTAGATGAATATCTAGCAGAAAAAAGAAATACGCAATAGTAAACCTGACAGCAAATGTGTATATCGAATGCATGCAGCTTATGGTGCTTCTGCATTTTCCATAATACTGACAGCTGCATCCAGAAGTTTCTTTGTTGAATCAGATATTTAAAGTTTATGTTTTTCAGTGTACAGTGGCTGAATGGGGGGTGTATGGGGGTGAGACTTGGGTAAGAGCTGGCAAGGAAATGGGTAACTGACAGAGGAAAACTGTAGCTCAAAAGGCCTGAACAAAATAAAGTCAAGACTTCAAAACCAAGTAAACAGGACTAAAAGAAGGTCAGAGAGCAAAACTGAGGGGGACTAATTGTTTGTGCCGGTTTGGACAAATTTGGAGGAAAATATCCTCTGATGGAAGGCAGGTTACAACCAGCCCTCCCCCACCAGGTTCGGGAAAAAAGAAATTTTCCTCAGAGGAAAGTGAAAGAGATAAAAAACTATTTATTTAACAAACACACAGGAAAAGGGTAATAATGCTAAATAATAAAACCTCTCACTGTGGAGAGAAACCTGGGAAGATTTCAGAGTCCTTCTGTAGGTGTGGTCTCTCTCCTCCTCCTCGGAGCTGGGTTGATGTCGGCCCGCCTCTGGGGCATTGGTGGAAAATTCTCCCAATGTGTTCTGGTGTTGAAGCAGTCCAGAAGAGAAGAAGGGAAAAACTGATTGCAGGAAAACAAAGTTCAACTCTCCAACTCCCCCTGGAGAAAAGGAGCTGAAAGCTGGTTGAAAAGCAAGCAGGGTGCTTCCTCCGCTCTTGCTGCTGCAGAAGCAGAGGAGTGCGTGTCTATGTCCTTGAACAACTGCTTTGAAGAGTTTGCTCGGTTTTTTTCCTCTTCTCCCTCTCAGGCTCAGTTTAAAGGCACAGAAAAGGCACAAGACTAATTTCTGGGCATAGAGCAGTGATAGGGGATACACATCATAAAGTTACCCGAAGACAAGGGGGAAAGAGGTTCAGATTGGAAAAGCACAGATCTGGGTTGTACTTAACAAGTGGTCATGGGTGCAATCACACCACTCACACTGTGGTTTCATGAACAGCTTCTAGAAACAACACTGGGCAATTCAGTTAACCAGGTTTAATGATGTCGTAAGTTATTTAATGCTGAAAAAGTGATGAACAACACTGAGTTTAGTGGTGTAAGGATGACTCCTAATTTTCTGTGTGTCATGTCTTTAAAAAAAAGAACCAAACCAACCAAGAGCAAACTTCAGCTCAGCTGTTTAGAGAGAGGGACTCAAGGGGATGTTTCTTGAACTGTTGAAAGTCCACTCCATTTCAGAAGTCTCCCAGCCTCTGATGTGCCCTTGCCTCACCTCCTCTGGCTCCTGTGCGGAGCAGGGCATGGGAGGGTGCAGAACCCCCAAAGTGCGAGTTGTGTGCCTGGGGCTCTACCCCCACACTCCACTGCAGGATGGGCAAGCCCCTGGGTCATCTCATCTGACTCAGGATCTGCCCTGGTTTTGTGTGGAGTTTGGATTCATTGGACTTTATCTTTTTACATTTTCATTGTTTTAATGTCTGGTCATGATAAAAAAAGATTTTTTTTTAATGTATTTGAGAAGGAAGTTTCAAGGATCTTCTATGGTTTTATTTGCATAGTCAGTGTAGTCGTAGCAGTGTGATGATATGTTTGGTTTTTTCTTGTCAGCTGTCCCCTCTGTATTGCAAAAAAATGCAGTTTTTCTAGAAAGAAAGTGGCTGCTCTTAAGGTATCTTTCTCATCTGCCATCATTCAGTGGATTCTTGGAATATAATTATGACTAGAAACATCAACTTGGTAAAATATATTCATCTCAAGGGAATTACTTTGCACTGGCCATCAATCTATCTTTCTGTCGTGCTCTTCGGTTTAGATTACTCTCAGGGAAAGAGGCTGCCGTTTGATGTTTTGTCTTAATTCATTATGATTATAAATTTGTTGGATAAAATAATGTAACAAATGACTACTTAAAAATGACTGATGGTCCCATTCAGCAAGGCAGGGGCACTGTGAAGTTCTTTTGGTTTCATCTGTTGTCTAGCATTTATCAAGATGGGTCCCTTAACAGTTGATTGGTGGTTGATTTTTAATGAATATTTCACAATGTAAATAGATAGCAGGCAGTTGTCTGGAGCTCAGTCATATTCATAGGACAGATCTGCTTTTACTTGCTGTCACTGAAAAATGTCAAAGTTACGCTGAGACTGTAGAGTGGGAGGAAAGCTTTTCCCCAAATCTTATACTCAGGAACGGGAGGAGGCGCAGTGATTTTCTTTCTTTTCCTGTTCCTTACATCAGCAGCCACGTACTGTGCTGTCTTTTGCTCCTGCCTTTTCCCACTGGGTGCTGGAGGGCTGTGCATGGTGAGCCCTGTAGCCCCCCAGGTTTGCTCACTGTAGGCTCAGCCCTGCTGTGAGTGGGGTGAGGTGAATTTGGAGCTGATGCCCGTGGCTGAAAAATTGCTGGGGTAATTTCCAACACTGGTATTTTCCAAGGAGAAAAAGGCATTTAAGATGGCTTGCAGCAAACCATTTCAGCTTTGTGAGTTTGCATATGAGCTCCTTCCTGTTCCCTTTGCCTTTGCAAAGTTATGGAATGACTTCTGGAAAGACCTTGGTGTTCTTATTAGGCTTTCCTTATGAACAGCAGTACAAAATTTGTTCTACACAGCTCATTTCTTCATTTCTGCCAGACAGATGCTTTCATAATCTAAATGGTTTCTTGTTTATGGATCCTGGGTCTTGGCTACATTCCATTCATTTCCTAACTATTTTGGTGACACACATACATGTAGATTATGGGCAAATCATATTTAGCAGTTGGCTTGTGATCTGACCTTGTTTAAATAAAATTGGGTTATGATTTTGAGGGTTTTGTTTTTGTATTTTGTTTCTGCCAATGTGGATCGGGAGTAAAACATCTATGGGGTATTCTAACCACTGCTTTTAAGTTTTATATATAAAAAATATACTGTATATTTCAGAAGTGTTATTTTACTAGTTGAAGATAGCTGTGGTCTTTTTTCACTCTCACCCTTCAGAAAGGCATAGAAAGCAGGCACAGGGTGAGTTAGACTTGCCCTGTCAAAGCCTGGTCTTCTGCAAAATCTCATGCTTTGCTCTAAAATCAATAGAGAGATCATCATATGTTATAAATAAGGTTGTACTCTCAAATAGCCAGAGAAAGGTTGCCCAAAAGTCTTTGTTCATAATTGGGAGAAAGGTCTTTGGCTCAGGAGTGGTGTGCAGGGTTTGTATCCAGTGTCTGCACAGACTTCTGCTCTGCTTGGAGCTGCTGTAGAATATTTCAGGTGCATTGGTTTTTGAATTAAAATCCTTTTTATTAAACAGTTTTTTGAAATAGGAAGAATGGAGGATTGCATAAAAGAGGATGGCAGCAATTTTCATGAGAGGTGATGTGTGGGGGAGTAAAGCAGCCCCCATTGTAGTGCAGTTCACAGGAGAGTAGTTTGTCTAGAATTGACAAAATGTGATAAAAATGTGGAATATTTAAAATGTTCTTTTCACAGTTCAAGTCATTAAATAAAATCACTAAATAGCATTGTAAAGCAAAGGTAGATCTTGCTGGTGTTGCCTGGATCACTTCTCCACAAAGAGATAGGTGGTGGTGAGGATGGTCTGTGGGTAGTAAATGGTGGATGTAGGTGAAAGCTGTTTAAGAGCTTGCTTCAGCACCTACTGACATAACTCAGTTCTGTAGAGTGCCTTTTAAACTACTTCTGAAAGTTAATGGTAACCCTTTATGATTTTGTTTAGTAAATGCGTTAACATCTATGATTTGTATTACTTACTGCTGTTGATTGTAAGACTTGGGGTGTGATAACTTCATCTGATTATTTAAGGTCATAGGGAGCTTTTAAATGCATCCTGTGATCACAATCCTCCTGTAAGTGTTGCTTTGTTTTTTAAAGTTTGAGGATTTTTTTTTGTCTGGTTGAGAGTTTTCTTTGTTTGGTTTTTAATTCATATTGGGAGTGAAAAAATCCAAAAAACTTCATCTTGAAAAGATCAGCAAGAGCTGAGAGCAGAGTTAGGAAAAACTAGACTGTGAGCATAAAGTAACAAATAGCTTTATAATGTGGGCAAAGACACCCTTGGTTCCCATTTCTGGTGTTGAAAATGTGTGGTGTGTGTTGGTGTTCCCCTGGTGGGAGGGAAAGGTGTGTTAAAAACAAGAGTTCCTGCATCTCAGGTGGAGCAGAAACGGATACCGCGGATACCTCTTGTCTCCAAAATTTGTCTTGTAGGCTATATATTAAGTAAAATGATGGAAACAGCCTAAAGATCAAGGTGAGAAATTTTCAGGTGAGCATTTCCTCAGTTCTGGCTATACTGAGAAGTGAGCCAAGAGTGTTACTGGTTTAGCTTAGATCAGGAAATGCTTCCGTGCATGTCCTGGCCCAGCAGGCTTTGTTTCACCTCATGGCATGGCCCAGGGCTGCACAAGCTAGGTGACTTGGCAGAAACCTGGTTTGGTGTTTCCAAACCACTGTCTGTTTCAAACCACTTTCTTCAGTTCCTCTTTCAGCCTTGGTATCTCTTCTGGGGACCAGTTCTAACTGATGGGACATAATCCACAGGGAACTAGATTGCAAATGCCTGGATTCATTCTCTTCAATTTCAGTCATTTTGCTGAAGGCTCCTGTCTTCCACTAGTCAGCAGAGAGCAAGTAAGCATCTCCAGAGGGCAGTTCTTCCCGTGGGATTTCTCTGTCCTCCCTAGCAGGACAGACATCTCTTCTGTCTGTGAGCTACAATGGTGCAGACACTGAATACACGAGGCTCCACTCTGCTGGACTCATTTTCCAGCCCTTGGGTTTCCAAAACACCGCTGAGCATCCCTGCTCTTGAAACCTGACTTCTCTGCTGCTGCATGTTCTCTTGGGAATGAAAGAGCAGTCACCACGTTCATTTCACCTTTTAATCCTAGTGCACTTAGTGAACAATTATACTAATTCTAATAATGACTAAATTTATACTACTCCAGAGAGGGAGCACAAGGCATTTAATTTCAAAACTGTTTGACAAGACCATTTTGACTTGTGTATTTTCAGAAGTATGACACAAGTTTCCAAAGTGCCTAATGGGGAGAAACATGTTTAAATTCATACTCTCAGGTTTTCAGTTTCCAAAAAACCAGAATAATCTTCATTTCTGTTGAGCATGATCAATCAAATAAAACAAGTTTATAGCAGATATACAGGACTTGCTACTTCAGCTTGTTTCATAATGACCTCTTTTTGGTCATTAGTTATAAGGATGTAAGTTTGCTTGGAAAAAAGGACATTTCTCTTGCATGGAGGTGTTAATTCTCAATATCATGTAGCATCACAACTCGCTGCATTTTAATCTTTTCTTTGCAATGAGAAGGGGAAAAATTGTCTCCATCACAGTGGTGCTGATTAAGATACATTGAATGAGATACTGAAATACTAATGTGTGTTCTTGTTTTCCTTTTCCTACATATCTGACAATAAGAATTTAGTGGTGGAAATAAATGTGTTTGGATTTTAGTATTTTTGACATGCTGTGGAGAGAATAATGTCAAACAATGGCAATTTGTCACTTCTCATATGATGGTGTAGGAGAATATGTTAGAATTCAGTAGCTAGCACGTAAGGAGAAGACAGTTAGTTTAATAGTGATATCCACTGCTAACAGACCTGAATAATGATTCCACTGGTTACGGTATTTCATGTACTCAAGGACACATGTCTAAAAGAGAAAATAAGCTCCCAGTATTAATCTAAATCTTGACTCCCTCTTGTGCTTCCCACGTGGTGATTCATTAAGTCTTTCTTGTGCAGAGGTTTGGTGATGAGTCAGGAAAGGGCAAGTTCTGCTTTGAGGCTGTCACCTTCTTTTGAACTTTGTTAGTTACTGAGTGTTTCTTGGTGTTCAGTTTGATAGCAGTCAGCTGCAGTTGTGATTGCAGTCAGCTGTGATGCACATGTGGGCATAGCTCAAGTGAAAACAAAAGCCTAGGCTTTCAAACATTATAGGTAAGCATGTGCTGAGTTTCCACCTTAATTTTTAAGTAATACAGAAGTATTTCAGTAGTTGTATTAGGAAAAAAAAAAAATGAACCAAAAAAACCCCAACCACTGAAGCCTAAACACATCATAAAAGGTGTCTTAAAAATAGTGAGCTACAAAACATTATTTTTCCTTGGCTTTATTTTTCCTTTTTGTTTTTTGTTTTTTTTTTTTTTTGGAGAGGATGGTACAACTCTCAAAACCCAAGTATTTGGAGTTCAGTCTTACTTTCATTTAAAATCATATGAGCTTGGCTTAGGTGTTTCTGAAGTGAGATGACAGTAAGAATCTCTCTTGCAAATTAAGAAGTAAGGAGTTTCTCTTAGTCTTAGGAAGATGAAAATTAATTTAGATGTGTAGGTTGTCTTAAATGCAGTGGAACTGAGATGATGTTTGCTGAACTACTCTTTGGAGATTTACATAATGGATGAGATACAGGAGCTCCAGGCAGCATGACAGTGGAGTTTATTTTATCACAGGAGGTAAAACAAGTGAATTGCCTTAATAATCTCTGCAGAAAGCAAAGATAATCTTTTTTTATATGGAGAAAGAGAGCCAGAGAGTTCGTAATATTCTGGCTGTTCATGTGCAAGGAACCAAACCTTTGTTTAGAATGATCTGAATCCATTCAGCCATCATGCTTTCTTACTGAGGACTTTCAAAGCTCTTCAGGAAGGACAAGCAACATACATCTCTGAAAATGTCTTTTATGTAGTAAAATGAGATGATAATTCATGGCTTGATATAAGATGCTCATAACAGGCTGGGTAATTATTCTAACTGCCGTATATTTAAATATATGGAAAGCATTTATAAACCAAGTGTACCTGCTATTTAGTTCTGTAGTGGTAATGATAATTTCAAAAGTTTTAGAGCCTTTGTCATTTCAGAATGGGTGCATGTTAGAAAGAAGCTTCAATATTAAAAGGTTGCAGGATTTAGTTTTTTATCAAACTAGTTCACCCAGTTTGGTCGGCATGGAAGTTTTTGATTGTCTACTTCAGTTGATAATACCTTTTCAGCATGGAAAATGGACAAAGAAACACTGGGAAAGTAAAACAGTTAAGTGTAAGTGGTAATAATAACACCCAACTCCTGTTGTATGCTTTTCAGCTGTGTATTTGGCTTCAAGCAAGAGTCTGACTCTTATGTTACTCTGAATATAAATGTGCCATTGCTCTTTGATCTGTAGCAAAACTTCCTAACGATCAAGTCTACTTACACTTTTGCTTGAAGGAAAAGATTTACTTTTGGGCATAGCAAATTTCCAGAAGAGTTAATGATGTCCTTAGTTTCTGTATTTTTGTGAGCTATATGCAGCTTAAGAATCCTTTTGTATTAATCTGATGTCAGTTGCTAGTTCTTTTAAAAGAGCCTGGGCAAGTAACTCATCATAAAGTGTTAGACAGAAAAAAAGGCATTTATTTACCTAATGTGAAACCAGGTTATCAGGAAAAAAGTTGTAATTTATTGAATGTAGTATGAGTTTCTGCTTTTGTTAATGAAAAAACATACTTCCTGTGATTTCAGCAGTGATGGACAGTACCTAGCCAATCTACTAGGTATGCTGTGCTCCACTCTTAATTCCCAGATGCAGGCTGGGATTAGTTTTGCCAGATTTCCTCTGGATACTAGATAGCATTTACTGTTGATCAGTTGATGTACAAAGTTAGATTTTTTTTTTTGCCAGTCGGGTATTTTTTTCCTGTGTTTCTAGTAAATGTGTTATTTCTGTCAAGTCACAAGTCTATATCAGTAACAATTACTGCAGTGTGCAAGGGAGGGCACCAAAGTGATAACCCGTCTGCTTATATTTGCTAGTGTCTTTCCACAGTGCAGTCTGGTGGGATCAGAGACTGAGGAATCTTTTATAAGAATGGAGTTGTTTTCATCAGAAAGTGTTTTAAAACACTGAAATTCTTCCACCCCGTTGGCTCTGAAATCTTCCACGTGGGGATCTTTAGAGTAAATAAATAAAACATCACACCAGGCAAATGTGATTTAAAGCGTCTGTAACTGTTCCCCAAACAGCAGTAAAATCCTAAATATGATATGAGCAAGGCAAACAAGGGGAAAAGTTCACTTCAGCCTCCAGACTTTCTATTTCCGCTATGTAGCTATGCAGCACAGACCCTGTGGACACAGAAGATGATACTGAAAAGTCGTTGTGTCCAAAGGACAGCCCCCCAGGTTAGGACAGCTTTCTCATGCCCTACTTCTCCACAGCTTGCCCTTCTTTGGGATGTGTGTACATTTGTATCAGAGAAGTCTCTTATTTGTAATCCAAACCTAAATGACCTACCAGTATTTGCACAGAGCCAGAAACATTAAGTGGTTTGGGTTGGATGGGGCCTTAAAGATGCGACCCTCCTTGCTGTGGACATGGATGCCTTTCACTAGATCAGGTTGCTCAGAGCGCCATCCAAACAGGCCTTGAACACTTCAGGAATGGGGCATCCACAGCTTCTCTAGGCAATCGGTTCCAGTGCCTCACCACTCTCGCAGTAAACAATTTTTTCCTAGTATCTAATCTAACCCTACTCTCTTTCAGTTTGAAACCATTCTCCCTTGTCCTGTCACTACATGCACTTGTAAAAAGTCTGTCCCCATCTTTCTTGTAGGCCCACTACAGGTGCTGGAAGGCTGCTGTAAGTTCTCCCTGAAACCTTCTCTTGTCCAGGCTGAACAATCCCGATTCTCTCAGCCTTTCCTCATAGTAGAGCTGTTCCATCCCTCTAAACATCTCGGTGGCCCTCCCCTGGACCTGCTCCAACAGATCCATGTCCTTCTTGTGCTGGGGACCCCAGAGCTGGATGCAGCACTGCAGGTGGGGTCTCACCAGAGCAGAGCAGAGGGGCAGAATCCCTTCCCTGGCCCTGCTGCCCACGCTGCTTTGGATACAGCCCAGGACATGTTTGGCTTTCTCGGCTCTAAGTGCACAGTGCTGGGTCATGTCCAGCATCTCATCCACCAGCATCCCCAAGTCCTTCCTGGCAGGGCTGGTGTTGATCTGCTCATCCCCAGCATGACTGTGGGGGTTTTGTTAAACTGTTGTTCATTTAGTTAAATATGCTGAAGGTTTCAGTTGCAAAAGTTTACAAGTTACACAAATCTTAAAAGAGTATTTGCTGCTTGTTGTGTTGCTGTACCATGGAAGTGTCTGCTGCCTTCACTTCTTTCTGAGATAGCAACTCAGAAATGCTTATCATACTTTGATGAACCCACATTCCTTGCTGGTGGGGAGTGAAGCCGGGCGTTTCCATCCTGTATTGGCTTGGACTGCTTTGAACCCTGGGGAACATTCCAGATAGTCAGCCCTGCATGGTTGCATGTTACTACTAACCTCTTTGCAGGCATTTCAGAGTGATGAGCATGTGAAGTACTTACTGGTATCCACCTGGAAAATTTCAGCAAAAATTACCCAATCCAGATATAAACCTTTACATCTGACCCTAAAGCAGTAGTATGGCAGAATGGGAAGGATTGTTTGGGTACCCATTTTGAAAGGCTTGCTTTGCCTGAGTTCTATAGGACTTGATAATTAGATATAGTCATAACAATATTAACAGTGATCTCTTGAATTAATCTAGTAGTTCCTCACAATTGAATGGTGATATGACTTCTTTTTTTTTTTTTTTTTTCTTCCCAGTTGTGGTATATTCTGGTTAATACTTAATTTTGTGTTTTGGAGTAATAGATCTAATCCATTAATTTTGCAAGTATTCTTTCATGTAGCAAATAAATTTAGAGTTCTGTTGCTTTTCAGGTACGTGACCAACTGAGAGTTGTCATTACTTAAGAAAATGCAACCAAAACCAAACCAAACTCCAAAATCAAAACAAGAACAAAACCACCATAAACTTCCAAACAGATGACAAAATACAAATGGGAACCACCACCCCTGAATGTTTCGGAGACCATTTTAAACTTAAAAATACATGATGGTAGAATTTCACATTTTTCACTTAAGAGTAGATAATTTATTCTTGCTGGCACCAAACAGGTGATAAAATTACCAAGCTTTTTTCTAAAGATTTTGAAATTATGAATTCATTAATGTCTTCAGACAGTATAGAGTACACCTCTGCATACATAAAGCACATGCGCATAAACATTGGGTGGAAGCTCTGTCTTGAAGGTGCTGAGCCAGGGGATGAACATTTTAGGAAACAGCACTAACAATGACGTAACTTGGGTGCTTTTCATCACAAAACACAGATTTTTTTAAGCTGAAGTCTCATGAGGAGTGATTTTTAAGAAAAGGTATGTTTCCATGAAAAAATTCCTAACTTTTTTTTTGCTTTATATGAAGTGGTGACTTGGCATGAGCTTTCAGCGTGGAAAGCATTCTCATGAATCACCTACATTGATTGAGGGAATCACTCACCAAATTTGTGTCCAGCATCATTCAGTGTCTGATAAACACTGCTCTTGAAACAGCTGTGGCTGTGATTTTAGTGGTGAGAATATTTTAGTAATGTTTATTGAATTTCAGCATCCAGAATAATGATGGAGGCAGTTTGTCTTATTATTCATGTTAGAGGTCTGGGTACCTTCAGAAAGATGCAGTACACATAACACCCTATGTCTATACAGAGATTGTTGTTTAAAAATATGAGCAGCCTAACCCATCCAGTTCTTGGGGTGCAAAGTAAATCTAGTAAAAGCATTTTAGTCTATGCGAGACATAGCTAATGTGGACAGGAAATCGTTTTCATCATTTTACACAGTGTAACTAAGCCACGTGTTGGGTATAAATGTGATTTATACAGGCACAATTTCTTTTTATGTCCTAATGAGAAATGTTAAATATATTAGTATGACTTGGGGCTCGACACATGCTCTAAAGGCGGTGTATGATGCCAAGCTACCAATTATCTCCGTGCATTATTTCTTGAAAGCCTTGACATGGGTAAGGTCACTATACGTTTTTAAAGGGAGAATGATGCTGGATTGATACAGGATGAAAGGATGATACAAATAACAATACTTTGTTAGATCATCCTGCTGTGCAATGTATATATAATCAGGAGCTCTGACTTAAAGAACACTAATGAGGATTTAAAGACCCAGCAGGGCACATTTAGCAGTCACACATGGTTCTGTCAAATGCTTTTGCAAAGGGCACCTCTTATGCAAGGTACAGTTCAAAAGCAGGTAGGAATGAGTAGTTCTGTTGTATAGCTTGGTGTAATACTTCTCTGTGTTTCAGTGAGCATAGGAATAGGTTGCAGTGTGCTGGTGCTTTGCCAGGTGCTGCTATTTGGCTGTGGTTTTTACCAGTCATGACCCCAGCCAGGAGCAGTAGTACTCATGGGCAGGCTGTATCACTGCTTTTTCAGCGACCGAATAGTCACTGAGAGGAACAAAGGAAGAGGGCTCTGAAGCTGTTATTTGAATCCATACTAAGCTGTAGATGCTGTGTGCTGACCATCTCATTTACCTCTACGATAAATGTCAGGTAGTGAAATCCTGCAGAAGAACAGACAGTGGCCTGCCTAGCTTAAGGTACTTTTGGACAGTGATCCGTATCAGGTACTTGGCAGAAGAATGTCAATTCATTCTGGAGTGCAGCTCTTGAGACTGGAATGCCATGGTTTAGGGCTGATTTAACTTCCATGTTTTTGGCACGTATTATACATAAAAAAAAGATGTAAAAATACAAATGTGTTTTCTGTTAGAGCAAATGACCATCTACCTTATCTGCTTCTGCTTTCAATAGTCAGTAATGCATGCTTAGGGAAGGGATGTAGCAAGGCTGTTGTGTGAGTGATGGTATTGCCCAGTACTTCTTCCAAGTCTGCAGAAAATCTAGGACACACATACTTGCATAGCCAGAGGTTGTGTCTGTCTTTTTGTGCTTGATGATAGCTCTTGGTAAACGAATCTTTAGAAAAGTCCAATTGTTTTTGAACCAATATCCAGCTCATCAGACAAGCAGACTTGTCACAAGACCAGCTTCTCTCTGTCTGTAAATCATGGCTTCCAGTGCAAATCCCATGGTTTCCAGTTAGCACCTGCTTTGAGTAGGAGGTTGGACTGGAGACCTCCTGAGATGCTTTCCCACTAAATTATCCTGTGATCCTAAGAAAAACCCAGCTTGGCTGTACCATTCATTGTTCCCCCAGTTTTTCCATGGTATTTCATTCTGTAAAATGATGTGGTATAAATGAATTACGTATTAACTTGTCTTTTGCCTAGACACACACTCATGTATTTTGTTTATAACCTCAAATTTAATATAGCTGCCAAATTTGATTGGCTTTATATAGCAAATTTGGTATCTGCCTTTTAAAGAAGTTTTAATGAAAATTCAAAGTATCTGTTAAAAGTAATACTGTATGTGTTACTTGTATATCTCTTTTCTGACATTTTCCTGTGATTTTTATGGCTGTGTCTATAGTTACTTAAAATATTCGTTAATCTTGAAGTTTGCCATTATTTTAATAATTGGCAGTAGTTTTGTGCAGAGGACTTGTTTTTTAAACATGTTTGAGGAATCACAATTTTTCTGAGAATCTGTGGGAAATGCATGCTGGTGACATTTAAAACTTGTTAATTAGAAATTCTTAACACTTAATTAGAATTGCCTTTAAAATGGGCCTTAATTCTACCGTAATTTATTGCTTGTGGAATCTAATTTGACAGTTTTGTACATAAGCATTTTGGTCATTCTGTCTTGGGTAAGAAGGTACCTCATGTGAGTAGTCAGGTATTGGCTTAATCTAGCAGTTGATGCAACCAGTCTCAGAACAAAATGTTATTTTATACAAATTTTAAAGATATTTGGCAGATACTTAAAAATTCTTTTTCATTATTTCAGTTGCTTTGTATTACATTCACTAAGTGAACAGAAGTCAGGAGTTTTCCCTTCTTTGAACTGTGTTTTCCCTTTTTTTGAGCTTTGTACTACTCACTAGCTTTAATATTTTCCCAGGAGTTTCCACTGAAGCCTGCAGTGACCAGGAAACCTCAAACTGTTCTTGAATAGAACAGAGATTGGGTTGGGACAGGGTGTTAAACATTTGCAGTGCGGGAGTTTCATCACAGCACACACCCTTTCTTTAAACATGTCAGCATAAGCAGTGAGTTGGCTCTGTGGTGAGAAGCGTGTACAGCAATTGTTGTTACTCCATGTACATGTAAGGGGCAGGGAAAGGTCATGGAGTAACACTTAGTTTCTGGCATATAGTCTGATGTTTTCATCTGAGTGTGCAATCGTTCCGTTTTATATAGTTATTCCTGTGTTATTTTGGCCTGTCTGTGAATCAAATGAGCTTTATATATGCTTTTGCTAACTGGCTGTGCTTCTGAGGCTGAGACTGTGGTCACAGCTCTAACTGGCAGCTGGAGCAGGGCCATTGAAAGAGCGCTTGGTTTCACCACTTACTGCCTGTGGTATCTGTGACTTTGTACATGAACTGTGACAGATGGTTTCTGAGGTTCTGTGCGAACTGTCTGTGCACTTCGTGCGTGTGTCCTACAATACCTGGTGTTGGAAGGCGCAACTACATACAAGGTGTCCTCCTCCTCAAGCCTGCTGTTCCTGTCACGGGCAGCATGACAGGCCGAGCTGGAAGTGAGCCTTGGACTTCTGGGAACAAGTTGTTCTCTTACGGGTGCCATGTACTGCTCTGTCTTTAATAGTGAAAAACCCCAAAAGGTTTTAAAAATTGCATGTAAACAAAGTAAATCTGAAATAAATATTAAGGCTTAGCTGAAATTCCTAAATTTCAGTCATTACAAAAGCTGGCTTTTCCTTGTTTCTCTTTTAGTTCTGCCTGCATGTTCTCCCAAATCAGTGAGAAACAAGGAATTACCCTTACTTACCTGCTGTATAGAAGCAGTACCAGTTGCCTAACATTTCTGTGGCACAGCTGCTAGAAGGCACTAGGCATATTTAATGTCAGCATGACCTTATATTGCTCTCATTCAGAGGATAGAGTTTTGAATGCTTATGTTGTATATAAGAAACCAGATTTTGGCTCTGACTGTCAGTTTATTGCTATGTTGTATGCTAGCAGACTGAACACGGCACTTGGAGGAGCGGTAGTTCTGTTGCTGAGCTGAAGGGTTGGGTATGATCCCCATGCAGCAGTGGGACAGACAGTATTATTGGTAGTGTGTTTTTCAATTTGAAACACAAGATGGCAAGGGCCAGCGTAATTTCTGGAGCGAGTGATGATGCCCAGGCCCCTGAAACTGCTTATGCAGTTGTTTCACTGCTCCCTCTGGAGCTTTGCAGTCGTAGAGCTGGAGGCGCTGTCTCTTTGAGGGGATGGTCCCTTTGGACTGCACGGAATAATGGTGCCAAGCAGATCCTGTAGACAGCATCTTCTCTTCTTGGCAAAGAGCAAAGATGTTTGGCTTGCCACATAACATCCTGTGCACAAATTTTGGACTAGGGTGTGGCTACCGCTACATGCTAAATGTTCCAGCGTGCAAAGTCCACGTAGTATCTGTCTTTATGGAAGCAGACTTTGCACAGTGGCAGGTGGGGAAACTGTGCCAGCCAGTTCCCTGTGCTTTCAGCAGCTAATGTTGTGACCAGAGCAGGTACAGTCAGAATTCAGAGTAAAATTGTACTCACTGAGTATCTGCTGGCAAGCTCCCGGGCAATGCCATTTAATATTCATTTGCTCAGCAAGGACAAAATAATCACAATTTAGACAACAGTGAAGGTAACCTTTAAGTAATATGTGCAAATTTGGTCAGTGTAATACTAGAAAAATTCTTTTATGTTTTCTGTTACAATTTTTTTTTGCCAGATGGTGAGGTTTGCTTTTAATTTTAAGCCTTATTCTTCTTCAAACTCTCTTCTAAGCTCTTCTCCAGTTTCAAGGGCAGTTGACATAAGATAGTAGAACGCTGCTTTGGAAATTGAGCAGTAGTTTTTTGGAACCACTTGTCTTATAATAGTGGTCAGGGAGAAACGGCAATCTAAATCAATTACTAGGGGTTTTTTTGGTGAAAAAGCCATGAGTTTTGGCTTGATAGTAGTCTTTACTACTTGTCTGTACTTCAAAAACCCAAAGGAGAAGCTGTCAAGAGTTTGTTTTACTATTACATATCATCAAGTGTTCTGAAAACATTTCTTTTAAAATAATTCTAGTATAAAGATAAATGTATTACATGCTTTTTGCACATGTACCCTTTCTTAAATATATGTCACTCCTAAATGATGGCTTTTTTCAGCTCTCTTTTTGGCAGAGAGGTTGGGCTTTTTTTTGTTACACAGGGCTTTTAAATGTACGATAAAGAAAATCCAGAGATACTTAATGAATCCATTGATATTCACAAAAATCAAATATTCTGTGAATGTTGTATTAGAAGGAAAACAATGAAGGCCTTAATGTTGATAAAAGTTAAATGTGAGGCTTGGTGTAAGTACTGTTAGTTGTAACCTATTGTATCTGAATTCCATACTATAGGAAGGATCTGTAATTCTTTGTAGAAGCACTAAAACTGGCAGGAGAGCGGAGCTGATATAAAGGGATTTTAAGCTGTCAAAGCTGAAAGGGTTGCCTGCTGAGTTTGAGCAATAGCAGATTGGCCTCCAGTTGCCAATGCACTTGATGATCCTCTGTCACCTGGAAGCTGACCACGTCTCTTCAGTTCTATTTATATTCTCTAAAACTAACTTAAACCCAAACTAATAAAAAAGATTTTAGCAACAAAATTTGAGATCTCTGTTCTGTTCACTGAATATTGTCTCTATTCTTTTCCTTGAGACAGATTTGTAAAAATATATTGCAAATTACAACATAGCTATTTCCTTAGGGATTTGAGTACTTCATAACTTTGGAAGTCTTCTGTTTACAAAATTAGTATTATTTTTTTCTAGAGATCTGGGAAATGGACTAGGAATTTGAGATGCTTGTGTTGCACGTGTACATCTTTGTACTGGTGGCAGTGGGATACAGCTGGACATGGTCTGGTACTTCTAGTGAGGATCTGAGCTGGGCAGCGTGAGCTGAAGACCAACCCGTGTATGTGCCTCAGGCACTGACAGCATCAAGTCACAACTGCTGTTGAAGTCTGGGCTCTACCTGGCAGGCACAATTGTAATAAGAGACCACACTCAGAGGCCTTCCTAGAAAGCTTAGAGCTGGGATGCCTCCCTGTTCCCTGGATGCCATGCAGTTGAATGTCTGTGTCCCTTCTCACCAAAGAAATTTCATTTTGAATTGAAACGAACTTGAATCAACCCCACCCGGTTTCATATGAAAATGATAAGAAGTCGAAGGCTTTACTTCACTTTTTTCACGTGAATTGTTTTGGCTTTCCTTGAGGCATCAATAAAGGCAAACTGTAGTTTTCTGGTGAATTTGACTGAAAATTCAAGTTCAGAGTAAAGTACAGAACTACCGGAATCTCTGCTTTCATTATGAACATTTCACACAGCTATAGATATAATTACATATGATGAAGATCTTATGGCAAGACATGGGCTGTTACCCCCAATTCCCTGGCAGAACTCCCAGTTAAGTGATTTTCTTTTAGCCACATGAATGTAGTTTCTTTAACTGGTACGTTTCATCCTAGAGAAAACTGCATTTTAACTGAATAGCAAATCTCATTGTATGGTGTATATAAAGGTCTTCAGAAAACTGAGTTAGTCAACAATTTTCCTTGGCTTCCTCTCACTATGGAGATTCTTATATTTGATAAGAGATGGTAATCTTTCATTCTTCTATTATCCCTTGAAGCTAAGAGAAAAAAAAACCAATTTCACACTTTGGAAAACTTATCTAGTCATACCCTTAAAAGGTTCTGCTTTACCTCGAGTGGATCACTTAACATTTTTTGCCTTGATGTATTATGCTTTCTCTTGCTTTGACTTATGAATAACTTCAGTGTAGTAATGTAAGCAACGAGAATAATATGAATTTGGGTATGCGTGTTCGGAAAAATCAACAAGGTAATCTTATTTATAGGGCATATAACTGACACACGTTACTTCGTGGTTAGTTCAGTGGTGTTTCTAAGATGTCTGTATAAAAATTTGTGTTTATAAAAATTTGTGTTTATGAACTATCAAGAACATAGTTATAACAAAAATTACTCTAAGAATATAATGATGAATTAAGAAATTATTGCATGTACTGAAAACTTGTGTAAAAAGAACTAGATGAGGCAGGGGAAGTTTTGTGTCATAGCTTTGATACAGAAGGACTACCTCAAGGTTGTTCATGGCTCTTAGCTGTTCAAATGTACTCGCCTTAAACTTGAAACTTTCTGCTGTAGCTTGAATGCTGAATTTGAGACTGCTCTTCCCCCAACTGATACTTCATTTCTCAAAATCGAAATGTGTCATGTTAGAAGTTAAGTTTGTACAGAAGAGGAAGATTTGGGATGAAGCTGGGCCTGGGCAGAAGGGAGATGGGGGTGGAGGTGCTTAGTTTTAATCTTTGTTTCTCACTATCCGACTCTATTGGCAATAAATTAATTTTCCTCAAATCAAGTCCATTTTGCCTGTGTCCGTACCTTGTAAGTGATTTTCTTGTCTTTATCTCAGCTCCTAAGCTTTTCTGTATTCTATTCTTCCCCTATGCTGTTGAGGGAGAGGAGGAGTGCAACAGTGGCTTGGGTGGGCATATGGTAGATGGCTAAGGTCAAGCCCACCAGAGTTTTGAAGACTGAATTGTCAGCTGAACCTTTTAGGTCATCGTGGAGAAGGCTGAACCATCAGTGTCTCTGTCTTACCAGTGTGCAGCTCTTTGGCGAGACTAAGCCTTTCATTAGTGACAGCAGTAACCATCATCATCTACCTTGTCTCTGTGTGTTCATGAGTGAAACAAGAGGAGGAGACTTCCTTTCACAGTAAGGTAAATGTTTGTCAATTGATGCAGGAAATGTGAGGTCTGAGTTCTGGGTGCTCTGAAGCCTGAGCTCACTATGTTCTTCCAGGAGTTGCCTGGAGTAGGGCCTATCATGCTTTAGTGCTGAGCAGCTAGGTGTGAAAATTTTGGACAGTAGGAGAGACAACTGTGATGTGGGGTGGGGATATCTGGTTTCTGTCATCTTACACTTAGAAGAAATCATAAAGGGGGTTTAGGGGTGTCTTAGGTAGTGTCTTGGAACAGGAGATCAGTTGTGGTATCAGATCCTCTGTGATTGTTAAAAGTTTCTAGTGTGATTCTCAAAATGTATGGCTTGCCCAAATGAAAAACTTGGCTACAAAACCTTAGCACTTCTTGTGGATGGCAAATGTCATAATAGTGTAATTCATAATTAAATAAACACTACAGGGTGCTGAGGGGGTTTGTATCAGCATGAGGTAATGAGATTTTGGGGATTTTTTCTTCCTCTAAAGTAGCCAAAGATAATTTGATTAAAAGTTGCAACGGAAAGTCATCATCATTAAGAAAATGCCAGTGATGGTTGTAGAGGTGCTGTGCTGAAAATAGAGGCCTTTTAGGAGCGGGGAGAGTCTGGTTATTAAACTGATTGCCACAGCTTCTCAGAAGAGATTGTAAGCTTGAAAGCTTATCTGTCTTGTGTAACAACTGCTCTAATAGCAGTTGCCCATACGGACCTGGGTATGATTTGTGTTTTTAATTAATATTTCAAGGGAATAAATGGCCTAACGTGATTAGTGGCAGGTTCCAGCGGCTGGCACTGGGAAAGAGAGCATTATCTCTTTGAGGATGAGTTACTCATCCAAGAGAACAGATGTTTTGGTAAGGTCACGCAGTGTTTGGCTTGATTGTATGCCCAGTTTAGGACCTACATCTGCTATGTATACATCTGCTATTACTGCATATGTGGGAAAGGAGTCCACCAGGAGGATTGAGGTGGGAGACTAGAGAAGGAAGGGCTGTCGCACGAATTAAGGTATCCTTTACCTGAGCAATTTTGGGGGCTGGAAGTTAGCTACCACAGTTGATGAAGAGAATTGAGTGGCCTGAATAACGCATTGACTCAATACATCGCGTCACCAATGTCTGCCGGTGAGTCTCATGAGTGTCATCAGTTAATGTGGGCACTGGAGCAGCCTGGCCTCACTGGTGGGGGGTGCTCCATCTGCTTGTCTGACCTTGGAAGCTCCTGGAAGAACTCAGTTGTATCTCCAGCCCCAGTGGGAGTAACTCAAGCCCCTTTGCCTTAGGTGACAGCTCACTGTATGCAAACCTCAACAATTATACCTGCATGTTTGCTGCATGGCTTTGAACATACTGTAGTGCAAGCACTGGTTATAGCAGTAGAGTGCCATTTGGAAGGATCAGCTCTCTGGGTGACTTTGGGCTGAATGTGTCATCCCTGTGATGGTACACAGACTGGGTCTACTCAGCAGTGGCCCCCCAGGATGTGTCACACAATGTACTTCAAGTTATAAATGCAGAAGAGATCAAATAGTTTGGAAATAATTTACTCCTGTGATTATTGCTCCTGTGAATTACAAATTACCCAAAAGCCGGAGCTGTTCGCAGCCAGAGTATTTGCTCTTCAGACCAGCACTCGAAAGGCTGCTTTTAAGAAATAAGATTTTTAGAGAACAAAAGGGGAAACAAACACTACGAAAATTTAGTTAAATGTAAATGTGTTAAATGGTACATGAACTAGTCAGGTTTTCATGATTTATCAGTTTTAAACTTCAAAGGCTCTGGTTAGCTTGCATTTTTAAAACTAATGAGTTTATCACAGCCAGTGGGGAAAAATGGTTCAAGTATATCAGCTGTAAATTGGTACAAAGCACTAAAAGGGACATTAGCCTCTAATCAGATTCTAACAGTTCATTAAACTTGCCTTTCCTCCGTGGTGCTTTGTCTTCCCCCCTCCTTCTGCCTGTGCCTCCTGTGTAAGCCAGCCTCGTCCCTTTGCTCAGGCGGGTAAAACTTCCTCAGGGACACGATGCAGTATCAGCTCATCCTTCTTTGTCTGTGAGCTAAACAGCCTAAGGGATGTTTGATGATGGTGTATTCCTGATCTCACTGTAAAATTCAACTGTGCTGCCTATAAATCAAGAAAGCAGAGGGACCTCTCAACTTGCAGAATAGGCACTGGGGGAGCCAGGAGTGCCACACTGGCTCCTGCTCTTTATCCACCTCAAACCACATCCAAACTGATGGGGCTCAGTGACACCTGAGATCTGCTGCTAATAAGTAAACAGTGTGCTGCCCTTGCTGGGAAGAAAGATGTAAAGCTAGGCACAATTTCATCCAGCTTATTTGTGGCATCAGAGACCCTTCCTGCTTTTTTTCCACCTCATGCCTCACACACTGAATAAAGATCAAGGTGCACAAAATAATTTGCTCAGCAAACATAGGAAGGACTTGTTTTTCTTCCTCTTCCTGTTGTGTCAAGCTTAAAAAGTACGGTAAATGCACAGCAGTAGCATAGCATGGACTGGGACATCTCAATAGCTTGACTCGTTTTCATTCTCATATGTTTGAATGTAAAGGTGTCCTGCTGAAAATTACTTGTTTGATCTGAAATTTTATAACTCTAAGCATTTAGGGCTTTTATGAATTATCTAAATCTACTTTTAAAGCAAAGAAATAGAGATTGCACTTTCTTATCTGTTTCACCGTCAAGTTTCTGCCTGTCCTGTAGTAAGTAACCACAGCTCTGAGTGCTAAAACACACAGGGTTCAAAGTGAGGGTGACAGAGATTTTAAGCAGGTCATTTTCTCTGCTTGTGGCACCATGTTGGAGCATGGGCATATCAGTTTCCCTTCTTTTCAACATGTTATTTAAATTACAGTAATGGAATATACAAAAATAAACAGTTTCTGCAGTATTTATATCCTGGAAAGTAGAGGTCCTGGGATGAGGTGTATTGATCGGAAAAAAAGAAAACATTTAAAATAATTTAAGTTTTTAAAGCGTGTTTTGGAAGCTCCATTAGGATAGACCATTTTCCTTAAAATTCTGCTGAAGCAACCATGGTAAGAAGGCTGTGAATGCATTCCTTATGAATAACGGTGCTACGCAGTGCTGAACGGATCTGCTGCCTGTGAAACACATGGAAAATGTTTTTTTCCATTCTGGTGCAGTTACTGAGGACTACGAGGTACCAGAGCAGAGGTGAGTTTCCAGTCTAGAGCTTGGCCTTCCAGACACATCTGCAGATTAATAACTTACTGTGAATGAGTCATTTGTAAGTGATGTGTGCTTCAGTTACGTTGTTTGAAAAACAGCCGTGATGTCTCCGCATTTCTGTACCACTGACCAAAGTGTCTGGATTTGTAAGGTCCCATTCTAGCTTGAAGGATAAAATGGTTTTTATTCTCTCCATGTTGTCCAAACTAAAGGGCAGCTGAAGACACTTGCTTGTAAACACCAGCCTTGAGCTTTGGCTGGAGAAAAAATTGGTTCAGGTTGAGGAACTGTTTGAACTGAAGGCACAAGAGGTTATTTTGTATGTCTTCATAAACTGCTCCAGTAACAGCAGGATGAGAACTTTCACAGCAGGAATGTTGATTCAGGGAAGCACAGTTCTGCAAATTCTTCTTCATCTTGAAGCTCTCAGCATATATTACGCATAACTACATGGACAGTGTATGTTTTTAACTTGCTTTTTTATGTCTTTGTCTCAGAGGTGTGTGGAGATTTTCATTGACAAATGCTGATAACTTTATAAGACAATGATAAGAAATTTGTGGAATCGTAGATGTGTGTTGATTTATAATGTGTGTGGGTACAGGCCTTCACTGTAACGTCTCTCCATACAAGCCTGTGCTTTCTCTACCAGAAGTACAAATGTTTTGACTGAAATCAACTATGCCTAAGTATACTGCCAAAACCTTCAAACTGTTTGACACCACTGCTTTCCTCTTCAGTTCTAAAGCAAGGAATTCATATACGTGTACCTGTGTGATTAATTTAAAGTTATGAAATAGTAATTGGAGATGATTTTCCCTTGTTGCTTACAAAGGCTTAGTTCTCTTTTAAGGATAACTGAAAGTATGATTTACTGTTTTAACAGAAGTAGTAACTTGGCAGCTACTCCTTGAAATTACTATTATATCCTCCTCGTTAGTTTCCACTGAAAGAAACATACTTCTGTAGTATCACAGAAACTTAAACCAGTGAATTGAAGCAAGTGTTCTTTTCATAATTTTTTGATTAACCTTGTCCTTTTTTGCCTTAGGATATCAGCGCCTTTGAGAACAGAATGTTAATGCTTGATGGGATGCCGGCAGTCAGAGTCAAAACAGAGCTGCTGGAATCCGAGCAAGGGGTAAGCAGAGGTTTGTGTGACCTCACTCTGGTAACCCTTCCCCAGATTCTCTGTGGTTAGCTGTCCCTCCCATTTTCTTTTCTATGTTTTTCTTTATTTCCACTCTTCTGGAGCATATTTTCTTGGGAGTTGTACTGGTGAGCATCTAGTCTGATCTGCTGGGAGCACAGAACAAAACTCTGCAGATGACTTACTGAAATCATCTGGGATAGCTGAGATGCTCTTGGTGAAATTTTACACCTATTAAAAAAAGGTGCAGTTTAATAAAAGAAAAAGGAATAGATTGCAGTAAAGGAAGCCAAATTCATATGTCTGGGAAGTCCATGTATGTATGTATGTATGTATGTTTCCTATTCTGCCTTCTGGGGATATTTGCTGTACTGTGATTGTTTCATCCTTTATATGCTTGTCCTATTCCAGTTTCAGTTTGTGGAAACCTGCTCTCTCTCTGGTGAAATGCACTTGTTTATCATTAAGATTAAGAAGACTAGAAGCCTCAGATGGTTAAAGCTGATGCCATGTCAACTGCTGAATACTGGACAGAGCATGTATTGGATTTTGAATTTTTTTGCAGAACTTGGCACTGGAGTGACAGTTTTTAGGAAAATGGGAGGGTATTTTCTTGCATATGTGGTAAAGTGATTGTAGATTACAGCAAGAGTATCTGTATTTAATGGATTTTTTATCATGAAACTTTGTTTCCTTGTATACATCATGTTATTCCAAAGAACCTAACCCACTTTACTAATCTGAAGACATATGCCTTCAACAAGCAGCCTAATAGAAGCAGCAATGCTATTGCCTTGTAGGGTAGGGCTTTTGCCTAATTCTGTTACTTGGCTTTTTCCCTTTCTGCTGTTTTCTCAGTTATTTAATTGAGAATTTAAGTGCTATGGAAGAGAGGGAATTAACTTCAGGATGACTTAACTTGAAACACTTGCAAGGAAATACCAGTTACTCAGGGCGTTTTTGAGGCTTTGAGAGGGAGAAAAAGGTTGGCATTTAATCAAGTTCTTGCTCACCTCTGCCTTCCTGACACCAAATACCCTCAGAAATTACTCCATGAATGTAGTTGGTGGGAATGTAAAAATTGAACTATTGTATGAGCCATGATGATGAAAAGACAGATCCATTTCTAATACCTTCTGGATGCTTTGCATTATGCCTTTGTACGTAACAGAAATGTTTCTCTACAGTGTTCAGAAGACAAAGGTTCCATTGGCATTTGCCTTTGTTCAGTTTGAAATAAATTCTGTGCATGATACATATTGCTGGGTCCTTTATGAAGAGTACTTCCTTTAGCAAAGCGTGAGTTGATTCTGGAAGACCTATTTGGTGTCTTAGGAACTGAAAGGAAATGAATGATCTATATAATTTTTTAATTTCCTTAGAGTTTTTTAATAAAATTTTATGGACTTCTGTATAAGCAGAAAATGATGTCATTTTTTCCCCAGTGACTGAGCCATTGGACAAAGAGCTCGTTTGATTTGGAATTTTATGCACTTTGGTACTAATTAAGTAGTGTCTGGTCAAGAGTCTCTGGCACCTTTATGATTCTTCATTAGGGAACAATCAATAAATACAAAATGAATTCTCCAGTTCACTAGCAGGGGAGCTGGCCATTAGGATGGCAATTTTCCAGCAAACAGCTTAAACTCTAAAGGGAGCTGGTTGAAACAGATGTTTGGCATGTACTTCGGAGACTGCTTTGAATATGTAGATGTTGGTATACATAACAGAGACAAGTGTTTGAAGGATGTGATTACCAAAATCAGCACGTGGAGCTGTTTGGGAAGATGAATATCATAACTGGGAGGCAAGAAGTGGGAACTGAAGTGTGATCCAAGTTGTAAGAATTTGAAATTGTGGTTTCTGCCTGTGTTGTTACAGCACCCAAAGTCCCTAGAGTTACGCCTCCATCACAGCATACGTGTGTACAGCGAGATGTGACTTCTACTTTGAAAATTTGGGAACTAAGATGGCATTTTGAGTCTTCTGAGTGTAATGGCCAAAGCTTCATCACTTCAGAGCTGAACACCAGACAAACCTTTCCAAAACCCAGAGGAAAACATTTGGGTTTTTGCTGTTCCAGCTCGGTGTCAGCTGTTGGCTCTAGGTTTGCTGCAAGGGCAAAAGTGAGACATGGCTTAAGGGTTATGAAAGAAATGTTTCATCTGTGATTGGAGAATCATGAAGGTGGTATCAGTTGTGGAGGAGGGAAACCAACAGGGTCTGGAGCACCAGTGGCCCTCAACCAGGATGGTGAGCACTCCTCTATCAGACCAGTGAACAGTGAGTTACCATGTTTTGCCCATGAGGCTTTAGGGTGCTATTGTCTTAGAAGGGTTACAGGACTGCTTTGAGTTGTCTCTGCTGTACGTATGAGTCCATATTTCAAATAAACATCTTCTTGATTTTAAAGAATTTTTTAAGGATATATGCCTGTTTCTTGTAGGAATATTGGATGCTTTTCTGCAGGACACATGAATATGTCATCCAGAAAAGGTGTTTTCTCTGTAGTTGTGCCTTGGTTAACTCTTCCTTGTGATTCATGGCCTCCAAGGTGGGCTTCACAGACAGGACCTTGCTGGGGGAATTTGGGTGTTGTTTGGCCATTCATGAATGCAGGACTGTGTTGCACACCCAGGTGGTCCTCCCCTTGATCTATTGACTAAAGAAGTAGAAAGTACCTAGCTTAGCTTTTTTTCTAAAGTGAACAGTGATCATTGCAATAACTTGACAACATGAAAGTAAAAAAACTCAGAAAAAAGGAACATTACCTTTCCTTTTATACCTACAGCACCAAAATGAAAGTACAATTGGAGAAAAGAAGTTTTTATATAAACAACACCAGCCTTTAACCTTAAATTACTTTTTCACTTACTTTTTTGTGACATACAGCTGTGGTGAAATAGGCACCATCTGGCCATATGCATTTCATTCATAAGAAATTCATCTTCCCTGTACTGCTCTGGGCAACTTGGTCTTCACCAGGTTGTCTCTTGACTATGTATAGTGGTAGTAGAAGTCACCCATGATGTAGATGAGAACCAGGACAGAGCAGACACTAGCATTTCCTGCTGTATTTGGATACCAAGCTAGGCAATCAATCAGCTGGACAATATGCCCTTGTTGTTTCTTGTTTTCTTATTGGAGACTTCAGTCTTTCTGCAAAAGAGATTAAGTATAATGTAAGGTTCTTCTCTACCCTTTGTGCACTTTTGTTAAAGTTTGTTTTGTATTAAATGTTTTGTTTTGTTTTGTTTCATGATTCCTCTGTGTCTTTCACTGTGTTTGGGTGCTCTGCCCACACCAGGGCTGCTGATACCACTGAAAAGTTTTAAGAAGTTTTCTTAAATAGTAGTATTTCAGTCCTTACACTGCACAAGTGTTGCTTATCTAGAGCAAGTGAAGGTGGGTTTAAAATGCAATACCGCAGAAGGAATAAGCAAAGAAAGTGTAGTCCAGCTGAGATTTTAGGGTAGCCCTGGGAGAATGAAACTGTGTGAACTACTCCCAGCTGCAAAGCAGCCCGGTCTCTAGCTGATTCTGAAAGGAAATTGGAGCTGACATTTCAGCTACGCCCCATGCACTAGATCCTTGGAGCCTGTGACTGGAGAAGAGGTGAGCAGGACTCTGGAACTGCAGCCTGTATCGGTGCCGTGAAGACAAACCTTTACCGATGCAGATTTAAAAGACACTGAGTTCAAGTTAGATCATTGTGGGAGAATAGGATTTAGGCAGTCCATAAGGAAGACTTGCCTTATGAGATAGGGGTTGCTAGTTAGATTTGGAACAAAGAAGTATTTACAAGGGAAATGGATTTTCTCTTTGCTTTGGAAAAAGTTAAAACAGTTCTGCATTGTTTTATTGTCGCCAATTTAGAGTAGTTTAATGATTTTTAGAAGGCCATCAGCATTAGCAAGAACACATGCTTATTTTTCCAGTGAACTACTGTCCTTAATTTTGCACAGGACATTTAATGCAGTCTATTGTTTGAGGCTTCAGGAAGACACAGTGCTGCTTTAATGACTTTATCACAAATGAAAAAAAGACATTACATAAAAGATATTGCATTGCCCTTTAACAAGCCTTCATTATTATCTCCCCTACTGTGGAACAGGAGCTAGCATTGCTAATAAATTGGGAGAATTACTTTAGAAATGTGAATTTGCTTATCATTTAATATCCTCCAGTGACCTACAGCTTTAGATCTTTTGGGCTGCAGTAAAACCTTTGTCTTGTCAGTTATCAGCTTCAAAAGAGGATGTGAAGAAGGTGATCTCTCCCCATGAGGCTGAAGGTGGGATACTTCAGCAGGAAAAAAACCCTTCATTCTTGTCCGTGCCAAAAACTATTCTGGAAGTAATACTTCTCGTTATAAAAATGCATGGAAGCTGGATTAATATATTGGTAATAGACACTGGGTAGAGAATTTATTAGCTGGTGGCTACTATTAAGAAGTTAGGATGGATAGTGTTGACTGGCTTCAGTGTGAGGTTTGAAAGTCCTGCTAGTCATTGCAGAATGTGGCCCAGTTTCTAAAAATTGGTAAATGTGTCTGACTTAGTGTTCAGTTGCACTTTCTCAAGTATTTGCTGAGTTGGGCCATAAGCTTTTGTTAAAAGGAGATATAAATGTGGGACTTACATCCCACAATCAATCTTCAAATACAGAGAATGATGAACCACTAATTTTCATCAGTCTTTTTGTTTCCAGATCTGCAGTCTCATCTGTTCCTTTGCCTGCATTTTGTCCTCTCAAATCATCACTGAAGGATTATATATCCTACTCTGAATTCTCCTCCTAATTCTTCTTGATCTGTCTCCATTTGAATCACTTATCATGACTGAATTATCAAAAGAAATTATTGAAATGACAAAAGCCTTTAACAAGCCAATATTGTTCTGTGTCTTTCATAGCCAGCCAAATTATCTTGTTGTCTCATATCTGAAGAATGCCATCCATCCTTATGTTGTTACATACATAAACATGTTTTACTTCAGCCTGGGTAATAGTGACATAAATATTTTATTTTTAAAGATTTCCAAAAATACCTATTCACGTTCAGTTGAGAATAGTCTCAGTGACAAAGCGTGCTCTGTGACTGTATGGGGAACTGTTTTGCGGTGATTCATTCAGCTTGGGTACATTCTTTGTATTAGTAGAAGAAAGAGCACTTCTGGTATTTGCTGTTGTCATTCGTGAATTCTGCTTCCTTCAATTACTTATTTGTTTTCTGAATTACTTAATGTTTAGCATGACTGATTTGGGGAAACAAGTTGCGTATGGACAGTGCACATGTATCAATCTCTTCTGCAAAGAAAGCCCTTCTTTTACTATCTGTTGGTTTTCTTCATCTTGCAGTAGGCATCACTCCAGGAGTGATACTGAGGTGTTAGAATCACTGCTGGTACAATTCATTGGTTGCTTTACAGTGCCATAAATGTAGGATATTCTTCAGAAAGAGAATCAAGATCTGACTCCAGAACCAGGAAGGACCTAACTCACAGGGCATGATGCAAAGCCATTTGAGTTGTACCTAAGGAGATAGAGCTGTATTTTCTGAGCACTGCTGAAGGATGTGCTTGCAGCCCAGAAGGGTACAAGACACATTCCAGAAGGGTTATGTCAGTTGGATTAATTAAGTCAAATCAAGCATTGCAAACCAATGAATACTGCAGGTGCTGTTTCATGTTGCTTGGAAGCTTGCGTGAAGAAAAAAGGTAGCCAGCTCCTACATCTTCACTGTCATCCTGGCAGTCTTGTTCAATCCATTGCTGGTGACTCAATGACATTGGAGAAGGTAGGGTCAACTGATCACTGGTCCAAGAAAAACCTAACCCAAACGCAGAAAGGGAGTGGCTGTATGCATCCTGCAAGTCATACTTGCATGTGAAATCATGGATATCCTCTATTATATGGAGATGGGGAGGGTGGGAAAAAGATTGTGGGTGCTGCTTTTGCTTAGAGCTGGTGACCTGTATCTGAAACTACATCCTGAGACATCTTTACTGCTTCTGAGACCCAAACTGCCCGCTTCGGGCGTGTCTCTGCACTGCTGCATTGCCAAACACTGAGTCTTCTCAGTGTTTCATGTTCCTTAGTCCTTTTGAAGTCAGCTCATGTGTAGAGAGACAATGGGTTTTATCATGGATGTAGGTGTGGTTTCCTTACTTGTTTCTTTATGTTTTTTTCCCTCTAGGGATCAGACCCAAAAATGCAATGGAAAGGTAGTAGATTTAAGACTTGTAGGAAATGATAGCTTAACCACCTCACCAGGCAGTCTTTTTGCCAAGTTAACCAAGACTGCAGAATAAAAATGCAGGTGGGGTTGTAAGATGTATGATGCTGTCTGAAATTCACACTAAGTGAAGTATCCCAGATCCTCTGAGACTTAATTTACTGACCACTATCTGCCATTGCTTTCCTTTCCTCAGCAGCTAAATTGACTGTTACAGAGCACAGCAGGGAATGTGCTCCTTAATCTGTCTGGTGGTGTTTGTTGTATGTATGGTAGGAACAGGGGGATTTTCACTTGTGGGTGAAAACTTAATTGTGTGAGGCATTGTACCAGTAAAGGGTGGTCCTAGGGTATCTAGGTTTAATTAATCAGAAGTTTAGACTGTCTTTTAATGGCCTTCTTCAGATATTAGTGACTGTGCTTATTAGGAATTCAGCAGCAAGTGTAAAGGAGTGAGGCAGAGGAATATCTCTGATCCAAACAGCGTGTGTTTAGCCAACAGTGCTATGCCCAAAAGAGATTTCCAATGTCTATAGTAATAGAAGGGCAGCAAGAAGATGATTTCACTTACAAGAAATATAGATTTTTATGAAGAACTATTTGGTAGAGGAGAAGGATAATAATTTGTCTGCCAAGACTGGAGTAAGTTTCATAGAGAATGTGGGATGTTACCCAGAAACTTAACACAGCTTAATATTGTTAGAGTTCCATGGGAAAATCACAGTTACAGAATATGTATGTTAAATACATGAATTGATAAGTTTTGTGTGCTCATATGGATTGGAAAAATAATGTTGCCTTTGGGAGAAGAGAAGTTGACCCTTTGATTGGAGCATAGTGTTGAAGTTCATTGTGAGATTATAGTTCGGTTGCTGTCTATCCCCCATCAACTATTTTGTGAGCTCGCCTTCAAGCCAGTTTGCTTTTTGATGATGTATGACCTCTCAGCTTGCTCTGCTACCAGGGCTTATGATGGGACTCTCCTGGAAGATTTATTCAGCTGAGAAACTGGGCATAAAGAAAGACAAGCATGATATATACAAGCTGTATATGTGTCGGTTACTGTGAATCCTAAGTCTACATTTTGGGTTGAAAATTGATTCTTTCTTCAAAATGTGAAAGGTCAACCTTTCTATTACTTCACAAAAGAAGTCACTGAAAATAGTTAAAAAAAAATTTGCAAGAAAAATTTTAACCATCCAAATAACTACAATTAATCTGACTCCCCTTGATAACCCCAGTTCCAATGACTCTTGTGTGCCCTCTATTTCATTCTCTTTGGGGAATCTAATATTGACAGTTTATCTGTAATTTTGATTGAGTTTGTAATCCTAACTGAGGAACCAGTGAGGTATGATTTTTGCTCTTACACATCGTGCCAGAAGGGTATTAATGCTGTAGTCATGGAAGCTCAGAACATGCCATATATCAGCTGGTACACAGCACTGTATTCTAAAATCCTGTTGCACCTCTACCTCAAAACTCACCATAGGTCTGTGTTGTTTTGTGTCACAGTGCAGTGCAATTCTAAGATACGGCAATGAGCATTTTAGACGTCATATGTGGAACTATTATTGGCATATGAAAAGCAGTTACTCTTGTCTGGTAACTCACCTGCTTGGGCATCTGAAGTTTAGTTCAGGTTGCAATGGCAGTGAAATTCAATAGGTTACAAGTGTACATAGCCCCTCTGTTCCTATTAAGAAACTGAGGAAGGTGAGTTAGGTAATCGTGCTTTTCTTGAAAGAAAGCTGCCTTGAATTACCTCATGTTTACTTCGGTCTACGATCATATATGTGCATGGGTAGTGCAGGCCTGCTGGTGCATGGTAACTTCTTTGTGGTCCAGAGCTCTTGATTAAAGATGTTTTCTATTGAAACATCTCTGTGAAATAATTGTTAATCACAAAATCTATAAGTTACAGTTACTTAGCTAGGAGAAAAGTTAGTCATTGTGTTTGTTTGTTCTACTCTCAGGTGAGTTTAATGGAATTTTTTTGTTTTAATGCTCATTAGAGTAGTCAGGTCATTATGGCAGTCTGTATTTTGCTCACCAGGGCACGTTCGTATGTTCAAAGTAGAAATCAGATGGAAGTGACTGGGCTCTTGTCCTTTCCCTTTGACTTGGGTAAAGTGAAATATTTGCTCTTCCTGGTTCTCAGTTTGGTAATTGCTATACTGTATTTCTTTAAGAACTCTTGAAGTGAGAAGTATTGTGTAAGTGTGCATTGTTACTATATTTTTATTATATGGTGGCTAGCCCAAGAAAAATAAGCATAAGCCAATATATCTCAATAATTTACAGTATCACAAATGCTTCAGCAGCATAAGACAAATGCCATTATGTTATGATAGTACCAAAATTATTTTAATCCTTGCTGTTGGTTATGAGAAGGGATTACTTCTACTTTACTCTTGTTCATTGATGTTCTGTTGGCTTTTCTTTTCTGTTGGAGGTTGTTTTATAAACAGTCTTTTTAATGTATATTTTACTCTTTTTCTGTATCCTGCTGGGGAACTACTGAAAGAGCTGTATATATTTTTTAGCATCATTGGCTTTTTTCCTTATTTCTCCCTGTAGAGTCGAGTCCTTACATAAATTACTTTAAAGTTTCTGTTTTCTTGAGGTTTTTTTTTGTTTGTTTGTTGGTTTGGTTTGGTTTTTATTGTTTTTAAGTTCCCTTCACAATCTCCTCACTCTCCTCCTCTCCCCACCCCCACCCTGTTACGCATTGTGAGGATGAATATTTAATAAACTGTTATACAGGCTGCATCTGCTTTGAGACATCCTTTTACAGATGTTGTTACTGCTTGGTTGCATCACTTAAACATACCAGAAAACCGTAGGAACCAGAGGCAGAAAAAGCCAGCAGCAACCAAAGCTGGTGTTTGTCCTGTCCTGCCGGCACAGGTCGCTGCTCATGCCTGCCATTGCCCAAGGATGGAGCCCAAGCAGATAAGGACGGTAAGACCCAGCCCATCGAGGTGGGCAGGGAACAAGGAAGAGGAGGAGAGCTGCTGAGGATGCAGTGGAGGGAGGACCGGTGATCTTCCCAAGCAAGGCTTGTTCATGGAAAGGATCGTGTCAGATCAGCCCCCCCAGCGCTGTCTCCTCCAAAAGGCCTCAGTTCCCCTGGTTCCTGGAGGGAACACCAGCCATGCAGATGTCACATGCATCCTGCCTCCTTGGGCTCTGTTGATGTTTGTAGCTTGTTTCCTACTTTCGTAATATATGCTAGAGATTGGTACTGATACTGAGACACTGACTTTGGCTTTGATCTTCCTCTGTGATGCTGTGTGTAGAGTTTATGTCATTGCAGTGAGGGAGTTACTGGAAATTCTGTAGCAGTCATATCAGTTTGTCCTTGGAAGACAGCAGCATCACCCTCTCCTGTCTGGGCTACAGATTTGCTCGGTTATGTTTTTAACATAGTAGATGCCCTTCCACGACATTTTTCGCTTTCTTTGATAGCTTTTTGCCAGTTTCTAGCACCTGTCACACATGGTAGAAGAAGGTGCTGCAAGGATATCGGTGAACTGTATCCCCTTTCAGCCATGAACCCACATTTTCCTTGTTCATCCTTGTACTGCTGATGTAGTGGTAGAAATTCTTGTTGCCTTTGATATTCCCTGCAAGTCTGTCCTCCAGCTGGGCTTTGGCTTTCCCAACACTACCCTTGTGTTCCGGTGTGGTATTTGTGTGTTCATCCTTTTCTTGCTCCTCCTACTATACTGCCTTTTTGTACTGGAGCTCCTTCATGTGTTTCATGTCTCCTAAACTGGTCTCCTGATGCTTCTTGCTTTTCTGAGTGGTTACATATACTAGTGTTGTACTTGGATCTCCTGAAATACCTTCCCGTTCTCCTGTGCTGTTTAAGCCTTTTAGAGGTATCTCTCATGGGATCCCACTTAAGTTACCTGAGAACTTCTGCTCTCCTGTAGTTGAGAGTCTAGATTCATCTGGACTAGATGTTAGTTAGTACCATTCTTTCTTCACTCTCCTCAGGCTCTCAAACTCCATTGCTTAGAGGTCATCACATCCACTGATTACCACAGCTCCACCTGTTCTCTTTCCACACAAACAGTGGTTGTTTTGGTTTTTTTTTCCATATGGGATATTATGAGAATGCAGGCGTGATCACAGTGCACCCGATGAGAGGTGGTTCTTAGGCATGCAATGGCAGCTGTTACCATGTACCTCCAGAAGGCACAAGCAAAAAGCAAGCATACAGCAACAGTGTCCTGGTATACCGGCCTGTACCTGTCAGTGTGCAGCTGGGGACCACATGAGCAGAAGGTGACGTTTAGTATTGCAAGTGTTCACTGCTCGTTGAGCTCCGTGGAGATTCCCCTGATAACCAGAGGCTGTGCTGTAGGTTTTGACCTGTAAAACCCTGTCTTGCACCTGCCTACTGCCATCCTGAGACTGCAGTAGGAGCTTAAGATGTAGTGGTATAAACGGTGGTGGCAATGAGAGCATTTCCTGTGACAGACTCTTGATTTATTTTCCCATTTCTTATAGTAAAACAGAGTTGTGGATTTCTAGGGAGTCCATAGGATGAGGTGTCTGGGGAGGGCAGAAGCTATGGTGTTGAGAAAAAAAGACTTGAATTTTTCTTCCTTTAGCTACTGAGTATTGTGGAACAATGCTGTATGGTAACTTCACGGTACTATAAACATTACGTTTAATAGAGTGCTTAGGGCATTTATACTAATATGTTGTTCTATTGTTGAGTAAAAAGCAGTAATGTTATTGATGGCTTTCGACAAAAAAAAAAGTCCCCTGTGGAAGTAGTAGTGGTGTGGGCCATGGTTTTTATGGTAGAACAGCATTTTGGGAAGCTCGTGTCCACTGTTAGCTCCTCTGAGGTTGTTCCAGTGCAGGGATGTGCTCTAAGCTAGGAAAAAAAATAGGGAAAAAACCAAAACACCTTTAAGAGTTTTTCCTCTCTAAATTCGGGTTATTTTACAGATCCAGGTTAAGGTGTAGGTATAAACTGATTAAAATGTTAGATCTGCAACATCCACAGTTCTGTGTGATCTGGAGGTTAAAACATGCTGTGCAAACATGGCGCAGAAAACATTATTGATTTTCATGAGAGAAAACTTATAAAACAGCACAGAGAAATAGAATAGAGGCCAAAACAGTCTCATTGGCTTCTGAATAGTATTCATTTTACAGAATAAGCTAAAAAATCCGGAGTGAAAAGGTAAGTAAGTATTACTTATGCCTGGTCTTGGAAAACAGTTAATAGTTTGGCTTATTGAAGCTTGAGTTTCTTTCCTTTGTTGCTGTACATGTTAGTTTTCATTAGTGGATTTAGGCTGAATGACTTGAAATATGCTTAATTTTTTCCCCTGAATAACCATTCGCAGTATTGATGGGATAAAGAGATAGTTTAAGACAACTGTTAACATGAAATAAATGTGTAAGTTGTTAGTATTGAATACCCAAATATTAATTTATTCTTAGGTTAAAATTCCATAAATACTTCAAGTCTAAAAAGAGGTCACCTTGAGTTTCATAACAATTTTACTGTGTAGATTGTGACCTTACTGTAGTAAGAAAAAAGAATAAGTATTTCTTAAAGGCTAAACAGTAATAAAATAGCTGCCTTCTCTAGAAATTCAGTAGCTTTAAATGGATTATGGAGGGACACTTGCAGCTTCTCTTAAATTGGTGTTGGCAAGTTTGTCTGCAAACCCTAAGCTGAAAAGACACAAAACAGTACTCAAAATATGTTGGAAAAGACCTCCATGATCATCAAGTCCAGTCTTTGACCTAATACCACCAAGTGCACTAAACCGTATCTCAAGGTGCCACGTTTCCTTGTTTTTTGAACACTTCCAGGGATGGTGACTCTACCACTTCCCTGGGGATCCTGTCCCAGTGCTTAACCAGTTTCAGTGAACAAATTTGTCCTAATATCCAACCTGATAAAGTAAATCCAAATCACGTATACAGAGCATAAAATATTTGGTCCTCAGTGGAAAGCATGCTGTGAGCTTGTTCTTGAAATTCAATATTAAGTATTGAATACTGAATATTAAGAGTTCAGCAGAGAATGTAAATATCTGCTTGGCTTTTAAGAACTGAAGGAGTTCTGTTACTTACTCGTGGCACTAACTCAAGGCCAGGGTGTACCATGCAGGAACCTTAAATCTGTAAAAACTGCTACCATAATCTCTAGAAGTCTTTAACGGTCTTTAAAATAATTGAAAGAAATCAATTGGATTAAATATCCTTGCATTTTAAGGCAGAGTAATGTATGACGTGTTAGGTAATACATTACTAACATAATACTTGTTCTTAGTTTTGTTTAAACTCTTCTGTTAAGATAATGTGCAGTACATCTACAGCAAAGAAGGTTTTTGTGAAGTAGTGAATTTTAAATATTCTTTATTGACTGATTTTATTCGTATCAAATGCCGGGATGAAGCGTGTATGAGAAGGTTTATTGTTGATTATGTACCCTGATTTTTTAATATGTTTCTTGCTTTCACTCAAATGATTTCTAAAACCATATTATGTCTAAAAAGATAAATGTTTTTGTTGTTATCCATTAGTTAGTGGTGAGGGCAAATTATATCAGCAAATGTAGCTGGAGTGCATACTCTGTTAAGCTAACTTTCTGTTTAAAAATTCCGTAATAACATTAGATGAATTTGCCTTGCTCAGTTTAAAATAAGGGAAAATACATTTTGCCATCTAAAAGATGGATGATGTAGGTCAATAACTGAGCCCTGACCATTTCTCTGGTGTGTTTAGGAGTTGCTGTTTACATTGAGTGTGTTCCTGAACTGCTGCTCCGCGGTGTAATGTCATTGCCAGAGAACACGATGACTGTGCACACCCATGGGTGCCAGATGCAATTTAAGTAAAAGCCCATGTGAAGGAGTATGGTATAGACAGTAATGGCATGAAAGGGTGAAGATGGATCAGTGATGCTCTGAATCCTTGGGAACTGAAAGTAGGCAGAGGGATAGAAATTCATGGTGGGAATATGTTGCCATGCCAACCAAGTAATTTCTCTAACAGGAGGAAACTGGTAATGAATAACTGCTGAGTGGGAACTTTAAGAGAAAAACATGCTCTGTGCAAAACCAAAAGGTTACATTTTTGATAATCGACCTTCATCATTCCCCCTATGAAATTCTGCGCTGGCAATCTGTCTGTCAGAGCTTCCTGCTGTCCTGTACCAGACCCTGCTGTGCCCATCTGCTAATCTGGGAAGTGCCTGCCCGCGGTGTGGTGATGGGTACCAGTCCTGAGCCCGCGCCACAGGCTGACCTGAGCCCTTTATGGATCAGTTCGTAAGCAGCTGTGAAAGCCAGATGTGGGTTTCACCGGTCTGCCTCCCTTAATAGCTGTTCTGGGTGTTCCCTTAAATCGCTGACTAGTATATTTACTTTGTCTTCCCTATGTCTTCTAAAACAATGTGGAAACTCTGCAGAGAACTGGCATCTTTAAAAAATACTTCTTTCTAAACCCAAATCAGCCATGTGTTCTGGAACTTGGACATGTGTTGTTTGTGTTTGGTCTGTAGCTCTTTAAAGCCTTCATATTTTATAAAAGAAGGAATGAAAAAAGACATTGAAACTTTATCTAAAATGTTGATTTTTCTTTCTGTTTGTCTTGCCTTATGCATTGCAGAATTAGTAGTGCAAGGCACTTGCATTGCTTTACCTCCAGTGCCCGTAAAGCAGTGTTCACTTTGTGCCGTGATCTGTGTTTGGATGAGTACTCCCCCTATCAGGGTTTGTGCACTTAGGGTGGTACAAGCCACCTCCGGGATCAGAAGAAGCCAAACATGTTAGTAGGGAGTATCTCTGGATAAATTTGCCCTTCCTGAGTTCTGAGCTGCTGCAGCTAGGCTTCTGCTGGTCCCTGGCATGGCCAGGTATCATAGAATCATAGGATGCTTTGTGTTGGAAGGGGCCTTAAAGAACATTTAGTTCCAGCCCCCTGGCATGGGAAGGGACACCTTCCACTAGATCAGGTTCCTCAAAGCCCTGTCCAACTTGGCCTGGAACAAATAGCTGTGCTGTGCACCTTGTGTGGGTGGCTTGTGCTCCTCTGCTACCTCCTCTCAATTCCCTTCTCCTTTAGTTGTGTACTTGCAAATCTCCACTTTCTGTGCTTCTGTTTTAAATTATGACCTGTCCTTTTTTGGGCAGGGTGCAAGGAGTGCTTATGAACCTTAACAAGATTTAATACTCCTTGTGGTAATAACCTTACTATTAGTAGTAGTGAAGGCTAGGTCAGACATTGGAAGAGGGTGTCCCATTCCTTTGTTCTTCCCACCTCTTTCTTTCTCCAACTCCTCAACTGCCATCCCTGAACAGATGCTGGTACCTGTGGGATTGCTTAGTGAGCCGGTTCAGCCTGACAATCTGACATAAAAGTAGCTTGGAGGGAGGGGGTGAAAAACCCAACAAAATTTTGGCTTTCTGGGGAGTCAGGCAAATGCTGAAGTAGTCTCAAAGCAGAAGGAATGTGCAGCGAAGGGGAAGAGTGACAACGCATGCTTGGATATGTGCTACCCTAATTCATGGCTCGTGCTCTTAGTCATGCTGTGTGGATGAAGCGCTGTTTGGGCTTCGCCTTTGCAGTTTGCAGGTGCTAAGTGACTGAACAAGGAAGGCATTTTGACTCCAGCAAAAGACAGCTAAGTGACATGGCATGAAATAATGGAGCCGCCTGACAGCACAGCCTGTACTTAGTAGGGTGATACGGAGATCTCCCTGAAACTGTTTTTTCTGATGGAATCTGCTGCTGGTTTTTTTGTTTTGTTTTTAAATCTGTTTTTCTGAGCATGAGAGACTGCGCATGTAAAAGAACAGCAGTTCTCAAATACCATGAAGAACTGTGTCTGAGGCTCATCCTTTACAGCACCTCTGTGTAACCTGTGCTGTTGCTGGTAATGGAGTATATCAACATTTTGAGCCAAACAAGGATCAAGGCCTTTATGCAGGTGATGTATCTGCATGCTAGAAGTCTTGGGAGCATGCAAAAAAGAGAAAAAATTAAAATGCAGTGGCAGAGATATCTTAAGATTTATTGCACCATTATCTCACGTAAAACAGTAAGATTGTCCTGGCATGACTGAGCAATAACAATGGTGTGAGAGTATCATTATTTATTTTGTCGACCTGCTGATTATCCCTAGACGTTTCCAGAAGCCAAGGCATCCTCAGCAGAGAGGTCTTTTGTTTCACGTAGTTTCACATACAGTCATTTCAAGGAAGGAAGCTGGATCTACATCACGTTTCCTTCTTCAGTATGTTCCATAGATGGGATGTTTTCATCTCTGAGTTAGTGAGACTCCGTAAGTGGGAATGATTTCTCCTCCTGGCTTCTGTTTGCTTCTGTAAAACCTGATGGATAAGCCCCTGAGCACATGACTTGGAAGTTTACACTGGAAAAACATAAAGAATGATCCTTTTTGTTATTGACCTGGAGGAAAAATGAGCTCCATACAATATATACCCTCTCTTCTGAGTGTAATGAATCAGCAATTACGGCTGTCCATAGAGCCTGGAGATTGCACAGCTCAAGATACAGCCCATGACATAATGCTGTTCCATCTACAGTCATAGGTTTATTTTTGGGGGAACATTATTAGTGAGTAATAATAAAGTGTTAATATAATTCAGGAACCGTCTGGACACTACTTGAGCGGGAAGGTTGGACCAGATGACCCACTGGTGGTCCTTCCACCCTGACCCCTTATATGATTCTGTAATCTTAGTATGTATCCCAAGAAAGGAACTTGAAATTAATAAACTACCCATTTTTGTAAGAGGAGCTTCGTAACCTGAAAGTGATGCACCAAACATGAAATTTCAATGTTTTAACGTGGATAGAGCCTAGTGCTAGTGGAATGGCTTAAAAATGAAGGTCACTGGCAAATAGCAGAAGATACTTGATCAGAATGGCATTTAACAGTCTGTGATCAATATGGATACTACTATTACTGATTGGACATGGTTACTGTTACATACAGCATAAAGGTTTTGAAGCAGTTGCAATGCCAGGGTTTTCAGTATGTGCCTAAGACTGTTCTCATTATGTATTTTTTGTTCTCAGTATTTTGTTTATCTATAGCACTTTGTGTATTTCTAGAGATGTTTCTTAAAATTCACTTATCAGTTTGCTCTAGGCAAAAAGTGGCTAAATTGAAGCTTTCAAAATAGCCCTCTTCGTACAAGATACAGATAAATGTATTCATTATGGTTGAGCTTCAGTTAAAGGCTCAGTCTAGTCTTGAATTCAGAGTGCATCTCCTCCCAAGTAAATCATCTCCTTCACTGCTACCCGCCACTTCAAGTCTGACCTTGAGGAAGTTAAAGAACTTCTCACCGTTCTCATAAGCTTGGGGAATGGAAGAAAAAAGAAGGTTGAACTCTGTTGGGTCAAGGAAAGCACTCTTGTCACGGATGTCCTGAACATCTTAATCTGGTCAGATGTTAGGTGGAGAACCTTATCTGAGTTCAGTTGTCAGGGAAGAATGTATGGAGGAGTGTTTATCTGGGCTAACCAGCCTCTAAGTCAGAAAGGAATTAATAGATGAAAAACAACTGCTTCCATTGTGCCCTGATAAGAGCAAGAAGTCTGTGCCTTTTCCAAAACTCAGGTATTTGTTTTGTTGCTCTGTTTGGGGAGTGAGATGAATGCTGCTTTAGATGATGTCCAAATGAATTTTGTGACCCTAATAGGAAAAAACAGCTTTTCATCTAATATGTGTGATTTCATCTTTGCTATGTTACACTAACCTCTGTGTCATGTTTTCTCAGTCTAAAAATCATGGTTAAAACCTGATCATCAACCCTGTGTGTTTCACTACTTTCCTTAACTCTAAGTGCAGCTCTTGTCTTTTTTTAAATGCTTGACAACCTGTTCATTAGATTGGTATCCAAATGGCATCTGATCAAGTACGTGGCATGACATCGAGTGGTAATATCCACAAAGGAGCTTAGCTGACACTTAACCTTTGTTATGTGGGCATGTGGTGGAACATACTGTGCATTAAAGCAGTTCATGGTTCCAGTCTGGTTGTGTGAAGTGGTAGCAGTAGCAGGCTGATTTATTCAGAATCCTCATAACCACCATGGTGAGTCACGCCAAAGGTCCATTTGGCCACACACTCCAGCAGGATCTCCAACAGGTGAGGAAAACAGGGAAGATGGAAAAGGTCCATGTTGTGTGATCTTTCCTTGGACATAACTTTGATCAGTCAGCATTTTCTAGGTGATTTTAAGCCCATTGCTATACTTGAGCCATTGTGTTTAATAGCCGCTAATGAACTCTTCCCAGTAAAACAGTTTAATCCATCTTTTAACTCATTTATCCTTCTGATTTCTGGGACACCTGTTGCAATGTGGTGGTAAATGTAGGCTACTTCTTTTTCAGTTATTTTGCAGCTATTGTCTACCAGTTGCATTTGGTTTTATGTTGGGAAGAATAGTTTCCACGTCAATCAGGATTTTGATGTTTATCATAGGACTTCAGTCATCATTTTCCAAAACCTAGGCATATTATCTGCTTTATATATCCTTGAATGTTCATGTCTCACATCAACCTTGTAATCTTTTCTACTTTATTTCTTTCCCCCAGTGCTAGCATAGATGTAAAATGCATGCTAACATACATTTTTAAATATCAGGTTCAGGATTCTTCTTCGGTAAGCTAAGTATTTAAATGTTAAATAGCAGTGTCTGAGCTAATCATGCTTAATCTTCAGGACCAGCAAGTCAAAAATCCTCTGGCCCCTTGATTTTTCACCACTGGGTAGAATGGGTATGGTAACCAGCGCAGATTAAGGTGTCAAACACATCAATAGCATCTGATGCTAGAGAAGGGGACCAGATGTATGTGCTGCATGTTGGATTTGTTGAGTTGTTAGGTGGTGTTTTGTTTTGGCCTCTCCCTGCATATTCCTTAGGTGTGATAACCTGCCCGACATGGTGGAGCTGATGTTCTCTGGCAAGTGGTCACATTTGTGTTGTCACTCATTATATATGTAAGATTCTGTAGTGAGTTTGCATGGCCAGGTTTTTGTAGTGGGGGCTACAGGAGTGGCTTCTGTGAGAAGCTGCCAGAAGCTTCCTCCATGTCTGGTAGAGCCAATCCATGGAGCTCCAGGATGGATGTGTCACTGGCCCAAGCTGGGGCAAATTAGAAATGGTGGTAATGTCTCTGTGATAACAGATTTAAGAAGGAAAAAGAAAATTATTGGACAGATCTAATTGAAGCCAGAGAAGAGCAGGGTGAGAATATGTAAGAGGAACAGCCCTGCAGACACCAAGGTCAGTGGAGAAGGAGGGGAGGAGGTGCTCCAGGTGCCAGAGCTGAGATTTCCCTGCAGCCCCTGGTGAAGACCATGGTGAAGCAGCTGCCTCCCTGCAGCCCATGGAGGGCCATGGAGATGTAGAGATCCACCTGCAGCCCATGGAGGAGACCAACACCAGATCAGGTGAATGCCTAGAAGGCAGCTGTGACCTCATGGGAAGCCCTTGCTGGAGCAGGATCCTGGCAGGGACCTGTGGACCCGTGGAGAGATGAGCCCATGATGGAGCAGGTTTCGTGGTAGGACTTGTGACTCTCAGGGTGACCCATGCTGGACTAGACTGTGCCTGAAGGACTGCAGCCTGTGGAAGAGTGACCCACATTGGAGCAGTTTGTGGAGAACTGTTGCCTGTGGGATGAACTCGCTGGAGAAGTTTGTGGAGGACTGTGTCCTTTGGAAGGGACCCCACACTGGAGCAGGGGAAGGACTCTTCTCTCTAAGCAGCAGCAGGAAAAATATGTGATGAACTGATCGTAACCCAGCCTCAGATTCCCTGTACCACTGCAGGGGAAGAAGTAGAGCTGAGGAAGGGATGGGGGAAAGGCGTTTTTAAGATTTATTTTATATCTTGTTATCCTGCTCTGATTTTATTAGTAATAAATTGAATTAATATCCACTATTTGAGTCTGTTTTGCCCATGATGGTATTTGGAGAGTGATCTCTCCCTGTCCTTATCTCAACCCATGAACCTTTCCTTGTATTTGCTCTGCCCTGTCCAGTTGCAGAGGGGAGTGATAGAGCGGCTTTGGTGGGTGCCTGGCATCCAGCCAGGCTCAACCGACTACAGTTTTCCAATGAGTTTTCATGCTGTAGGTTTTGGTTGGCTTAAAACAAAAATGTTACCAAAAATGCCTCAGCCCCTGCCCAAAACAGGAAAGTCCTTGATCTACACGAAGTTCATTCTTGAAAGATAGGAGGTTATTACCATTTTGGCCATGTCTGTCTTCCATGCAGCATTTAAAAGAATGGGTTGCACACCTGACACTGTAACCTGGCATTGTCTTGAAGGAAATGTTTTGTTTCCCAAGAGAGCTGCTGTAATGTAACCCATTGCCACCAGGGCAGCTCCATTTACATGTTCTGTTTACAAGTCAGCCTTGTATGTGCACAGTAAGGGTTGGTTCTTCCACATGCATTTTGTGTTATTACCTTGTCACTCAGTATTGCAAGTTCATTCTGCAAGTCTTTGTAGATGGATATCAGATATAATGAATATAAGGAAAGTCTCTGAAATGTGACTTAAAAACCAGAAATGCCATATGTTAAGTGTTCTTTAAAGGGCCAAGAATACTGCATATTAAGTAACATGACCTTTAGTGCCAATCTCTTGATGTAATTAGCATCGGTCTTCTCACTTAAGCAACTTCTTATGTCAAGTGGCAAGTTCTTTCTTGGCATGGTGCTGCTGAGCGTGAAGCCCTCTTGTCTAGGCAGTGTAACTCTGTGCACATTGTGCTTTGGCTGTTACCTACTGCACTTTTTCATTGATTCTGGGATTGATTGGATGGAAAGTATACTTTAGAAAAAATTCTTTCTGTGTCTACTTTGAAATGTATAAAATATCCCTCAGAAATCACAGAATTCTATGTCTTATATCTGAAAAGTGCTAATGGGTTTATTGGTTATTTCTTTAAACAGGTGCACTGTTCTTTGCAAATACATTGTTTGCAAAGTCAGTGACACAACCAGAGACCATTTGCTGTACAGCTAAATGCTGCTTGATTGTTTGTCGCTATCTCATTGTTCTTAATTGGAACTATATTGAACTTAGGATCTGCAGAGATCTTAGTTTGTCTTTTAATAAAAAAATTATACTACTTCTTTTCTGACCTGCTTGCTTTGCCTGCTGTTCATAAGGGATCATTTGGATGTAATTCAGCTTAAATTAAACTTTGTGAGTTTCCACTGTTACTGAGCTGTTCGTATTTAACATCTTCAGCTTCTGAAGTGTAGTCCTCCTCTTCCACATGAAATTTGTCCTTGGTATTACTGCCCCATCTTTGGGTCCATTTAGTTTGGTGGGTGTGTTTTTCACATTCATGGCGCCTCATCCCTGTGGCACTTCCATGTGAGGGAGGATTTCTAGAGAGGTAGGCTGGCAGGACAAGCAACACATTTCCTGCACCTTGCTGGGAACAGAAGTGGAGCTTTATGGAGGCACTGATTCCTCTGCACTCCAGGGTCTCGACTTCCCACAGTGTTGAGGCCTGGCTGGTAGGTGTGTATAGCAGTGGGGAATTCAGTAAACCTTGAACTTGGATTGATTATTTCTTCTATGACATGAATAAGAAAGCTTTAGTATTAGTTGAAATGTTTGAGTGCATCTTCCAGAGGAAATGGAGTATTGAGCAGTCACTGGTGACAGTGGAATAACGAGTACAATCTGTTGTCTCGTTCACCGATGGTTGTTTGTCATGAGCACTGAACAAACAGAGAGCTTTGCACAAATGATAGTGTGCAATCATGTAAATGAAGCACAGGGAGAACATTTTAGGAACAATGGTACAATGAAGTTGTCTGTGCATGGTCCCGTTGATCCCAGCGGGATTACTGACAGAAAGTACCACTGGATGTGAGTTGATTATACATGACTCTGGCTGCTCAAGCAGATGTCTGCCCCTTCTGCCTTGCCCTCAGACCCCCACTTCATTTTGTTGTCACCGTCCCATGGTATATGCCAGTACTGCTTCCAAAACACAGTATCCTCCTACCTTGTCTTCTTGGCTGCACATGGTTGACCTCAAGCTCCTTCTTTAACAGTAGCATTCCTAGTGCATCAGATTGAGGAATGGGTATACAGTAAAAATGAATAATTTTTTTGGGAGGAAGAGGTGATTCTCAATCCACTAGTTCCCTAGTGCTGGTGTGCAAGCCCCTATGGCAGCATGAGGGAGGAGGCAAGTTGGAGGCAGGAGGGCAGTGGAGTTACTGCCTCTTGTAAGATCAGGTTTTAATGTCGTTTTCCACTGGTGTGGTGCAAATGCTACTCTTGGTTAAAAAGACCAAGGTGATGAGTTAATTCCTTACCTGGCGGTAGCTAGGCCACTTGTTGTTACTGTATGAAGATTTTCAGCTTGAAGGCCTTTTCTCCAGTATTTATAATTTTAAAGATTGCATATAATGCATATCCCTTTGCTTTTTAATAGTGGGGTTTTTTCACTGGAGAGAATAAGACCAAGAAACAAAAGAAAGATTAAAAAAAAAGAGAAAAGGTTGCCTTTTATTCTGAAAATAGATGGTTTTAATTGTTGGCTGAACTCAGTGTTACTTCTGGGCAACAATCACAGATTTTCTAGGGTCTGTGGAGAGATTTCCACAGATTCATGTGAGTCAGCAGTTCAAAAATAGAACCTAAATTGCTGTTCACACTCTGGACAGCCTGATAAAATTACTTTCTTTTTCATTTTGAGGTTACAAGGTATTAGAAAAATACAGAAAAAAAATCATAGAAAATACTTTTGTTATGATTTTCTTTATCTGAGAAACTCTACTTAAAACCTTTTTGCTAACAGATGCAGTTCATACTAGGTAAGCACCAGCAACAATAGCTTTGTATTTCCTGGAATTCTTTTAAAGTCTATTTTTCTATGAGTTTCAAGTTTAGTTCGTGGTAAAGAGGTTGCCCATGCTTCTTTTGGCAGCAATCTTAATGATTCTCTTCAAAAGTTTATAATCAGATACTTGGTGACAAAAATTAATGTCTCAATGGAAGCCAGTAGGGAGAACTTCTGATTGATCTTCTGTTCAGAAGTTATTGGCAGTGTGAGATATTGTCAGAGTAAGGAACATTTTCGGTTATGTCCTGTGAAATTTTGGAGAAGCAGTCAAAACACTGTTGCTAATTTTGAACAACCTAACTTTTGAGCTTGGATCCCTCACTCTCTTCAAGACCAATGGTTCATATCTTAGCAGAGGTTAATTTCTTTCTTCATTTATATGAAATAAGTAAATTGAATACTATGCACTTGACCGTGTGTGTGTGTTTTGGATGAGATCTTAAAACCTGAGATGCTGTTTATTCTGTGTGGGTGTTAAAGATGCCCCTGTTAGGCTATATGCTGCTTGCAAGTTGCTTAGTACCATCCACCCTATGAGATGAGTGCATTTCAGCAGTGTTAAGTGTACATAGTTGCAAAATGTTTTGGGATCCTTCAGAGCGGTCTTCCACGTGTGTCTGTTGCACACATTTATTGTGCCTACTGCTGTCATGTTCCTCTCCATTTGTCATCATTGTTTATTGCATTCATGATGGTTACTGTGTTAATCACATAGTTTCAGAAAGTAATAATCTGTTTAATATTTTGAGCTGGCATGGCTTAAGTTTCATCCAGACTTCTATAATGATGCGAAAAAATTTAGCTGTAAATTGCTCCCTGGCCTTCAGGAAGTGCATTAATGATGGCTGGGAGCCTTGACTTACTCCTGTTACTGAAGCAAGCTGCAGATATGCAGGACTCCATGGAATAAAAGCCATGCAGCATCAGGCAAGTATTCAGTTTGTCTGGAAGTCCAAGATTTTACCCTTTTATGTAGCATTTGTGACTCCTCCTTTGGAATCCCTCAAAGTCAGACAAAATTATCATTTATAGCAATCCTGGTGGGGTGAGTTAGTCCATAATTTGTACTAATACTCAAAGAAAAGCATAATAATAGGTTAATACGGAGGTAATGTGAGGAGCTAAAGACAGCTTGGCCTGAAGATATTTCCATGGCAACAGAAAGGTCCCTACAGATGTCTTCCTTCTAAACCTGATGCTGTTTATTAAAGGGTGTCTGTAGTACAATCTGTAATTATCATTAGGTAAAGAAAGGTTGTGAACGTGGGTGTACTGCTTGGCTGATGCTTTCTGACTGATTTGTTTAGCACAGCTTTGAAATACAGTTACAAAAGAATATTAAAAACCTGATATCATTTAGCAGTTTCTCTCTGCAGGTAAGTTGAGACTTCATTTGAGACTGTACAGGGATGATAGTTTGAGAAGTTGACAAACTCTTTTGGCACTATGATTATTAAAGATAAAAGACCATCAGAAGCATGCTGGACAAATGAAAAAATTCACAGCTGCAGATAGTAAGGGATGTAGTGTGCAACAAACCAAGGTTTTGTAAACAGCAAAAAGCTTCTGTAAGTAAAGGGAGACAAAGGAAACTGTAAGACCATTATCTAAAGGAGAAATTGAGAAAATAATTGAAGACAGAAGTTGGAATACTAATCTACCTGTCTTCTGTCTTTACAAAGAAGGTTGATTGGTATCAGCTACTTAGCATGGTTGAAGCTAACAGCAAGGTGGAAGGAACTCAGGGTGGAAAAAGGAAAGAACAGGTTAAAGAACCCTTTCATGAATTAGAAGCATTCAGGTTTGTAAGCTTAAGGTGGAGTTTATTCTTTTCTACCCAAATAACTGCTGGAAGCAGTTTTGTGTCCAAGAGCAATTACCTTGTAAAAACCTTAAAGGGCAGGTGATATCCCAAAAGAGGGCCCACAGAGAGTATGTTCTTAAAAGAAAGAAGGAAGATCTTGTGATTGCAGACCAGTCAAACAAATTTGGCATCATGAAAGACACTCAGAGACATAACTCTTCAAAAGCACATGCTCATGAGTAGGTGTAAGCTGGACGTGTTATGACAGTTTTGTAATAAAGCACGTAGACTTTAAGTCTTCTAGTTGGTTACAGTACTGAGGACAAAAACAATGATTGAATGTAGTGAGCTTGTGAAATGGGTTTTATGAAATTACTGCTTGAGACAGAGTGATTTGGTGACACTGTAGCTCAGCTGGGGTGAAAGAACAGTCCAAGTGTTTCTTCTCAACTTCAGTAAGGCTTTGATGGGAGACATATGTGACATCTCAGAAACAATCTGGAGATTTTACAGTGTATATGAAATTATTACTATGTGGATGACTGCAGACATACACAAGTATGTGATGTGGATGCCTGCAAACAGATTAAATGGTGGTGGTAGTCTGTTTGGCAGAGGAATATGTATCTGGTGGTGTTACCGAATTACGGATGGTAGGATGCAGTTGAATGTAACCACAGGATCACAGGATAGTTAGGACAGGCAGGCACTTCAGGATATGATCTGGTCCAGCACTTTTGTCAAGTAGGACCACCCAGAACAGGTTGCTCAAGGCTGTATCCAGTCCCTGTGTGCATATCTCCAAGGATGGAGGCTCCACAACATTTCCTGGCAACTTGTTCCAATGTTTGATCATCCTCATAGTACAGAAGTTTTTTCTCTTATGTTTAAGTGGAATTTTCTGTGCTTCAGTTTATGCCATTGCTTCTTGTCCCACTAGGCATGACTTGGGAAAGATCTGGTTCCATCTTCTCTACTCCCTCTTATGTGTATTTGTTATAAACATTAAGATGCCTCTGAATGCTCGCTCTGTGTTGATACACAAATGTTGTGGTTTAGGAATGGTATTCTCCACTTTAGTGCTCCCACTAAAACTGAGCACTGCTTGCTCTCCCCTCCTCTTCTTCCCTGTGGTGGGCTGGAGAGGAGAATTGGAGGCACAAAAGGCAAAGATCACGGGTTGAGGTAAGAACAATTGGCAGGAAACAGTAATGAGATAAGGAAACGAACAGTAATAGCAAAAATATTAATAACAGAAGTAGACAAAAGAGAGAGTGATTCACATGCAAAAAATGCTCACTGCAAAGCTCAACCTGACCTCAGCCACACCACCACAACCGCTTCCTCCAGCTTAGAACTGGCATTATCCAGTGACTCCTTCGGCTCAGAAACGCCGTTATCCAGCCACTCGCTCCAGCTTGGAACTGGGGTTATCCAACCGCTCTCTCCAGCTCAGAACCAGTGTTACCCAACTGCCCCCTCTGGCTTGGAACTGGGGTTATCCAGCCACTCCTTCCAGCTCAAAACCAGTTACCCAGCTGCTCCCTCTGGCTTGGAACCAATGTTATCCAACTGTTCCCTCCCACTGGGAACTGCCACCACGCTTACTTGACCGGAAGGAATCCCTTCTCCCCAGAAGAAGCTCCCTTCTCCCCTTGCCCCTGGCAATGACATGAGGTGGTATAGAATAAACTTCCATGTACTGGCCATGCCGCCTCCCAGCTACCGCAGGAAATAGCCCTGTCTCGGCCAGAACCAAGACAACAAAGCCTGTGAACTTCAAGCTGGACTGCAAGCATTATAGAGGATGAGATTAAAATTTGTAAAATGGAGGTGAGATCCATATCATTAAGAGGAAGACCAGTACAGAAAATTAACAAATAATTTTAGACTGGGAAATCAAGTCAGTAAGTGCATAGCATAAAATAACCGGATAGAAGAAGTTTGATGGATAAATATTCATTTAGTCTAGAAAGGAGAAAAAAGGGCAGCATCCAAATTTTTTAAAAGGCTGTTTATAGGCAGCAAAATAAATATTTCATATTCTCTGAGACTATGATGAGAAATTTTAGTTTTCCCAGGGAAAACCACATAACTCTGATGATAGCTAAGTGCTCTTAACAGATCCTCTTCTGAGGTTGTGAAACCCTAGTTCTCAAAGTTTTAACATTAAATTGAACAAACCTTTCTAAACCTATCTGATTCAACTTTTAGGACAACAAAAATCATTGGTTTCTCCCTTATCATGTGGAATCTTACATTTCTCTGCTGCTGTGATCTTGTACAAAGGGATTTTTCATTGTTGTGAGGGATGGGGTGTCCTTTGAATGTGCTTTAGGATGTGGTCTGTCACTGTTGCCTTAGAATTTGCTTTTTTAATTGTTTTGCCTGGGTTACAGTTTGGAACTGAAGCAAATGTGAAAACCTGAGTCAGCTGTCAGAATTAGGGTGATACTGTAACTCCCTGTAGTGTGTGCATGTCTGATTAGGGGCCAACTGTCATTACTAGAGGAAAAAATTTAGCAGCGGTCCATTTTACAGTGTTAATAAATTATGCCCTCATGAGTTTTGCTCACTTGTTTGCCTGGAACTGACATTTTAAATTGTAGCTCAGTCAGAAGATGTTAGTTGATATTCATGGTAAGGTCCACATCTGCATTTGAGATGTAGTGATTTTGGCAGCTAGGTAAACAGCGAGTAAGAGGGGAGGAGAAATGTGGCAAATAGATTTGTGAAATTATTTTTTTATAATAATATCTTCCATGAATAATATGGTACAGTGCTCTTCTGTTCATACTGATAGGCATTTTGCATATTACTTTGTGGTACATGATCTCAGCTGAGATGGGAGCAAGAATACACCACCCCAATAACAGAAAATCTGCTAAAAACCAACGGATTATCTTTGTGTACCTTAAGATGAGCAAATCAACCTTTGATTTATTGCTAGCCTGTCTCTGCAGAAGTCTGCCAGTGCCTAATCAATGTCTGAAACTTTCCAAAAATTAAAGAGAAATTCTGACTGCTTCTACAGCATTACAAAAAAAAAAAAAGTAACTCAGAAGACAGAAGCTACATAGAGCTGAGCAAGTGCTTTTGCCTTCTTCTTCTTCTTTTTCTTTTTGATCATCATTTTAGCATCTCCTGTAGATGATTCTTTTTATTGTTTATTAAGTTAATCCCAAGTTATATTGGGGTTAGTGTCTGTTGGGAGAAGAGAAAAGCAGTGGTCTTGCAAACACAGGGCTGTTCCTTGAGCCTTGTGAACCACAGCATTTTGTTTCACTTATTTTCTCAGAGCCTTACAACTATTTTGTGCTTAATTGCAGCTTGCCTTAGTTGCAGGAAGATTCCTGGGGGGTTGTGTATTTTATTTGAATTAGACAGTGATGGTTGCAGAGTTCTAGAAGTGTGAAAGCAGAGATCCTGATGTACTTGCTCGAGGCTAGTCAGTCTCTGAGTTGAATGGTAAGCTGACGTATTTACTTTCTAACCATGTCTCATGCTGAATACACTTTTTTAATGTTGTAAGGGCTGAATCATCTACTCGTTTTTAATAAAAATGAAAACATACATCCCAAGATTATTTGTAAAGCTTTTCTTTGTAAATTAAATGGAGAATGAAGGAGGCACCTACCTCTGCCTCTGGTTTATGCAAGCGTAGATAAAGTGACTGGTGCAGGCATAATCTCTGGCATCTGTAGATGAGGTGAGTAACATTATGCAACCAGTACAGTCCTTCCTTTCCTAGTGGTGTTTGCAGTGGGAGTTTGGATTTTGTATTGCCTTGGGATGTAGAAAATTCTGTCACAGGACAGGAGCTGGTCCTTTTTCTGACTCCCTAAGCCTGTCCTTTATCCTGTAGACTAATCAGTGCAAAAACATGTCTGTATTTGAACACATAGCTATTTTAGTTTATTTTCCAAGTGTTCTTCAGCAGAAGAGTAGCTGAATCCATATTGATTTAAACTCTCCATAGCTTCCATCAGGTACAAAAGGGTGCAGGAGGGCTTTTCTGAAGAATTTTGATGTCTAGAAGTTGTACATGACCAAAGCCAAGGCATTTGAATGTGACACTATGTGTTATATTGCTTGCTTTCTTGTACATCACAGGTGTCAGAGAAATACTTGATTTTTATGCCCTGTTTGTTTGTCCCAGTCATAATTGTAATCAGAGAAGGGCAGTGATACATTTGGTGTGCCTGTTAACGTCAGTGTGAAGTTTGCATTTTCAGCTCCGTAGGCGTTACTAACATATAGCAGTGCTACAGTGGGAGTAGTGCTGAGTGAACTGGGAGGGTCTGGGACACTGTGGGTTTGTGGACACTTTCAAGTCTTTACTTAAACAGTCTCTGAAAACAAAAATTCCGTGACAGGCATCGTGTTTCACCTAATTCTGATCGGCTATTGTGTTTTAGATAGTTAAAGCAATGTGGTCACTGCTTGCAACTCAAGACACAAACAAAAGAAACCCCAATGTTTTTCCTTTCAAGTGCTGTATGCTGCTGTTCTGCACACTCTGTGCATGTCCAAATCAGAGAGCTGCTGCTTGGCATTTCACTGTTCCCTGGGTCAGTTAAGGTAACTTCTCAGCTTCAAGAAGATTTTCAAAGAAAATGAGCTTCATACACTTGCATTTAGAAGCTTAGATAATTTCAAAGTCAGTTGGAGATGAGCTTGATTTTAAGATCCTTCCTGTAGCAGTCATTGTAACAGGTTTCTGAATGGTGTCAAACTGCAATGCAGCTGTTACCTGAAAGAACTGTGTTTATTACTGCTGGAAAACAGTAGTGAAAAGGACTTGAAAGGAAAATGATAGTTAGCCAGCAAAGAATCAGAGTTGAAAGTTCATGAACAATGAGGGTGCTCTGGAAAATATGCAATTTTTAGAGGTGCAGGGAGATAGCATGTCAGCGTGCTTTGCTGTACCATGTGAGTCTGAGTTCACAATCTAGTTTTTGCATGGATGTCAACTTTACAGTGAGTGGGGTTCAAATGTCAAAAGTCAAGATACATCTGTCTGCAGGATTGAAGCTATGCAACAACTAAAATTTAGCTTAACAGTAGTAAAAACAACCCCAAATGTTGCCTAATGGTAAGCATTAGAAAAATACTGAACCAGTGTGTTTCACTTACAAAGACTTCATATAAGCTTGGTATGCTATGTCAGGGGCGGGGGGGAAGATGGAGGAAAGCCCTAAAGAAGAAGTCTGAGGAATATCTGTCATGACACTGCTTTCTTTTTAAAAGAAACTCTACTTGCTACTGAATAGAGAAAAGATGTCGATGGGTTTGGTTTCTTTTTTTGCTTGCTCACTTGTATTTTTTCAAACTTTCTACATTGAATGGAGTGTTAGAAGGCCACTTTCTCCTCTTTTGCTATCCAGCACCTTTGACATAGAAGAGTTGTGAGAAACTAAGCAAGCATAGTCCATACAAGTATTTTGGGTTTAGACTGCCTTTATAGACAAACTTCTGGGTTCTTGGGCTTCTGGATTCTTGGTGCATATATTTGGTTGAATCCACTCACCAGGGCACTGGGAATATCTGAAGGTGTTTGCTATTGAGTTTTCAGCATTTACATTGTATATTTCCTGACTTTAAATATGGAACTTCATAATCTTTGCTGACTGTGGCTGTGGTTAGAACATTTGATTGATTACGCATGAAAAAATCCATCAAGATGTTCTCAGTTTCAGTCTAACAGCTCTTTCTCCTAGTTGTGACTGTAGCCGAGATCAGAATAAAACCCTGTTGCCCACAGAGTGTTGGTGGTGATTGAAAACAGCTCCTAATTTAAAAATTGGCTTCTCCTTGATGCAGAACTTCTGGTATCAAATTTAATCTCTCTCCTGCTGTTCCAGTGGTTGGGCTTGCATGTCTGGGAAGAAAGTCCAAGTAAATTTTGGAAGACATTGCACAACAGCATGAATCAGTAATTCTGGACAAGAAGGTAGTTTCAGGGATGGGGGTGGGCAGCTAGTGAGAAGACCATGCTTTTATTATGGTTTAAGTATGGAGTGCAGAGTAGAGCAAGGAGAGGCTGTGCCGTGTGATCTCTGTGGGTGGCAAGAGATAATGTTTAACGTGTGGGAATGGCCTTTAGGGACATAGTCTTTATAATGCTATCTGATTTAAAACTAAAAATATGACTTGCTACAGCCCTGTAAGATAGCTTGTAATTCTGTGCCCTCACGTCTACTCCAAGAGCCACATGATGGTGTTTGATAGAAATGGATTTAGCTGCTGTTGTAACTGGCAATGCCATATCTGTTATTTCCCTCAGGTTTTTTTTTTTCTTTGGCCTTTGTGTCCCCAGATGTCTTTCTGTGGGCATCTCCTATGAATGCAATTCTTGTCTCTCTCTAACAGCAAACCAGAAGGAGTTGGCTGTAGTTAACCACTACTCCTGTCCAGTTCTGGCAAGAAAACAGGAGTAATGTTCTTTCCAGAAACTTTGTTCATTTGCTCAAAACACATTAAATATTTCAGTTACTTCTGAAATTTTTTCACTTGGCTTTTAATACTGAGCTGGGTAGTGTAGAAGGAATATAAAGCCAGTAAAAATAGGGTATGTTTGGAAAGGAGACATTTAGATCATATCAAGGCAATCAGAAATGTATGAAGACAGAAAAATGTAGACCATGCTTCTCTCAGAAGGACTTTCAGATGGCTACATTAAAGTGGCTGATGGTTCACTGGAGAGCTGATGGTGCTCCCAGTGCAACTTGGGCCTTTGCCGAGGGACGTATCCTGTTGGACAAAACTGCTCATGTGGGCCGACTCCTAGGAAGTAAACTTATGAACTTGCATTAATTACTGACACATTCTCTTTGAAGACTACTGGAATACCCAAAGGAGCAAACTGATGTAAAATTCATGTCAGAGTTTTCTTTAAATGGATCCTTTCCTAATAAGACTGTGAATTCAGTGAATTATGAATGTTGTGTATGGGGGAGGCGTATGGATGTAGCAGAGAGGGAATAGAGCTGAGGTGAGAGGATGTCAACATTTTTTGCAAGCCTCTTTGGCCAGTAACATTAAGGAAGCAGCACAAGAGTATTTAACTCATGTTTGAGATTGCCCTAGAACATCTATCTTTGTGAGTTTGATAATTTTTAGAAGTTGTTTAGATTTGTTGTCTTAAACTTGCACCTTGTAAAAAGAATGATTAATGAAATATGCAAATATAAAAAGCCTTTGGAATTGAGGATGGTTTATTTCTGAGTGCTTTTTACCTCTTTAGTTCCAGTGATTTCAATAACTGTCTGAAATTTAAACTTCTTTACTTTCTCTAGTGGATAAATCAATGACAGGATCAAAGTACTGAAAAGCAGGATCAGGAACTGTTTGACCTGTCTTGAAGACTGAGACAGAACAAAGCTTCTTAGATTTCTCTGCTTGCATACATTTTCCCTGTTATTTTTTGTGCACCTTTTAATTGATTTATTTCTCTGTTAGCGGAAATTCTTCTGCCTTGAGTACCAACTAGCTTTACAAGTTGGAAACTCAGATGTGTCCTATAAACCTAAAAATTTTCCTTGGAAATGCAATCATTTGGTAACCTTGGAAGATTTCTCAAGGGTGGAACACATTTCAATACAGAAGCTTTGCAAAACTATGTTGTGTTTTGTTTCCAGGTCTTCTAAGTCTTTGAAGAGTTTTGACAGTGCTGTACTTCTGAGTCTCAGCTGGGCCTGAGCTGAGATCACATTTGGGGATATCTGAAGAATGAGAAATAGGGTTGGTTTGAAGGACAGACTGTTGCAGTTGACTGCAATTTTCCTGAATTTTAATCAAGCACAGAATTTGCTCTGGGACATACCCATAGATCTGGTGAAGGCTGTTTTACCCCAGTCAGTTCATTCACCCCTAGTGCAAAACTCATGCAGAAGGTTTCCTGGGAAGTACGTGCCTCTAACTCTTTCCCCTCCCAGTAGTCTGTGCTGCAGCAGTTGGGAGGCTGGAGCAAAATAACCTTCCCTGGTTAACTGGCAGAGAAGAAAGAAATGGAAGGAGCCATTATTTTCCTGTCAAGATTTCCCTGAAACAAAGAGGTGTGGAATTATGCATGCTGAGGGGTGTCTGTGGTCCTCTGATTAACAGCAGAGGCCCAATTTCACCATCAAAAGCATTCTTAATTATAAACCGTGTTGAAAAGGCTGCCTTGAACATTGAAGAAATGATATTAACAGAGCACATCTGTCTTTGCTTAGGTGATCTGCAGGCATTTTGTGGGAGTGTTTTATTAAAAACATTGGAAGTACACAGAAAGTAAAAGAGAAAACTAGAAATATGTTATTTGTTTCAGTTTAATCACAGCAGAAGGTGTTGCATCACTGAGGAACTCGAGTAGCTGATCCTGGCTTGAGTGTGAGAAAGCTTCCTGCTTTGCTGCCTTAGCAAAGCCTGATATTCTTCCCCTGCAGCTGGTGACATAGTGTGTATCACAAGGTTTTCCTCAAATAAAAGACATCCATCTTGGTTATTTTATGAGTCTGCTGATTAAAGAGATTTTATTGTAATTACTATGACTAAAACGCTACAGCAGAAGATGGAAATGTTAATTTACAATCTGCTTACTGACCAAGGGTCATGTGATAATGGATTGGGACAGACTGTGGTTTGCAAATGGGTGTGAATATTCGGAGCCACTAATTTGAAGTGGCAGATACGGTGCCATGGTGCAGGTTTCAGAAGGGATGTGTTTGATTAACCAGCTATGGTGCAGCAGTGGTTGTGTGACAGGTTGGTTGAGAAATTATCACCTTTGGTTTTACGCTGGTGGTGGCCATGTACATGGTAAAGGAGGAGAGGGAAGAAGAAGAAAGATGAACAGGGATTGAAGATCCATCTCTGGCCTGTAGTAAGCAGACTGTGCTCCAGACCCACCACAGCACTTATATTTCCAATTTCTATTTAACAACGGGGATTTACATAGCTATCTAGATATGTAGATCAGGTCTTTAATTCTGTTTCTTGAAGATGTGTATATAGTCACAAATGTTGTATTTTTCCAGCTGTAGCATTGGCCCTGGTCTTTTTTCAGAGGCTTTGTAACTCAGGATGCAAGATGTCTGGCACCCACACTCTGATATGGTGCTAAAAGATTTGAAAGTTTTATAGATGTGGACTCAGATGTTCAGACAGTAATAGTGGTGGTAGCCTAATACCAGTTTGAATGGGTTTTACTGCTTCTATGGAAATTTTGAAATAGAATATTCCATAGCAGAGGGATAATCCTTCCTGAAATTACCCATCTTGATATACATGTCCTGTTAAAAAGATTGTCCTAATGTGTAAGCATAAAAAATAATTCCTACAAATTTTACTTCTTTATGTATGTTACTGAAATCTCATGTATAGGTTAATTTATTTGCAGTACTGTTGAGTCTTGTTATGGGCTCTTAGTAGATGACCGTACTGAAACGTTAATTGTAACTGGCTTGAACTAACAATAAACTAAAAGAGTGTTGATAAAGTTCTTATTTTGGAAAGTGATATTATATTATGGAAAGAATAGTTTGCAGTGCAGAACACTGTGTTTATATTGTGGCTTTGAAGTAAAGTTTTTCAGTTGATCACTCTAAAAGCAGTGATATATCTGATAGCATCGTGGGGAATTTTGGAGATTTTTAAAAAAAAAATTACTACTGTTGTGTATGATAATTTGAAAATAAGGGTAGAACTTAAATGCAGATTCAGGACAACTGATGAAGAGCTGTTTAGGTAGATATCGTTGCTTTACAGAGGAATGTATAACATGTTTCTGGGATAGCATTTAAATTATGTATGATTTGTAAATGATCAATTACAACTGTGCTCCAGTGGTGGCAGTGGAAAAGAGAAGTAGCAACATCCTTGTAGCATTAGGTCTGCTCTACACACGGAAGGATTGCAGGCTGGAAGCAACAAGTGCATGTGTTAGGGATTTGTTTCTGGGAAATAATCACCAGAGCATACTGTATATTCAGTACAAAAATATTTCTTGCTGAACGTTGTGAGCGGCTACTGAATATCTGAAGAAGATACAAAAAATAAGAAGCCAGAGCTGAAAAAGGCATTTTAGTGATTGGCCCCTAAGGAGCAGATTGATGAGCACAGCTTGAAATCTAATGGGATTAGAGCTGATATTAGAATTCACTCTTATCTCTTTTGATCTTTGACTATGTTAGGACAGTATTAGGGTTTTGCTGGTGTCATAAGCAGAAATGAGTTGGAAATTCTCAAACTCAAATATTTATTGGGATATTGAGGGGAATAGTAATAAAAACTGGCTAAAAAGAAAGAAGTGGTGCTCATTAGCGTTTGTTTGGGTTTTTTTTGTAAAGGATTTGCAAAGATGAAAAAAAAGAGAAAAAATAGATACTCAAGTGAAGCCTATGTTTCATACAGATTTTTCAGTTGTTCTTCAGGTCACAGTAGAAATGCTGTCAGTCAAAGAATAGACCTGGCCTCAAAAAATTGTCTTTATAATATATATGTCTTTATACTTACATCTTTACATGTACAGATAAATAAATTATACAGTATGAATATAAACACACATATCTATCTATATACAATTATATTTAAATATATTCATTTGTATTTTATACTTTTTGTATGTGTATCTCTATATAAATAAGAATTGTTGTTCCACTCTTCTTGATGAATCCCAAAATGAATGGATTTGGGTTGGACATTATTATAGACAAATGCATTCTCAGGCTTGAGCTTAGATAAAAGCCTTGTCAGTTGTTGATATCAGTATAAAGTCAGAATGAAAAGGATGGAGTAGTTTGGTAGGTAGTGCCAAGACAGATGTTTAAATTATGAGGTGTCTATTTTGGGGTGGCAAAAGGAAATCTATTGCTGTGTTTGTTGGGGATTCTGGATTCCACCAAACAAAAGCACTGATCTCACCCTGAAGCACATATGATGTGTTTATTGGCTTTGTCACATCTCTTAACATTGAGGCAAAATGCCAGTGGATCTGTTATAATTTTATTAGGATGTCATTTCTGATAGAGTTGGTAAGCCATAGAAAATAGTTGCTGACCTATATGTAATTACCCTGTGACTGAGAGCTCTGCTGTGGTGGAAATCTGTGCTCAGGAGACCATGGAGGATGTACCAAAAGCCTCGGTCAGTCCCTGAACTAATGCCAGATTCTGAGTTAAAAGGCAAGGAGGGAGGAGGGCAGTAAATCTTGACAATGCACAGCACTGCTGAATAGCATGTGCACTGTAGTGCCAAATAAAGATGCTGCACCTCACTGCCATCAGCGTGGATTTGGAAGGTAGCTGGAGTGCCATTTCTAGCCCATGGTGACATCGGGTAGGTCTCCTGGCCCTGGTCCCAGGCAGCCTGTGGTGAGGCTGCCAAGGGCTTTGTGGGGAGTGTGATTTCGGAGACGTGCTTCAGCTGAGTGTATGAATATGTTGTTCAGTAATTTTTTTCCAATTTTTGCGTGTTTATCCAAGGTTTTGACAGAACTTTGAAGTATTGTTTTGTGGTATGACTTGACTTCAATTTCAAGTGGCCCACAAGGGAGGGGACCTAGCTTTCTCCCTTGATGCCATCGTTGACACCTTGCATGCCTTCATTGCATCCTCAGTCTTGTTTTCACTAGGAAAGAAAAGGTGGTCCTTATTGACTATAAACAAACTTCTGGAGATCTCCTGGCAAGTAATCCCATATTCCCAGAGCTCGATGTGTGGCTGGCAAATGGTAGTTAGCAGTACTGCACGCAGCAGCCTTTGGCCATAATAAGATCTTCTGGTCTCTCCAGAGCAGTCTCTTGACATGACTCTACCAGGAGAGGTGTTCATTGTCCTGCCATCAGCCCCTTGCTGAGGTTTCTGTGCAGTGAATGTACCAGCGCTGTGTGGCTGGGATAAAAGCAGTGATTCATCACCCAAAAATAAGTGCTGTGCTGATTATAGCTGCCAAATACTCAGTCATGAGTCTCCTCCCTGTTAAGCATTTGCCCCCTCTCTGACTGTGGTGTAAGCAGATGGTGGGCAGTGAGAGTTAACCATTGATGAAGTCAGTCATTGCTGGAGCGAGTGGTGGCCTTGCAGCTGCCCCAAGGCTTTTGGGACATGTGAGGCCGGGTCTGCAGTCCTCCCCTTTTTTTGGTAGTAATCTTGGTAGTTTAGGCAAGCAAAAAGCCACAGCTCATTGCTGTTGGAGATGAGTTAAATTTAGTTGCTGTTAATGGAAATTAAGTTTGGTTTTCATGTTTGCTGTCTTCTTCATCAGAAATTGTTATTCTATAAGGTGGACCGATTCAATACATCTACTTGAGCTCAAAACTGGACTTGGTCTCAGGCACCCGTGCTATTTAGTAACCACACAAGTGTTGTATTATCTTTCCATTTGTTTTATATCTAGAGTAATAGTATGTAAATCACAGATTGTATCAAGTTACATTGTGGCTTCAGTAGTATAAACTCAGACAATATTTTAATTTTCAGTAGCTTTATGATACACCGTAAAACAGAAAAGACAGCAATTCACCTGTGCCCTGCTCATTCTTTCTAATCACCCATGTATTTTTAGTTTTCATTTTCAAAAATGTCTCCGTCTTGAATGCAAATAATGAATCTTACTCCATTTCATCGAAGTAATTCATTACTGTAGAGCTATTTTTATTGTGTTGGTCACTTCAGAGTTTTCTGTTGAGAATAAATTGAAACACTTCACTGGTTTCGGTATTAAATATGCTTAATAACTCTAGTTCTCTTGATTGCCCTAAAGGTGATAATGCCCTTCCTGGGAAAGCCAAGATGAAGTTAAAATTCAGTATTCTGAACATCCTTGAAGTCTAATGCCTTCTGAAAGCCTATAAATGGTGCTTCATTTAAAGAAGAAGAAAATAAGTCTTTCTGAAGCATCCTATTGTCAGGTCTGTTTTAGTTTGGATGAGTAACATTGTGCTATTTCTGCTCCCTGCTGTGCTTTTAATATTTTTACTGCAGCTTCATTCTGACCCATGTGTACCTGTGGCCAAAAATTAATCTGGACAAAATGAAGGGGATATTGGCAGATGGAGGAAATCAGAATTTCTCAATGAGATTGTCCTTTTGTAGAGATACTTTGCTTCCCTTCTTCATTACCCACCCACTCTGCAGCTTGAGGTCTACAGTTAAGAGTTAGAAAGGGGATGATTATGCAACTTGCAACATGAAATCTTGTTTATCCTTTGGAATTTTTTAGTTAGGGTGAGAAATCTCTCTTTTTCACTGTACAGGTGGAATATTAGAAAAATCACGAAGGGATGTGTTTTCTTACCTTGGTTTTAGCCCATTTCAGAATGTGTATGTAAGCTGGTGGCTGGACCTGGTTAATAAAGGCCAGCTTTTTTAGGTGGAAATCCAGATCTCATTCTTTGGGGAGACAGCAGCCCCACTCAGCCCAGGAGCTCTCTGGCCTCTCCTGGCTCTATTGTTTATAGGCAAAGGTTACTTCTGCACAGCTCACCTGTGAACAATTACTTTGTAGACATTGAAATGCAGGATCAGGAGATACTAGCCTGCCTGAAGCCTGTTTGTGATACACCATTATGATGGCAGGTCCTAGTGGATTTTTTAAAATATTCAAAGTACACTCTCCTCAAATATTCATACTTAAGTCTAACACCTATTATTGTAATAATAAAATCAGTTTGACACACTCCTTTCACCATCAGTAAATTTTCTGGATTTTATCTTGTGTAATGTAGGTTATTGGTTTATTGACTTAAGCTGTAGTGTTTTGTTGAGTTTATTTGGTTAACTTAAAGTGAACTAAAACCCAACTCTTAAAACTCACAGCAAGATTTCAAGAGGGATGTTGACCCATGAATACCATAAGTAGAATAATATTTGATAAGTAAGTGCCTCTCAAATTTTCATAAGCTACTTACCTGTTGAGGAGGGAGGTTTGTCTGGATTAATTCAACAGCAGTAACATACCAGAAATACCATGCTATGATAATTTAAACAGATAATATATTCTGGATTTTCAGCAATTTTATTCTAGGGATTTTTAAAATTTTATTTGCATATATCCCTTTGCTTGAGGAACGGAGTTCAGTGCTAGTTGTGGTTTCAGATCACCTTGCCCAAAGATCTCTTTCCCTGTTTGTGCGTTGAACACACTTCTACAGGGCAGATGCAAGACCAGGAATTTTAAATTGAGGGCTTGTTTTTCCTAATTTTCTTTCTTAGATCCTTCAGTTTTGAGCTAGATGAACTAAATGAGTTAATCTATTCAAATTTCTCTCTGTTTCATGTGATTTTAAATTTTTTTATTCTTCCATAGTTTTTATAGTGTTCTGTGTCATTACCAAAAATGTATATGGAAGGAAAATGAGTAGCATACTTCCTACTATTTATATACCATGGATTTGACCTTTCTGACAGATCTGAAGCATTGAAGGCAAGACCCAGAAACGTCTGTTCCCCAGGAGGATTTGACTGCTTGTTTGAGTATAGCCAGACTAGTTCTTTTACTGGACAAAGCTAATCCGTAAGGGAAGTACTGTAAGAAATGTCTCACATCATTCACAACCTTTCATGCAGGAGAGGCCTATTGAACTCAGCATGAACTTAATGATACCTTTCCAAGCACCACCAGTTACTGTATTTGTTGCCTTTGTTGTACACAATTGGTACTGCAAGTGCTGCATTATCTTCCTGAGTCTTATTTTGGTATCTTGAAAGAGTTACAAAGTAAGCTACTTTTCCAGAGGTAACTGGTTTAGCCTCACAATGATAAACATATCCCTGCATGTAGTGTCTGTTACTTTAGGATGTGAGGAAGATGTGATTTGAAATATCATAACTGTGGTGTGTAATGAGTATTTCTCAGATCAGATGTGTTAATATTGTTCTGTATTTGGAAGTCTCTTGGAGACAGGTGGGATGAAGGCAAACCATGAATTAGGTTTTACTTGCCAAACTTCTCCTTTTCTTAGGTTTAAATCTTACGTAGTACTATAAAAAGATTGGTTGTTTTGTCTTACTAATGTTCCTAAATCTTTCACATTCAGGTACATCATGAGCAGCATTTTGAAAGAGCATTGATGCCTGAAGCAGGGTACGGTCTGCAAGTTCTGGCCTAAACAAACGTTCTTTCTCTTTTGGGATCCTCAGTATGAATAAATAAGCTGACATTTCCCTCAGTAGATTCACACATTAGGTTTTTTGAGGTTTTTTTGGCAGGCAGCCGGCCCTACTAGTTTAACTATCAGCCCTGTTGAGACATGTTTTTAATAGTCAGAGTGGATCAGTTGGTAGGCTGGCTTTCTTGGCCATTTGGAAAGTGGTTCCTCAGAACAGGACTCATTAGTTGGTTCAGCAGCAGCTCTGGTCACTCTAAGCAATACCTGTGTCCCACGGGACTGGTAACTGAGCTGATTCACCATCTAATGTTATGCTGAACATGTTATACATCATAAAATGAAATTAGCTTCCTTTAATCAACAGTGTATCAGCTTTGTTGTATTCCTTCATGTAGCACAGTCGCTGAGGTAAAGTCTTTGGGCTAGTACAGCTGGCTTTGTAAAGTCCAAATGAAGACCTTCCAGTATGATAATGAACTTCCTTTCAATTTAATAAAATGCGGTATCTGTGACAGATGGTAAAGTAAAACTGTTATTTTCCTTTCCTATGAGAAAACTCACATTTCGAAAGGGAGAGAAGAGGCAAAAAAATGGCCATCAATCTTGTAATTAGATTCCAGGATAATAAAGCTATTGATTATATGCTATGCAGGCACTGAATTAATTAGTAGTTAAATATAGAGGGTAAAGTCAGTGGGTTTGAAGTTGAACAGAGTGTTCAGAAATGCTTAGTGCACTTGAGGAATAGTTCCTTGTGTATCAAAAGTTCTTGTTACCATAAAATGTGATAAAGTACCTCATATGTCTGTGAAGATCACCTTGGTTTATATGAACTGTGAGCCCTTCCATTAAAGTCTTGTAATGGGATTATAAAGCCTTCTCACAACACTGTTGTTGTGTTAAGTGATGCACATGTCAGCTAGCCACTTTGGACACCTAGTCATAGTCAAGTGTTAATCTGACTTTCCTTTTCTTCTAATTCCCTACACAGTAAAATAAATGGGAGTTTAGCCTGATCTGTTCCTGAAGCAGAACATCAATAGGTGTTGCAGTGACAGAATTCAGCTTAAATCTTCTGTTTGACTACAAAAATCTGGAGGAATATCATTGTTTTTACTAATAATGTATTTCCTAAGGCCGAAAATCTTGTTTATGTGTTTGTGGTCCCCTTAAAGGTAGAGCAGCTCAGTGCTGCGTGCCTCTAATCAGGACTAGAAAGAGAGGTGATATGTATCTCTCCCATTGAGGGTATCTGACTTGGTGGTTGAAATGTTAAAACTTCAGCTGCTGTGGCTCATATTCTGCTTTAGATGCCCTAAACCCCCATATTTTAAAGTACAGAAATAGCAGGTGATGTTCCTGCTCTCTTTTTCTTTACTTAGAAGCATGGGTCACTTAACCACTAATGATGTGGAAGACCTGGGTTCAGTTTGCACCAGTGCCTGAAGGGATTCAAGTCTGTCTCCCATACATGCAAGGAGAGCTCTATGAGGCTTTTTGTGGTTTATGAGGTGCAGTTATGAGGCTGTTGTTCTGAGATGGGATTTTCTGATGCATCCTCTTCAAACTGGCCTGCTTTACAGGTTTTAAGATTTACAGGACAGGAGAGACAGAGAGAAAGAGAATTTTGATCAGACTTTACTTGCTAGGCAAATTTTCAAGAATTGTTCGTAGCAGGATTTTTCGCTTAACTTGCTGTGTATTACCAGAGAGGTAATTCATGATATCTTGATTCTATGAAAGACAGATGATTTTAGCATCTAATTCCTGCTGTGTGCTGCTCACAGTCTACCCACACGCCACATTTAGCACATAAGCCAGAGGCTGCTAATAGCTGTGCTAGAGGAAGACAGGCTTACACCATCTCACACATTGCTTACAAAATACACTTCAGTGGTTTCATCCAATGATTATCTAAAAATAATGCGGAATCAGAGCTCCAGACTCCCTCCTCATTATTTTCCTGTGAAATGCAAAGTAAAGTTGGTGGGGAACTCGGTTTTCCCAACTGAACCTTCCGTTTTCCAGAGGAACTTCAGTGCTGGAGTCTAGAGGCAGGTGGTGAAGGGTGGTGGGTGGCTTAGCCCAGCACCAGCTGGACAGGCAGTGGGATGTTCTGCTGCCCCAAGAAACCACTTTCCTGCTAGCTATGTTAGGGTTTTTATTCAGTGTGATGGGGTTTTTTCCTGTTGGGATTTTTTTTTCTTCTTACAAAGTTGATCTGAAGCATATAACCCTATCTAGTATGTAATTAGTGAGGGTGTAGGAAACCTTCCTTGCCATCAGAACTTTCCATACATGCTTCAGTCTTTCTTCGGAAAATCGGCCTGTTCACAGTCGGTAGACCTGTTGTTCTTCACTGGTGCAGCAGTTACTGCGAAATTTGTTGCCTGGGAAGCACACGGAAGATGAGCTTTTTGCCATGGCCAAAATATCTGTGAAGATGGGCAGTAGCTGCCAACCTTAACTGCTATGTAGTGGATCGCAAGTCATGGAGTAGACAAGCTGTTGGAACATCAAGGAGAGTACTGCAAAAGGGTATTACCTATACCATCAGAGCATGATTTTCATTTATTCGTATCACTGTGCCTCTAGAAAACCCATCTGGTGGGTGGGGGAGTGGTTGGCTCGGTATCACCTGTTCCTGTGTTGTGGATTGAGAACATTTAGACCTGGTCCAGAGGAGGGCTAAAAAACTGATCAGTGGACTGGACCAACTTACCTATGAAGAAAGGCTGAGGGAGGAGTTGCTTGCTCTGAAGAAGAGAAGTAGCAGGAGAAACTCCAGGGAGACCACATTGCAGCCTTTCAATATTTAAACAGGGCTTAAAAGAAAGATGAGTAAAGACTTTTTACCAAGGCCTGTGGCAACAGCACAAGGGACAATGATTTTAAGCTGAAAGTGCATAGATTTAGATTGGGCATAAGAAAGAGATGTAAGTTTTATGGTGAGGTTGGTGAGATCAAGAATTAGTTGTGCAGAAAAGCTGTATTCCCCATCCTTGGAAATGTTTAAGGCCAGGTTGGATGGGGCTTTGAACAACCTGGTGTAGTGAAAGATGTCCTTGCCCACAGCAGTGGGGTTGACTAGATGGTCTTTGAAGGTCTGTTTTTCAGCCCAAGCTTTCCTACAATTCCCTACATTTGTATGTGCATGTGCAGGGTAGTAGAGGTGAAATAAGAGCAGTGGTGAGTGTACAGGCATTCTGAAGGAGGTACCTGAGCTAATCAGCGCAGTTACACTGTGGCCGTGCCACAAGCAGCCCCACAGAGGAGCCATGGGCCTGTCTATGCAGGTGGTGTTCTTTGTCAGAATTTGTCTTCTGTGTTGCTTGAAAGCAGAAGTCTTGAATTACTGAAGTGAAGTTGTGGGATGGCAAGCCATTTATGAAACAGCTGCACTTTACAGCTTTTTGTTTTCTCTGGTTAGATTTTCGTGCCTGTAACATGCAATTACATATATATTGAAGCTACAGATACTCTTTTAAATTCAGTGGTAAAAGAGCCCTTAAACCAAAGTGTGAATTCCCCAATTTAATTTGTAATATATTAGGAGCTGTCAGTACTAATTAGTGCTGTAAAATAGCTTAAGCATAAGACCCACGTGTCAACAAGAGTAATACTTACTGAAGAAGCAGAAATTTGAGTATGGCTGTTCAGAGATGCATTTGGTCTGCTCATCTCTACTTGGCTGTGCATGGCAATTATGGTCAGTGGAAAAAGAGAGTGACTGAATTTATAAATTTCTTTAGATTACTTCATGCACCTCTCCCAAAGTAAATAAGCACGCTGGGTTTTCAAGTCTTCCTTCCAAATCGCAGCAGCGAGCCAGCGTACATGTAGGGATCAGCTCTTGCACTTTAAACAGTGGTGCTCCTCAAACAGGAGGAGTGTTTGGAAATGCTCAGTACCTTTGGATCCTTCGTGTAAGCTTTGACTGTTGAGAAGGGTGAATCCATGTGTCGGTGTATGCATCTGAAAATGCAGCAGTAGGTTCTTGGAGCCGATGGACACACACAGTTAAGCACCTTCCTTCTTTGACCATAACAATAATTTCTGCTCAAATATGGGTTGTGATTTCAGTGATGCGGCAAAACATCAGCTCCATAACCAGTACCAGGTGTCATGTCCTGTTCGGTCTAACGTGTGGAAGTGTGACAGCACTTACCCTGATGTCACTGTTGTGGTGTTACACAACATCACCTTGCAGGCAGTCCATTTATGTCTGTATTTAAAATGAAATTAAGAATTACAGAACCTTTTTTTTTTTACCAGTACAAAGCAGAATATGGGATTTTTTTCTTCTGTCCCTCGGCATGCTTGCAAGAGGTGCTTGTGTGCATCTTTTGCTGGGTCTGCATAGGTAGGTAATTGCACAACTGCCAGCATTATCAATTTGTACTCTCAGGGGTTCTCTGGTTTACCCCAGCCACTGCCAGTTCCTCCCCATGAGGGTGCCAGAGCCTGTCCCTGAGCTCAGTGCCATCTTCCACACTCCAGGAAGTCTCAGATGGCACCATGTGCCTATGCCTGGACATCTGAGTTAAGCCCAAATTGTTTTGCTTAGTGAAAGAGCCAAGAGTAAACTTTGTACAGAATGTTGTTTTGTTAACAAAGGAGAGGTGAGGAGGAGGGAGGGAAAGAGGATTTAGGTCAACCAAAAAAGTTTTGGGAATTGATTTCAAATGCACTAGCTTGTTATAATCAGTAAAGAAATAACAAAAAGATCAGAAAATACCTGATGTGTTCTTTGACTGCCTAAGGTTTAAATGGGTCAATGTGTATCATTAACAATGGTTCATTCTAATACTTACTTCTCCCTCTCCTCCTTTATTTTGAAATAGAAACTTCTACTTGGAAGTAAAACTACTTATTCTGTTGAAAAATAGTTCATGCACCAAAATAAAAGCTTCCTTTTTTCCTTCTACATTTCTTCCATGTTTTCTTTTCACAAGCAGGAGAAATAGCTTGTGTCTGGTTGCCCCTGTCTCCATGGGTAGCATATAAGGAGTTTCCTTTAAGTTACAATATATATCTCTGAGGGGTGCTCAAGAGCATTGTTTTGCCTACAGTTTAGTTTTAGGTGTCTAATATGGCATTTTATATGTATTACTTGTTGTCAAAACCCAACAGCACTGTCTCTTAACAGAATTTAATTTTAGGTGTAGTCATATATTCTGAAGTTGATCGAAGCTTAGGAAATGAAAAGTTATTAAGCAGCTGTTACAAACACCTTCTTCGAAAGTTGATGTTTCTTCTGTTTGAAGGCAATTCGTTCTTCACAACAAACTTGGAGTGATGTCATCCGTAACTAATAACATGGTGATCATAGTTTTGTATTAACTCTGTTCTGAGAAAAACAAGTAAATATCCAGTTTCTTCCAATGTGTAGTAATATCACTGTAATATTGTTAGCTATTAAAAAATAATCAGTTTGAGTTCATTTTAGTTCAGTTGCTAAGATGTTTATTTTTTAAGATTAAAAGTATAATGAAATATTGAGTGTGTACAGTCGTCTCAGTTTTCAGATGTGAGCCTTTCAAATAATGGAAATTGTTACAGATACATATTGCAGGCTTTACTTCAGAGCAGGACAAGTACTGTGAATAATGATACTTTGTTTTATGCTATTTATATTCAGCCCTTAAAAGTCAGAAAGAATAAAATAATATAAAGAGAGTTTCATAGTTAGAATGCATTTAATTTTTATATTGAGTATTACAATGTTTTAGCTCTACTGTTGTAACTCTAAATTTGATACTGTATGGGAAAAACTCTTGAGATTCTTCCCTACCTTTTCCCTTCTTTAAAGTGGAGGTAGTCTATGTTATCCTCATCTAAAGGAGATGTCTGAAGACTAACCATTTTGCAGAAATCAGTAAGTGATTATTATTGCCATAGGATAAGAACTGAAATAAGGAAATCTTCATGGTCAGCTCCAGAGCACTGCATTAAATGGTCTGTACTGGAGTGTTTGTCTGCTGGTCCATGTGTAGTGTCCGTGGGTTGTCCATCTCATAATGCATGTGCTGTTCTACTTAGTCTTTACCGTAAACTTTATATAATAAAGACTCAAAGAAGGTGCACAGAGAGGGTTTGATTTTTATTCTCTTTTTTTCTGTAACAATGTGTACTATGATGTACCAGGTCAGTGAATTGAGTCAAAATCCATTCCAGAGGCATTAGGAACTAATTTTCCAAATGTACATATTCATAGTTTGTATGAACATTTACTTTATGGGTAAAAAGTCAGGAATAACTGTCCCAATTCTACCTTTCCAAGAGCCACGCTAAAAGAACGCTGGTGAGCCTGAACGATGAAGCAATCTGCCTTTGGGGAGCGTTAGGAGGAGGGCTGGCGGTGCTCGCTTTGCTCAGACCCTTAGTGGGCCATTACTGCAATATGCACTTCTTGTCTTCATTTTTTGTGGACGAGTGTCACAGAGGGACAGGATGTTTCACCAGTGGGTTTCTGGGATATCTGCTGACAGCAGAGGAATGGTGAACCTCAGCAGTTTCAGGTCCCAGGCACTGCTGGGGCATTTTGCTTTACTTGGCACAAGCCCTTTTGTGTGGTCACTCCAAGCTTCACCCATCTCCTCTTCTCCAGGCTGGAACGCTCTCCTTGACATCTAGCCAAGCCCTGCAGCCTTTCCGGCCAAGCCCACACCCAGAGGGATGAGCACCATTTCCCTCCCACCCTCATCTTCATCTCGTAGGCCTCCCTTTTGTATCCTAGGTAACATTAGGTGACTTAATGCCTTGTTTAGGATTTAAGTGCCTAATTTCCTTAACTTGCAGACTCACTTCACATGACCCCTTGGAGCCCGGGTCCCTTTGCTGGTAGTATCCCAGCCTTCCCAGGCAGGACTTACTATCAAAGTTTCCCCTTTCAGACAGTGCCAGACCCAATCTCTGCGTTTTGTCTGACTCTGTAGGTCTTTTTTTTCAGCCAGTGTTATTCTTCTCATAAATTTGGCTCTTTTTCCTTCCTTGAGGTCAGCTCATGTCCTCCTCAGTGCTGCCTGGTCCCAGAGGAAGGGCGGCAGTGGGAAGCGGGAGAAGTAGTTCAAGGGGTTAAAGAGGCAAACTGCTTGCACCCAGGTTAACGAACTTGGAGTAGAGCTACCCACACATGGAGGTTGAGTAGTTTTGGATATACAAACTCAGGCCATGGTCCCTCAGTACCAGTGAATAGGAGTACCAGGCATGTTTGTTTTACTAGGGCCAACAACAAGTTTGAGGAACAGACAGCAGAAAGTGCTAGTTTTAGTAAAACTTGATTTAAATGTTTTCTCTCTGAAATGAACTCTTTTTTTTAAGCCAGTGAAAGGGTTAATTTCAGTCAGACCTAACTGTACCTATCTCTACGCCATCTATTTATTTTACTGAAGAAATGTTGACACTGAGTTCAGCCTCAGCTGGGAGGTCAGAAGAACAAAATGAATATAAAGCTTGAAGGATAGTAAACAGAAAGAGGTTCATTTGGGAAAATGAATTCATCTGGTGGAAATTAGGATGAACAAAGACAAGCGAGGAAAGGCATGGAGAAGCTCAGTTGCAGCATATGGATAACACGCCAGATGTGAGTTTCAGTCATGGCACCTCCATCACCACCACGTATGTGTGCGATAGGAGGTGTACAGGTGTCAGAGCAAGACTGAGCAATGAGGAATGATTGAAAAGAAGTACTGCCCAGTCTTTTATGCCTTTTCCTCATCAGCTGTATTTAGCAGGTGCAGAGTCCTCTTGCAGTATCTGGCACTGCTTGCCCAAGGAGGAATGACTTGGAAGTGTAAGACCAATTTGTGAGTGCTGAGCTCAAAGGCTGGTTTGGTCATGGCTGAGTTTGCCTGGAACTGGGTGACAGCTTGCAGGTGGTTAAAGGGTATAAATAATAGTTTCCTGCATCATTTGTCACAGTCCTTTTTGCTAATATATTTATGAATATTTCAGACTAACATGCAGAGTAAGAAAAAGTATATCAAAGCTTTGCATTAACAAATTGTTGGCTGCAAATTTTTCTTCAGGCTTTCATTGTTTTTCAGTGTAAGTTGGCTTATGTGGACACATTGAATGCTTTTATGTTAGTTTCAAAAAACCCGACAATATAATTTGAATATTTTTACCTAGAAATGTAAATGCTGCCCAGTGAGTACTTTCTACAAAAATTATTTTTACTAAGTCTTGATAATTTGATGGACCTCTCTATCAACAATCCTGCTTGGTAGGTACTTGTGGAAACTTCTGATGTGTGTTCCATGTCAGGCAAAATAGCTAGTCTAGACTGACAAAAGAAAATTCACTTTAAAAATACCAATGTATGTCTATTAGAATTTTTCTTACTATTTTTTAATGTAAACATCAAGGATTCAAATTTATTAACTCAAGTTTTTGGACAAACAGAATTGTAAGATTCTGATTTAAGGCTGTAATAGAGAAAATAAAGAACCAAGTGAAATCAAAATGAGAAAATCATCCCAAAAACATGGGGGGAGGGATTAGAAGGAGAGCTGGTAGGTGATTGTATGAATTCTTGTTGTCTAGAGTTTTATAAACTTTTTTTTTAAATCCCCAAAATTAAATTGGGGCAATACAATATTTTTTCCTGGTATTTTATCTTTTATTTAACAATTATTTATGGATCTGCCATTTGTTTAGAAATTATTTTCACATATAAAATGAATTAGTACCAGAAATACAAATATGTTATCAATATTCTGTTCATGCTTAAGTAAGTAGTAATCCAAGCACTGCACCTTTGTTAGACTTGTTTCTCTTCAAGAGTTGTGTCATAGCAATGGGCATAAATTTGTTTCTTTCAATAGATTCTTCCTTTGACAGAGCATTCTAGTAACACTGCTCAAACATAAATAAAGCACCTGAGCTGAACATCTAGTGTTCTGAATGTGTTTATGATTTAGGGAACAAGGGGGTAGGTTTTGTTGCTTATCAAAAATATCACAGCAGGCCCGTGTAGGATTTGAGGTACTGAGAATTTGTCCACATTTTCAAGATATGTATCTTTTTTATGTTTAATGTACTAGATAGTACAGGGGCTGATTAGTTTGTTTGGTATAGAAATCTGTAATCACTGGTTTTTCCTTCTGTGCTGTTTTAGAAATCCTTTGATAAACCTGTCAGTTTTGGGACGGGCGAGTGGGATACCAAGTAACGTTAATGCTTACTCTGTTTTTGCAAATGTATTATTTAAAAATGGGTCATTTCATATGAGTTGTATTTGCGCTTACTGTTAAACGTTTAAAAATTAATGCTGTTTGCATAGGGATCTCCTTTCATTTTGAAGCATGGTTTCCCAGTCCTAATTTGAACTGTTACTAAAGGTTGCAGCACGTGGTACTTTTTTAATGTTGAAGTAGTTGTGGAATAGTATCATAGTGTGACTGATCAGGAAAAGTTAGAAGATAGCGTTGACAACCTTGGAGCTTGAATTCTGCTTCTGTATTTATGGGTGGTTGATTTGCATTTAGTCTCCATTTCTTACTTAATTCTGTTCCTAGTTTGGGGCATCTTCTGTAGGTTCTACACATTTAGCAATACTCCGCTAACAAAGGCCACCTGTGCCTCATAGCATGTGCCATGGGAGTTTCTTTTGCCTCTTCAGACTCACAAAGAGAATAGAAATACTATTTTTAGGCTTTGAGGGTTGGAAACATCCACTTTGAAATCAAACTTCCAAGTGTTATGCAGAGATAATGATACATTAAGTGAACAATGAGTATTTTAAAGTGGGTATCTCTCAGTCTCTCCTGTTGAATCAATTCCAGTTCGGTTAAATGTGTTTTCATTGAGCCTTCTTTTTATTTTAATAATTCCTGGACTCTACCCTCTGTCTTTCTCAGCACCAATTGCTGCTTTTTATAAAAGCTTCAATGGGAGTCATTGTGACAGAGTCTGACTCAAGCTTACATGGGAGTGCCATCTCATAGGGATCTCTTTTCTTCCCTGGAACACAAATTTAACCTTGACCCTGAGCAACTGTTTGTTGGAAACTGACAGTAAGACACATTTTAATTCCTGCTTCCAGAAAGGAGGCAGAAAGATCCAGCTGTCTTGCATTTTGCCCTCTTCTTCAGCATGACCCCCTGTGTTTCTCCAGTGCATCCAAGCTGAGGAGTTCTGCCAGCCTGGGAAAGCCTACAGCAGCAGCCTTGAGCAAAAAGGCAGAAATGCCTGTTCACTTGGTGCTTTAGCACATGGAAACAAAATTTGAAGTATTTTGCTCAGTTTTGGTTTTCGGCTGTGAACATGTTTGTCATTCTGCCTCTATACAGCTGTCTGTCACCACTGTACTGGTGCACCCTTCATGCACAGATTAATAATAATAACTGCATCTCAAATTGAGCTGTATTATCTTTTCTGAGGGATAGCAGAGTGTTTCAAGTAGAGGTTGTTTAGTTCTTTTATTTCTGCATGTTGTATTACTTATTTTTCTGAGACTTTTTTGTTGCTTTGGTTAAAGTGGGGATTTTCAGGCAGAAGCGAGTATTGTCAATGTAATTTCTCATGCTGGGAAGGGGTTTTGAGAAACATCTCTTCCTGTAATTTTAAAGAAGAGTTCACTTCTAGATTAGTAAAATAAGCCCCAAAAAGAGTCTGAGTAAAGCACTGGGTACTTGAGCCATAACCTACAGGGCTTTTTGAAGTGCCCAGGCTGCTACTTACCCAAGCTAGCTGCTGCCTTTTGTGCTCGGCAAGTGCCCACTTGGGGTGGGACAGGGCAAAACCTGACACAGGCAGATAGGTTTCATGGCCAGCACCTACAGAACTTCAGTTTCAGGGGCATGAACCTTCTACCCTATTTACAAGAAAGATCAGGAAAATATTCCATTTCAATTTTAAAAGCAAACTGTGTGCAGAAGTTGAGCACACCACGTTCTAAACCCAATTCACCTGCTCATCTCATGGCATTAGAGTTGTAAGCACATCTGTGTGCTATGCAAAAGCAAAATGACTCCTTCTAGAGCCAAGTGGGTTTTGTCTTTTAAAATGTATTGGTTTTCATTGACAGTGAAGTGTTAGAAAATCTGTAACGTGCACAGTATTTCCGGTTATGAAGGTTTCACCCTCCAAGCACGATGACCAGAGCTGAAAGCTGCTCTGGCCGGGCACAAGTTCTGCACTGCCTGCCCAGGAGAGACTGCATGCCTGCACTGCCGAGCCTTGGCATTTTGGTGCTGCAGTGGCACCTATGTGGTTAAAGTTGTGGGTAGCTTTTCAGACAGAGTATGATTTTTCTCATCTCAGTCTTCTTTAACACTGACAAAACAAAATCATCTTGTCTAAAATTGCTCCTGCCAGAGCAGAATGAGGTGGGACAGCATGATGAAAGCCAGCAAGGGGTTTTGTGTGATTTGACTGAAGAGTTAAACGTTTAGCAATTTATTTTTTAACTTCCTGTCCTCAAAGCTAGCTTATTTTATAAACGCTAAATTTAGTCTGTTCTGTTTCCGTCATCAAGGACAGCTTTTTTGGTATGCTTTCTTACAAAATGTTTGACCTTGGGAGATTGCTGCCAGAAAGGAAGACACTTCAAAAGCTGACAGCTGATTGTTGGAGGTTTGTAAACTCTGTTGTGTGGGATCTGTAGAAGTCCACAAAGGCATAAAGACTCACTGTGGCTTAGTACCTTGTGAAGCTGATGAACTGCAAGGTGTCAGGATGAGTGGCTGACAACAAAAATTATCTTTACTTTTTCTCTGGTTTTAACCTCAGCTGTGTGGAAACTGTGAAAACTTCATGTGTTCTTTAGGATGGGAGACAGTGCTGGTACACAGAGGAGTTGCCATTAGTAGAATAAGAGTAGAGTCAAAAGGGGCCATTGCAAAATTTCCTCACAAGTTAAGAGGAGGTGGAATTCAGGGGGCTGGAAAGAAGATGAAGAACTGTGTAGGAAAGGATGGCTGCCCAGCAGATAGGATGCTATCAGCCACAGTCACCATGTTTTGCTCAGGGTAGTGTGGCTGGTTGCGAGGTAGACTGGTTGTTTTTCTATAATGGCCTGGGAATAAGGAGTAAGGAATGCTTTTTTATTCTGCCAAAAAAAGCTTTGTGAATAGGGAAATCACATGTTATGTTCCTGGTGGTATTTATTAATGACAAGCTAGTGAAACAGAGGACTGCAAAGAATACTGGTATACAGCTTTAAAAGGGCAGGCACAAAAAGCATGAGCCAAGAGCATTGATTAATAGAGGCTGCACCTTTATTAAAAAGCCTTTTCTAGGAGGGTGCCATCCTAACCTGCCTTCCAGTTCTGGCTCAGCCAGATTTGAGTGGATGGTGAACAGCATAAGGATGCAACAGCAGCATTGTGGAGACATGCGTTGCTGAGATTTGCTTCTGAGACCCAGCTGGTGGCAGGGCTGAAGCTGTCCCTCTCCACTGTACCAGTGGGCTGAGCAGTGAGATGAGGGAAGCCATGTGGAGATGTACCCCTTCATGTTGTATTTCCATGGTCTGGGCTGGCATCCAAGGCGGCCCACTGAATTACAGGGACCTTAGGATGAACCCTTCCTAAGCCACCAAATGTTCTGGAAGCTGCCAAACTCTCAGCAACAGAGTTTAGACTCCTAAAACCAAACTGAAGTTTGCAAAACCAACACAGACACTTTTGGGAGCCAGACAGGAAAAGCCTGCTTCAGATGCCCAAACTAGCAATCTTCTGAGCCCACACCACCACAAGAAGCCCAGTTCACTAGATGAGATGGAAAGACAAAACTAGAGAGACAGAAGAAATGAACACACAACTATTTGTTTCTCTTCGAGTTGAGCTGACATAATGGCTGAAGGTATACTGAACATCCCAGCCACAGCTTTATTGTCTTCTCAGTTAGAAAAGATGTAGTTCCATTAAATAAAACCAACAACAAACACTCATTGTCTAGGGAAACAAACAGTTATTTCTCAGTTAATAACATTAGTAGAAGATGCTAAGAAATAGTGTTCTGAGAATTCAGCCATTCCTTTTGGCTTCCGTGCTGCTTTTCTTCCCACAGTTCCTTATTCTGGAATAACTGTCATCATTGGGAAAGGTTTACTTATACCATCCATTTTCAGAAAATAATGATAAATTTAATGTTCAAAGTTTTGATTCATCTACTGATTAAATAGAGTTTTGGCAGCTTAGATAAAATCTGAGATCATGGTGAAACATCTGTACCACATGTAGCTTGTTGGCGATTGAATCTCGGACCCAGACCGGCAGGGAATCTGAACCGTTTATTCAAAGGAGTGAGTTGGTTTTATACGCTTTTCTAAGGCACAGCATTTCCTTATATAAGTGACCTGTCCCGTGTTGCCACATCAGCAACACACTTCGTAGGGGTCTGCCCTGTGACGCCTCCTCCCCCAGGGCCCGGTGGAGACAAGCCTCTGTGTGCTGCCATGTGCTCCTTTGTTCTGCCATGTGCCTTTGCAGGCAGGTTTTACAGCTCACAACCTAATTCTCTCTTATAATTCCTCATAGTAGCTCACTGTAAGGGAGCGTGAGTTGTTGGGGTAGATCTCTGTTTACCACCAGCAGAAGAAAATATAGCACTTGTTTACAATTTTTACCTTAAATATGAAACATACAAACCTGTTTTGATAAGGATCCTGCTGTCTCTTGTAATGTCAGCTGACATAAGTCACATCCTGAATTTACCGAAGGGCATCCTTAGTCTTAGAGTTTTGTCAGGGAAAGGCAGCTATGGAAGGGCATACCAGTTGTCATCCTGTTTGGAGAAATTCATAAAGGTTTTGAGCTTAGTTTCACTACTGAAGACTGAAATAATAATATTAACTGCATTACCATAGTACACAGAGACTGCTTGGCCCCTCCAGCAGATAAGAAGAGAGTACCTAGGGAAGGGTAGATGCAATATAAGGAATGTACAAACAAAAGTAAATGTAGAAGAGCTGTTAAAGTGATTTGTGTGATAGTCTGAAGTTATATGTTACTTTTTTTTTAATTCCCAAAGGAGTAGGTGTAATTACTGTAGTGAAACAAAGGCCTGTTCTTAGCGCAACCTAGAAAAATCTGTAAGTCGTGACCTGTGCTTTGTCTCAAAGACCATTAACTCTATCGGCAGAACAAAAACTTTGTGTGGTATCAGCTACAGGAGGGTTTGGGTTTCTTCTTCACTCTTCTTGTGAGGGACCTAGTGCTTCTTGCTGCAAAGGTAGGTGGGACTTCGGGGCGGAAGCACTCAGTTTGGTGATAGACTGCTCTTGAGGTCTATGTGGATCCCTTGTGTCCAGTCTCAAAAGTATCTTGGAAGTCACAAGACTACTACCAGCAGTCTGACACGTATGCACTGGATAAATCAAGTGCCTGGTGCACTTTACGGTGCTCCGAAGTGCGACAAAAGACAGCAACAGCAGGTAATCCATCCTTCAGCTCACAGAATAACACATTGTGTTGCCAAGGCAGGTGGCAGTGGGTCAACCTGAAATCTGCCTCTGGTACCCAGGGAAAACCTGGAAGTAAGGCAACATGTAGGATTTCTTGCATGGTGGATTTATCTGCCCTGTGGATAGAGCTGTTGATTCATGCTGCTTCTAGATGACCCATGTCATGTGCATGAGGGCATCCCTCATCTCTCTTGCACATGAGTTGATGCCATTTATCCCTCTTCTCTCAAACATTTAAGGTAGGAGATGCTGCATTTGGCCTTATGAAGGTTCAGGTGTAGCCTGTGCAGGGTGTCCCTCTCCACTTTGCTCTGCTACCTGTCTGTTCAGTTTAGCAGAACCAGTCTGTCTGCCCAAGTGCATATAGATGAGACTTGTCAAGATTTGACAAATTAACTTTTTGTGCCATGTATGTTTATGGTTTTGTCTTTATGATGGCACAGTAGGGGATCTCATTATGAACAGTAGCCAGGATAAGGTGTTTCAGAGGAAGTTACCAGGAATCATTGTAACCTGGCAATTGCAGGCAGGTTTGCCTTCTTGAGGAAGAGCTTTACATAGCCTTGTCACTCATAGCTGGTTCTGTGCTTTGAAAAGTAACCTGTTCTTCACTTTGTGTTCTTTTTTAGCAGAATTTCCCATTGTCTTAATAAAAAGGGATTTTTTTCTTTTGTTATTTGTATTGCAACAGGACAGCAGGATCCAGGGTCCAGGTGAATCCTTTATTTGGATGGTGGTCCCTTTATTTTAAATTGAAGGGACCACCTTTAGTCCACCTTCTAATCTAAATCAAAACCAGGATTGGTGCGTTTTTAGCAAGTTACTATTTTAAATTAAATTAAATTTGTGTATGAATAGAGGAAGATACTTACTGTTCCAGAGATGTTTTTGCTTTCAAATGGGGGAAAATGTCAGATCCAAGAACCAGTCTAAATCAGCTGAATACATGCGATCTACGAGAACATCTCATTTTCAGCGTGCCAAGGATAATATCCAGTTAGGCCCTTACTACTGCAGTTTTCAGTATTAGTGTTTGTATTTTCCTTTTTCAGTAGAGTTCCATTCTCTGTTGAAGCTTGACTCTGACTCAAAAGAAGGAGAGATTTCCTTGGAAATATTTAATGTAGCTGATTATAAAAATCCCGAAGGGAATTAATAGCTTGATTGATTGTTAGTTTATTGACAGTAGACGTATTAAAATATTTCTAGCTTAAATATTTCTGACTTTATATTTTTATATACTTAGTAAATACCATAATCTAGAGATCAAAATAATGCATTTAGAGCTGCTTAGGTACTGTAAAAAGATTGCTTGTTAGAGCTGCATAGGGAGTAATCATTTTGGATCAAGTGAGGTTTGAAGGAGCAATGTTTTGTATTGAGGTTGGTTTTGGTACTACAGCTGTAACTGTGTGAATGCCTGTCTCTAGAGAAGCTCTGCTGCAGTGCAGTGCCATGGAGGTCCTTCTCTGAGGAGCTGAGAGCTGTGCTTTGCCTTACAACCAGGTTATAGATGGGCATTTCCACCCTTGCTCTGCCTGGTGAAAATTACTTGAAAAAACATTGTTAAAGACTGGTTATTAATGATGTACTGTCAAAATGGAAAGATATATCAAGTGAACTTCTCTAGGGATCTGTCTTTGGTCTAGCATTATTCAAAAATTCTATTAACCTCTTTGATGACAGAAATAAGGGAAAAACTATAAAAATAGCAGATGGCACCACTCTAGAATAAATTTAGTCCAACCAGCTTTGAAAGAATTAGTCCAAAGCATAAAATTATTTCATGAAGTCAGGAAAATAGTTCTTAATTAGTATGGGAAAAAAATAATAACAATGGGGAAGGCTATGTAATGGGCTATTTCAGAATGATGAATTGCTGTAACCGTCGCTCCCTCTAGCAGGGCAATCATACAAATGTGTGGCCCTGTACTGACATGTTAGTTCATTATCAATGACCGTTCAGAGTGCAGAAGTCAAACATAGAACTGAAGGGCTGAGGGTAGCATAAGGGACCACCTCCTGAAAAGTGTTGTGGACAAAACTGCAAAGATCACTGTAAAGAGCAAATGAGTACTAAGGTATGTCCTTTTAAAGAGGACATATGACAGAAAGAACAGGCCAGGTCTGCCTAGTCTAGAAGAAGGTAGACAAGTGGGGGGAAATAACGGTCTTCGAGCATGAGGAATGGTAGTAACCATTTTTTCTTCATGTCTGAGTGATGATGACACAAGAGAGTAAGGCTGTGGTTTAAAATTAAATGTTGGAAAAAAGATGTTCTGTCAATATGAATAGTTGTTACTGCTGAAGATACTAAAATTTTTGTCACTGGTGACTTTGCATAGTGCAAAGAAACAGGATGATTTTGTACCATTAATCCCGACAGTTTCTAAGAAATGGGAGTAGAACTTTCTTTTCTTTTCAATATTCTGTTCAAACAGAACATGTCTCTGCTTCCTAACATGATCTGTACTTTAAAATTTTGGGCGGACCCAAGAAAAGGATACAAGTCCTATGGCTTTCACGACCAAGGTGTGTGATGTGCATTAGCAGCTGGGTGTGCAAGTCATCTTTAGCCACATGTGTAACTATGTCCCTTTGTTCTTCCTCAACAGTCTCCAAACGTCCACAACTACCCAGATATGGATGCTGTACCCTTGTTACTAAACAACATGAAGGCAGACCCCACGGAGGATTCATTATCTACAGACCATTTCCAAACACAGACTGAACCAGTGGACTTGTCAATAAACAAAGCCAGGTCATCCCCTACAGCAGCTTCATCTTCACCAGTTTCCATGACAGCATCAGCCTCCTCCCCTTCTTCTACTTCTTCTAGTCGGCCAGCTTCATCCCCCACAGTAATAACATCAGTCTCCTCAGCAGCATCTGTACCGTCAGTATTAACTCCAGGTCCTCTTGTGGCCTCTGCCTCTGGTGTTGGAGGTCAGCAGTTTTTGCACATTATCCATCCAGTACCACCTTCAAGTCCCATGAACTTGCAGTCCAACAAAATGAGTCACGTGCACCGTATCCCCGTGGTGGTACAGTCGGTACCTGTTGTCTATACAGCTGTGAGATCACCTGGGAATATGAACAACACTATAGTAGTACCACTGTTGGAGGATGGGAGAAGCCATGTCAAAGGTAAGGTGGAGCCACTTCTGTGCGTCTGTGGCATCTCTGAAACTGGTCTTACATGAGAAAACATAAAAGCGATTATAAAGCTGTTACTTTCCATGCTTACTGTGTTGTTGCTGAAAAGGCATACAACTTACATGATAGGGAGGAACCTTTAAAAGTCTTATCCCAGATGATCTTTAAAGTAAATAAGTATTTAAATGTAGACTGAGTTCAGCAGTGGTGTTAGATACTTGGACAACTTGTGGTAGGTTTTGTCCTGAGCGAAATAAATCTCCCCAGAAGCTGAAGAAGTAGGAGAATGGAAAAAATGTCAGTGTATGACATTTATGACAATATAGAAAAGAGCACAGATGGACATGGAAAACTCACCAGCTGTTTCAGATTTAGCAAGGGGAGGAATGGCAGAGAGATTGTTCCCCAGCAAGGAGAAAGCAATCATTGGGCTCTAGGAATGTATGAAGGAAAGGCTTGTGGACCAAAGAGCATTAGCAGATGCAGAGAAGTAGGTTTTATTAAGCTCAAGGAGTGGCAGTGCAATACTTTGAATTAGGTTTCTTCTTCCAGATTAAACAGCAGAAGGGAAGGAAGCCACACAGAGTGTTTATGTTGGGAATGAGTTTTGCAGACACAGGACCCCAGAGGCACATGGAGGTGTGAAGGGAGGAAGAGGCACATGTCAGAAGGACGGATACACTCTTGAGGTGTCCAAAGAACACAGAAAGTGGAGCTGGAAAGCAAGAAAAAGTGAAAACTCAACAGTTACTAAGGGAGCAAAAACTTGTTAGAGATAGTGAGATGATGGGTGGAGGAAGAAAAGAAAAACCAGATGTGCCTAGAAACTTCAAAAGCACAGCTTTATAAAGGTGGCATTAGTGACAGAGATGGGAATATGCAGAAAGGAATGAGATACTCATTTCAAGGCTCATTGCATGTGAGTGAATAAAATACGGTAGTTTTCCCCTGAAATGAGGTATTGAGGCAGAAAGGGAGGGTATTGACAGATAACCTTACTTTGGGGCTTATGAGACTGCAGGACATCTCTTGTGTTCCTAATTGCATAGTGAACAGGTCCCAACAACTTGTATCTCACCTCTCATGTCTGTTTTGGATAAACTGGCAACCGTGTGCTACTGTACAGGACTACAGTGATGGGTCATTCTGATGTTCAGGGGCATCCTGTTGTCTATTGGTCTGTGATTCTCCTACTGTTCCCTCAGTACCCAAAGGGGGACTGTGCCCTCTCAATAGGCTTGGACACAGGAAATGAACTGAGTTGATGTGAGTTAAGTTTTAAGCCTCAAAATGATGGTTTAAGTTTTATTACACTTAATACAGTGATGTAATTTTAGCTCTTTGTGCCTTTCTGTCAAGAAATTATGAATAAAACCAGAACTTTGCACCATGTAGTCTAGAAAGAAAAAAAAACAAAACAAAGCAAAAACCAAACAAACAGGAAAAGGAAAGTTTTAGTCTGTATTTTGATTTTGGAGCTTCGAGGTGCACCTGACCTTGAGCTCATCAAGAAATTTTCCCATTTGTTTTCTTTTCAAAGACTCTAGCTGGCTCTGGTAGTAGTCTCCTCTATAGGAAGTACCTCCTGATCTTGTAAAACTGGAACTTTGGTACCCCAGTTTCATCAGCAAAATTCCAGAATTTAATGTGCTGTAGGGATTTCAGCCCATGAACTCCATGCCTTTTGACCTGCCCTGACAGTGTGGCCTTTGTGCTCTAATTGGCAGAGATCATTAGCCATTAGCCCCTGCATCATCTATTAATGCACAGTTAAAGGAAAAGAAGGCATTAACAATTCTTCAATTTATTAATTTTTTTCTCATGAGTTGTATTCATTTTGTTGTCCCTAATTATTTTGATTAAAAAGTTATGGTTAATTTGAATAAATACAATAAAAGAATAATGGGCAGCAATCCAGTCTAGGTAGTCATCTTTTATCAGCTTTTGCTGGAGTGTTTCTCATTCTTTAATGCAAAACAGTATAAATAATTAAATGCAGTGATATCACACAAATTAACTAATTAAATGAATTTCATATGTGTGCAGACTAAATTCCCTTCTGTGATCAGCTATTGCGCTGATAACAAAAAATAAATGTACACAGATCCTAACAGGACATCGTTGTCAAATTGAATTAGTTCTTAATCCTCTACCAGCTGATGGACAAATGCAGGTTTGGAGTCATCTAGAGTCACAGCTTTCAACTTTTACATGAACACTGATAATTTTCAGCAACAGGAAAATATGCTCTCTGAAACAGTCGATCCACAGAGAGCATTGGCAGCATAATCCCTGGGTTATTCCTGCTTTGGTGCTAGTTCAGAGACAGGAGTGCCAGTTGGGAAGCACTTAAAGTTATGTTTTGCATTAATCTTTATCTAAGCCCTTTTCACACAATTGAGACTTAGGCATTTGCCTGAACACAGATATTTTTAAATGCTAAAATTAATGAAAATAACATCAGACTTGAGTTCAGATCTCTCCTGTTTTTCTAGGTGTTGGGTGCTGAAGGGAAAAAACACAAGAAACAGGGCATACAGAAAAGCTTTTTCTTTGTTATTCCCAATTTTATTTTTCTTGTGCTGAATTTTCCTCTTCCTTCCAGGTTTGACTAGAACCGTTTAATCTTTAGTTTTTTGCAAGAACCTTCTCAAGTTGTCACCATCCCTCTAATACTGCCTCCAGGTGTTTTGCTCAGGTGGCTTTCTGCTTCCCTTGATGCTTCCCACTCCTCCTTTCTCTCTCACTCTCTCTCTTCAGACAAAACTGTCCTGGTGGCTGCTTTTTTAGGCAGTTCAAGCAAATAGTTCTTTCTTCGTGTTCTGTTTGAATTCTTTCTTCCCCCTGGCACAAGAAATGGCTATCTTGTCTTCTGTTTCCTCTTCTTTTTCTATTTTTCTGTTTTTTCTAGTCCTTCCTATCTTGCTGTCTGCTCTTTGAGTGCCACATTCAGCAGCTCTGCTTCTTCTTCCCCTCCTTTTCTGTTAATATTTTTAATCTATACTGTCATCTCCTCCTCCGCCTCTGTGCATCCTTCTCCATGGTGTCATTCATCATGGCATTCTTAGTATTACCGTCCTTCAGAAGAGTTTCAGATCTCCTTTTGTGCCTCCTAGTTTGCTGTTTATTTCTGCTGTCTATCCTGCCTCCTCTCTCCCATTTTTTATTTTGCTTGCAAGATTTTTTTTGTTTTGAAGACACGTATATACAAGGTGCCAGCAGCATCCCATCAGGTCCTGTGGCATGTGCTACACCCCAAGGTGGGCAATGGGAGACAGGGCTATCCACGCTGCAAAAACACCCTTATGTCAGAGTGATGTGCTTTTGCAGGATAAAAACCTAGTCTAAATCAAAACCAGGATTGGTGCATTTTTAGCAAGTTACTAACAGTGCTTAATTAGAAGGTAATTAGTGAACACTGTGTGCAGTATAGGTAATACAGCACTTACCATTTACAAATCTTACTAATTTCCTACAAGTTCCTGACACCATTCTCTAACCCCACAACACTCCCCTATGAACACACACACAGTTACATGCAGACTCCCCTGCTGACCACGCACCTTCCTCCCCTGATTCACCCACTGGGGGGACGCACTCAAGGGAGATCCCCAGAGCAGCAGGGTCTCTGTGCAGCCCCCACAGCACCAGCCCAGATGTGCAAGTTGCCCCCTACAAGTTTCTCCTCTCATTATTTTGTACACACAAAGCACAGTAGTGTGTTAGGGCTGTTAGGCACAGAGGGGAAGGGAGCCAGGCACAAGTCCTTGTGGACACTGTGAGGCCAGGCTGTGCCCTCTGCCTCCCCTACAACATAGCAGAGTCAAAGTTCCCTTCCTTCAGTGGTCACTGCTCTTGTCACAGCCTTAAGAAGTGCTTGGAGGTTTTTTTTCTGTGTGGATTAGGTGGTGGCGACTAGACATTATTGTACATTAAAATATTCCATGAAAGACCATTATAGTCCCATGAAAATCTCTTTCCTTGCCTTTTTTTCCTCCCTGTTTAGCAATGGTGAGGATTGCTAAAAGTTTAATTAGAGGCACAGCGGGTAGCAGCACCTGTAGATAAGACTGCCTGTTGATTTCCCTTAAACCCCTATCTTCAGTTGTTCCAAGTCTGTCTATATGTTAACCATTTAGACTAACATTTTCCATACTGCATGTCTGCCTCAAGCTACTTCTGTTTTTTTCTCTTTTTCTTCCTTTAAGAGGAAATTTTCAAGAAAAAAAACTATTCCCCTCTTCCTGAGACTGAGCATAGAGAAAAAAAATGTAGCATTTTATATGTTGAAAAATTGATTCCAGCTCTTTTTTTTTTGGTGAAAAACTAGAACCTCAGCGGTTTATGACATGAACCTCAAGCTTGGTTTGGACCATTGTTCTTTGCTTTCAGAATATATCCATGAATACTCCTGGCAAATCATGTCCCTCTAGCAGCAGGTTTTGCCAAATACAATATCCTTAAAAATTGTTTTCTGTAATTCAGAGGAGTATTCATTGAAGAGCCTTTCAGAAGCTCCTTCCTGATAATGGTGCACTAAGGGCTGGTGCAACTTTGATATTTCTGGGGTTTTGGAATTAAATTTATGGATTCTCGTTTTTACGGGTTTTTAAGTTTTCGTAAGACGCATTCACTTGCAAAATTCAGCAGTCAGAACATAATAAATTTAAATTTGCCACCTGAACTTTGTCTGCTTTCCTAGTACATAAACAGCTGTAATGACATGGGCTTGGACTATTTTTATGTTACATCTTATGTAGACCTGGCAAAAAATACACAGGTTTTGTCTTCACAGTTTGCACGTGCCATATTCCTCACTGTGAATATATTAATATGTAATAAATGCAGTATCTATTGCTGCAGATTTTTTGTGACTTAAAACAGGTAGTACCATTAGATTAAGGTATCCACTGCCCTTGTTTTTTTGAAGTACAGCCTGTTACTTCTGCCTACTGTAAAGTTTATTCCACAAAAGTAAATGCAATTTGTTGTATGATAGAAATTAAGAGAACTGCTCCATATGTTAAAAGGTCAGATTATACGGTCTGTTTGTATAAATTATGCTATGGAAGAGACTTTTAATTAAAACCAGTAGTGTTGCCTTTTTTGTTTCATGTGAAGTGATTTCTACATTTTCGTAGATGGCTATTTTGGATTTGAGTTGCGTCGAGGCTGAGAGTTTTTACTTTAGCTACAATTATTTTGTTGCTATGCACAAAAATCTTTTGTGGCTGTACATATTCCAGCCTGTCTGCCTCCACCCTACTGCCCCCCGAATGTTGACGCTCTCTCCTCATGTTGGTTGGTTCAGCTGGAAGAAATGCTAGTGGTCCTGGGAAAGCGGGAACAGGTTGGCAATGGCTGGCCAGGAAGAGAAGCAGGCGGAGGAGAGGCTTTTGTTCAGGGATGTGTGTGCTCCTGGAGATGGTGCACCTTATTTAAGAACTGGAGGAAACAGTAATTCTTGCCGGAATGGAGAGTTAAAACAGAGGCTGTAAGATATGCTGTGGTATTTGAAACCGAGGAGGCTGATTTAAGACAAAATGGATTAGGTTAACTATGGGGACTTCCCTAAACAGACTTCTACTTAAATTTCCAGAAAAGTACTTTCTAGGGATTTACTAGTGACATGCTTAGATTTTTTCACTGTAGAAGCAAATGCTCTTTTAAGATTCATCAACATGATTTGAGATCATGTACATTTTCAACTAGGAGGAATTTGAGGAAGGGAATGAGGTAGATGCATATTGCAACTTGATTTGTGAAGCCCAGCATAAGCGGGATGAGTAAATCTATTTTGACATATCCTGAGCCCCCCCTGCACCTTTTGGAGGCTGTTGGTTCCTTGTCTTCCACGCCAAGAATGCCTCTGGCCCTTCAGTTCTGTATTCTCACCAGGGCTGAGCTTTGATCTGGTTGCTTTTATCCCACAAATTTGGATCCAGCAGAAACACATGCCTAAAACTTCTCATTTATTTTATCTCTGCCTTGGGTTTTATTGTGCCTTGGGCCAACCTGCTGGAAACTTGATGTCTAAAATATTTCTGGATTGTTCCAGTGTGTAAGTTGCAGTCTGCTACCATCGTGTAGTAGTTTTGCAGTATTTTATTTAATATTAAATATATTCTGTCCTTATTGTTTTCCTTGTTTACTTTTGGTGATAGAGTATTTGTATACTGGATGTTCAGCGAGATATAAATCTCAGTAGTCTTAGTAGTTTCTTTTTTTCATTGATGAGGTCTCCTGGCATTGAAATAGCTTAGAAAGAGAAAAGTCCTTTGTTTAAAAAATGGGTTTGTATGTTTATGTATACAACCCAATGACAGAGATGCTTAAATATGTGCATATATTACATCCATGCAATCCCTCTCTCTTCTGTATTTCTCCATACAGCTATTCTTTTAAGAGGTTTATGGCAAAGTATTTGACTGTTGAAATGATTTTAAATATTGCCTTTGATTGGATCATAGCAATTAATATTCTCTGGTAGATTAGTTACACTGTGCATTCAGTGCCAGTTCCCATTCTCTGTGAACCATAACCACGCTAGGTGCAGTTAACTGCTCAAGCCATATAGTCCCATAAAATCTCAATAAAATCTGAAAACTGTGGAGTATGGGTAATCTTGCTATAAATTGTAATAAAAATTACCCCTGTAGACTCTATATTCTGACCATTATGTTCATGGATACTGCTGCTTTGTACATAAAGTTTTATGAAATAAATCGACCAACTCTGCTGCCCCTACCAGGCACCAAGCTGTTTTGATCAAAAATCTGATAGGTGCACTCAGAGCATTTCTCCGATGCATAAAGCATTTGTAATGAACTTTAAATAGGAAGAAAAATGCAGTATATGTGCTTCATATAGTATGAACCAGCTTAGGAGAAGGAAATTGTGAATACCATCATTCACATGCATTTGGTAGGTCTGTAAAGACAGGATTTTGTTTCCTAGAACACATTAAATAAACCTGAGTACAACACAGTCTCTGAGGTCATAATTTTAAGTAGCTCCTGTACATCTGCATCTGGAAGTGTTGCTTCCACCATTAAAAATGCATAGTGATGTCTGTTGCAATCTTTTTTGATGCTTTCCTGCTGAGCAGGTCTGCACTGGTGTCCTGCTCTCTAAAAAAAATTCCAAGAAGAGGGATGTTAATTTGTTTCAGACATCAAACTATGGTGTGAGGCTGCACCTCTGCAGTTTTAAAGGCTATTTTCCATGAGTAAGCGAGAAGGATGGGGATGAATTTTTCCCTCTGCTTGGTGTTCGATCTGCCCAGATGCATTTATTATCAGAGACATTTGAGACAGTTTCAGTTTAAGAAAGAGTGGAAGACTTGCTCTTGGCCTGCAGCTTTCTTCTTGCAATATTTTAGGTACTGAGCTATGCTGCATGCTAAAATTAAGAGTCCAGAGTTGTGCTTTAGACACTGCAGTATTCATAACTCCAGTGTTTCTGATGCTGGCAGATTAATAGCGTATTGTGCTAAAACATGAGTGCCATGCAGTTTTCTTAGCCATATTTTCTGTTTCCATCCTTCTGGGAGTTTGGCAGCAAATGTTCGTTTTTTACTTCAGTCCTTCATGCTCTGCAGATGCAGGGACACATGTAACAGCAGTACTAACGAGATTCTTGTAAATATTAATTTTGGCATGTGGGGTAGTAGTTGGTTTTCCATCCCTAATGGAAGTAAGTGGAAAGCAGCATTGCTTACAGCTGGAGATAATCTATAACCTGTTGTATGCCAGCGTGGACTGAAAGCAACTGGAGAGGAGTTTATTGGAAACAGCAAACGTGACCCTTTCTGGCTTATTTGAGGCACCTCATGTTTCTGCTTCATTTAAACTTCATCACAATAAAAATCTGCGGCTGTGTTTCCAAGACCAAACCCATCACCCAGGCATGGATCAGAACTGGCAAGGCCAGAGGGACCTCCCCACCATCCAGGTTGATGTCTCAGCTAGCACAGGTCTTGATGCCACTGCCCACTGCAGAGCCTTGTAACCCTGCTTCTGACAGACAGGTTCTAGTGGGTAAATGGCCGGACCACTTGCAAATCCCATAGTGAACGATCATTTTGATTAGCAGGTTGATAAAGGATCCTTCAGAGAAAGCAGGGTTGGGAGTTTAAAACGTGGAACAAAAGCAAGCAAACTCTGAATTTGTAAATACTTTCAAAAAGCAGGAGCAGATTTTTAATTATTTTAAGAGAGTAACTAACGGTGATTCAGTTTTTATTGTGGTGTGGTGTATCGGCAGACCTACATGTGTGTAAGTTTACAAAGTTATTAGATGAGAAGTTAAGTTAATGCAGAAAACTGAGGTTTTAAGCTGAAGTGAGACAGAGGCTTCAGTATTTCAGGATGCTGAAATTTTCTCTCTTCTTTCACACCAGCAAGCATCATCTCATAAAGAGTCATTCTGACATCAGTTAATTACTATGTGGCTTAGCTATAAAAGAGAGGCAAAACTCCTAATGGTTACTTAGTTTTCTCCTGCTCTTAAATATTTCATTCATCTTTAGCCCAAGGGGCTCATATTTGCCTTTAAATCAAAGATAGGATGCAGACATAAAATTACTTCTAGTGGGTCTTCATGAGCCTACTGATGGGATGAGTTTTCATCCCTTTCACTCACAGGAAATTTGACTAGGGAAAGTAAATCAGGTTGCAGTAACTGAGAACTGCCAGTGGTGACAGCAGTGTGGTGGTGTATGGCCCTTTTCATGGCGCCTGCAGGCATCCAGATGCAGGATTTCTGACAGCGCTTGGCTTTGTCTAACCAGATCAGAGCACTTGAGATGTGTATCCCTGATTAATCACTGAAAAGAAGCAAAGGTATTAGGACATACCTGGCCAAAGCCCAAATATGACAGACAGGGGGAGGAAATTTACCTACCATCTTAGTATCAGCAGCACGTGTGAGAAGTGGGAGGAAGTGTGCTGGGCTCTTGTTAGCCTGGAGTGATTTAAATCCACAGTCCCTTCCTTCCCGAGAGTTTCCAGAATGTGGGCAGGAGCACGAATTTAGAGAGTGAAGAAAAAAAGGTACCTTAATGGTGTGGCTGTGTGCTCAGGTTATTCCCCTGGGGAGGTGGAGACTTGATCCCGTTCCTAGGGGTTCATGTGCCCTTAGCAACCAACAGGCTGGATTCTTCCCAGAGAATGTGCTTCTCTGACATGGCTAATCCTGTACCATGTCATAACCAAGGCAGCTGTGTGCCAGAAAGCACAAATTCATGCAGTGCTCATTAGAAAGCTCCTATGCAAGTTTAAATCTCTTCCAGCATTGTAGAACAGGCAGTTTTGTGCTCAGAAGCAGGATCAGGTATAGTCTGACCCCACAGCCAGAATAAATTTTAAAGCCCCAAACTGTTCAGTTTGACAGAAATAGAAGCAAGCTTATATCTGATCCAGATCAGGCTTTTTCCTACTGGCAACTGGCAGCTGGCAGATACAATATTAATGATGATAGACTTAAGTTGTGTAGTATTTACTGGCTGGTACATGCCTTATGTGAGACCCATTTGCACATCTTCCCTTAAAACAAGTGCAGGAAGTGAATTCACTTGTAGTGCCCAGAGGGAAACTCCTTTTTGGTACAGTTTGGCAAAGGGGTATTGAGAAGTGATTGCATGTATTTGTGTACATCATGAGCAATTTTCTCTACTTTCTGTAGCAAAAAAGGATCATTGTTTCTTGAGGCTAACACGGATGGGAAGCAATGTGGCTGCTTACAGGCTTCAGCACTTGCAGACGTTCTTAAATAACTCCCCTGGCTCACCAGTCTATTCAGCATGGAGAGCTAACAGCTTGCTTCTGTAGCTCCTGTGCGCTCATTCAATGGCACCTTTATCCCATGAAAGCAGCAGTCTCTGACTGGTTTCTTTTTTCTTGCCTCACCTTAACCTTATTCACACTTCACAAAACCACCAGGTAGCTCTGTTGGACAAATTTTGCCTTTCAAGAGGCATAGCAAGGGCAAGAAAACCAGTTCAGGCTTAGGGCTTGAGCTTTATTAATTAATATGTCTGCCTGTGTTTGTGAGGACTCAATTCAGTGACCAAGACAAGTGCCTTCTGGACCCATGGTCCTAAGTTCAAGGAAAAGCTTGGTTGTTAGAGCAAGGTACAGCATGAAGGGAGGTTAAAATGCATGTTTAATGGGTTTTCTTCCACCTTGCTTGCCAATTGCATACTGTTATTCCCTTGTCCTCCACCTTTTTTATCTCATTTGCTAAACTATCTCTTGCCTGCATCTCTTCATCCTCTCCTGTTTGATGTTCATTAGGCCAGTAATTACCTCTAATTCAGTGCTTATGAACTGAGGCTGGTATTTATAAACCTTGGTGCCAGAAATTCAACAGTTGTTCTTAGATGTCCAAGAGAAAGTCAAAGCTGTTGACATAAGTAGGAGTCATGAACTCCTAATGTATAACAGTCCTGTGCTACAGTTTGCACACTGCAGAGCGGTGAGAAGGAGATATCTGTTAGGCTTTCGGCCAGTTCGTTATTCACATGGATCATTTCAGGGAGGAGAATAGCTTTAAAGGCTGTTTTCCCCTAGCAGCTGCAGCTATGCTGATGAGAAAACAGGGCAGTTTACACCAGCTGGCAGCAGCAAAGCTCAGCCTCCTGGTCAGTCACCTCAGGTCCCCAGCACCTTGGCCACCCAAGTCTTCAGGCTGGAAGGAAGTGACAAATGAAAAGAGAGACAAAAAAGGGTGTATATGTAGGCTGACATAAAAAGCAAGGGATTAATCTCTAGAACATTGTTTTAGTCAGTTACAGTCTTCAGTTCCGTTTACTGCAAATACATAATAGCGCATGAACTACCTGCCTTTGAATTTACCCACTGATAGATTTCCATTCCTCACCTTTTTGTCCTCTCTGTGCTCATGTGTGGCAGCACCTCATGATGTGGTCAAACATTGGTGTCTTATGGGGCAGACTGTACCCAGTGGGCTAAATTGTCCCTGGGTGCAGAAGTACAGCCCTATTAGCGACTTCGTGTCTGTGCTAGAAGTGTACAGAGTAGGACTTACCAAGCGGAAACAAGGAGAAGGTAGTTAAGAGCTTTCATCCTAGCACATTCCTGCAGTAATCTAAAATCAATACCAAATGTCATAGGAGAGTCAGTAATACCTTAAGAGCCAGCAATCTGCAATAATAATGAAACATGTCATATAAAGAACAAAGGTACATAAGATTCGTCATATACATTTATACCATCTTTTTTTTGTAGGTGTATTCACACTTAAGTGATCAGAATTCACATATAAGAACTGTATTACAGACTAAGTTATGTAGCAACTTTTCATCATTTCAAGTTAGGTTTAGTTTCTGAGGCAGCTACTTAAAACCTCTGCCGTGGTGCAAGTCAGATTAAACCTCAGTTAAGATACACAGTTTTTTGTTACAATTTTTAATTTTGTGGACGGATAATTAATTAGCTTTCACAAATGCATCACCTATAGCACATTTAAATATTGCACTGAGACAAGCATAACTTTTTGTAATGAGATTCACTTTAAGGCAAAAAAAAAGCTTTTCTCAGAGGGTAGTAAGGCACTGGAACAGGTTGCCCAGAGAAGTTGTGGATATCCCATCCCTCAAAGTGTTCAAGGTCCGGTTTGATGGGGCTCTGAGCAACCAGGCCTAGTGGCTGGCATCTCTGCTCATGGCAGGGGGGCTGGAACCAGATGATCTTTAAGGTCCCTACAAACCTAAGCCTTTCCATGATTCCATGAAAAAACTCAAGAATTACTGAAATACATCGTAATAACGTCATTCTTTTAAGAAGGAACATTAGGCAACAAAGCAGAAGTAGTGCTTCTTTCCAGATAGTTTTCTGTGCCTGACTAGATGAGCTGACTAGATGGTTCAGTTGCTTTTAAGTAAGATACTAGATTATCCCTAGTTCTCAGGTTGAGGTTGCACATTGAATACCATCATGTGTAAGTTGTGATTTTAAGAAGTGCAGTCAGAATGGTGCTCATTCTGCCTAAAATAATTAAATGTTTTGAACAAGTTCTAAGTTGTTTTGTTTGTCTCATGTTAGCCGTGGTTTGCCGTCAACAGCCTTTGCTTTGTTAAGCAAAAGGTGTTTACCATACATGAAGAAATAATAAGCAGTCCAAATGTAGCCAGCATTACTGAGGCACCTAACCTGTGCCTGTAGAAAGCTAATGGAAGTAGTATTGGCCAACTATAAATGCACTGTGGTTCCAGAAGGGGTTGTTCCATCAGCTTACTGAACATATATTAACAATATTTTCCTTAGAAAATTCTGTAACATGAAAACCTCAGCTGAAGGTTAGTTTATAATCAGTGTTCTTTTACTCACAGGTGGTTTGCAGCTAAGACATAAATTAAAATTTAAGACCAACTTTCCCTAGATTCATCATTCATTTGTGGAGTGATTTCTTTTCAAGAGCCGAGCTATTCATAAGTGCTAGTTACGGCTGCACAGCTCCTGAAGTATCTGCAGCCCTCCCATTTCTCACTGTAACTTTTCTAGTCCCTTTTCTAGTCGGTGAACACTGTAACATAAGAAAGATGGCATAATGGCAGATTTAGCTATAACTTTTGGAGCTGCTCCCTAGCTGTGGGCCTACTGAACCATTCATGATCTGTAAAGGGTGCCTGTGATGCTCATTGTCCAGGTCTGTGGTTAGCCAAAGTTGAGTCGGAATTTATACCTTTCTCAAAAATCATGTTACAAGAGCCAGAGGAAAGTGTCCTGTCTCTGACAGTGCAGCACAGGAGAGCACAAGCTAACCAACTGCAGCACTATCCCAAGTCACACTTGTGCTCCATGTTTCCCCTCTGTGCCCATCTCTTGGTTCCCTCCCCCTACCCTGCTAAGTTGTGCTTTTTTCCCTTGGAGAGCAGCAGCCAGCATATAAGGAAGGCAGGTCACAGGCCTTTCTGATCTCCTCTCCTTTCTTGTCTCTTTTTGGCAGAAGACCTAGCTCTGGTGGGTAGACCTGGCCGTCTGCCAGGTGCACACCCAGCTGCTCTCACTCCTCCTCCACAGAACAGGGGGAAAGATAGACTGCAAGAGCTCAGGGGTCAAGATAAAGGCGGGGAGATCACTTACCAATTACCTTTACAGACAAATAGGACTCAGTGTGGGGAAAAGTAATTTATTGCTAATTAAAGTAGATTAGGATGGTGAGAACCACCATCCCCAGCCCTCTTTTCCAGGACTCAACTTTACTGCTTGATTCCCAGCTCTTCTCCCTCTCCCATCCTGGGGGGATGGGGACTGGGGCTGTGGTTAGTCCATAATGGTTCCTCTGCTGCTCTTTCTCCTCACACTGTTCCCTTGCTCCATTGTGGGTTCCCTGTAGATAGTAGTTCCCATCAGGACAGTCTGTCTCCTCCAGGGACTGCCCCATTATGAAGAACCTTCTCCCCTCCATCTCCTCGTACACTGGTGTCTGCAGAGCTGTTTCACAGGATCACAGAATTGTTACTGTTGGAAGGGACTTCTGGAGATCAACCAGTCCAACCCCCTTGCCAAGGCAGGGTCACCTAGAGCAGGTTACACAGGAACACGTCCAGGAGGGTTTTGAATGTCTCCAGAGAGGGAGGCTCCACAATCTCCCTGTGCAGCCTGTTCCCATGCTCCAGCACCCTCAGTGTAAAGTGTTTCTCACACTTATTCCCTCACTCCTCTCTTGGCCAGTTGTTTTGCCTTTTCTTTTAAGCCTGTTTTCCCTGAGACGCCCTCACTGTCTGCAGTGCTCAGCTGTGCCCTGCAGTGGGTCGGCTGGAGCGAATGGAACCATCTGTGTCCAGCATGGGGCAGCCCTGGATGCTCCTCATAGAAGTCCCTGCAGCTGTCCCTGCCAGCACCTGGGCACTTGCTCCATTGCCATGCAGTATGGATACTGTAAGCTGTGCACAGGTAAAACAATCCTGCAGTTCCTGATCTTCATTTTAGTAAGACCCGAAACTATGTGACTTTTCAAAAAAATTTGTTAGTCCCCCCGACGCTGGTCACATCAACATTGATTGTGTGAGGTTACGTGTAATGTGGAGTGAAGAATCCTTCAGAGGGTGACAGTGGTGTTGAATTGCGTCCGAAATCAAGTGACTGGGGTTTTAGATGCCTAAATTTTAGTTGAGAGGAATGACATGGGTTCCATCCTGATACCTCATAGTGAACAATCAGAATCAAAGATTGCTCCTGAGATTTTGCTGTCAAATGTACCCTTGAGCATTCTGTGTTTTACAGAGCAGATGTAACCCTTTCCCTTTGCTTTCTGAAGTCAGGCAACATAAGTTACTTGAGGGTAAACTGGGCTTTTGTTGGATCTGGTATGTGCAGTTGTATTTTGGTACCGCTGAGTGCACTGGTGTAGCCTCTGTGAATTCGCAGACCTGCATGCCCCTGGAAGTGCTCACATCCAGCTGTGGCCCCACTGGGTGGCTTTGCCCACCTATGAGCCGATTTAGGAAGCTCAGCACAAGCGCTGCTCTCCAGCCAGAGCAGGCGGATGTTTTGTGCGCCCTGTTGTTGTTCTGGGACAAGATTAATTTCAGCACGCTCATATTAATCCATTATATGTCTCTTTCCAGCACAAATGGACCCCCGAGGCCTATCTCCCAGACAAATTAAAAGTGACAGTGATGATGACGACCTGCCAAATGTGACCTTAGATAGCGTTAATGAAACTGGATCTACAGCGCTCTCCATAGCCAGAGCAGTACAAGAGTAAGTATCACATTCCCAGAGCAAGATGAGTGTTGCTGAGGTGTTCCCAGGCTGACGGAGGTGCTGGTGCTGCAGGGGTGTCCTCCTGCTCGCGGG